>NC_092636.1:217500-536064 GCF_039555335.1 Amphiura filiformis
GCAGCTTTTTGCATTTTGACCTCACTTTCACCCTCCATTTGAAATTTGACCTGACCATTGACCACGGATGACCTAACAAACGCAAATGTGAGCTTCCTTGGACAAAGTTACACCCACCCACAAAGTTTGAGCTCCATTATATGAGCAATTTGAAATTTTTACCTTTTTTGACCTATGACCTCTTAACCGTAGGTCTGACAAAAAGGTCACCATGGAAACTTTTGTTTTTTAGTCCAAGGTCCACCCACCCACCAAGTTTGAGCTCCATAGGGCAATGTGAAATTTCTACCTTTTTTGACCTATGACCTCTTAACCGTAGATCTGACGAAAAGGTCACCGTGGAAACTTTTATTTGTTAGTCTAAGGTCCACTCACCATGCTCACCCACCAAGTTTGACAGTGGACTTCGGTTGTATATATAAAAGCGCATATATAAATGCGCACGTGACCAGATGGCCAGTGCCATGTTCGTGTTACCTCACTGTCAATCACTGAAATTGCGACCACAGTTCCAGGTGGTGGCCGCATTGCATTCTCTAAATTCAGTAAATTTTCATCGTCAACCGTGTAATTGAATGGGATTATTTTGAAATTTTAAAACGCTTGAAATATCACAAACAAATAGGCCTATGTTGATAAATAATATAAATACAAGCTAAAACCGTTGGGGTTCGATAATGAACCCCACAAAATTAACTGACTATATTGGAAAATGCCATACGGCCGGGCGGTTTCACTAGTTGCCGGCTCGATCATGTCATCCGCCGCCTGCACAGTTCTGACCTTAAAGCCAATCATGTCCCCTTTCATACTTTCATGCCGTTGCGACAAGAGGCATGACTTATCAGCCATTCACAAGTCTTGATTGTGTCTGTTTGTCTACAATGCACGTGTGTCACGCCGCTCGGCGGCAAGCAGCATGATAGTATGAAACCAGCACTACGTCATAGATATGGCCAATTGGCACGCCCATTTAGCACGGAAATTATGAAATATAAGTTTGTAAATCAGCTATATCTAGCTTTTCCGTAGTTAATTTTTTTTTCCGTGATGGAAAACGTTAATAAAGAGTTTATCTTTCGGGTCAAGTTATTTTACCCTTTGCAATCAATGCCACTATTTTGCAAAAGCAATTTTCCTTGCGACCTGTCATTTTCCCCTATACTTTTGCACGGGGAGTTTATGTACATTCGGGTACCTTATATCGTTTAATACGGTATGGCGACTTGTAGATGTCACGTGCGCATTTATATATGCGCATTTATATATACAACCGAAGTCCACTGTTTGAGCTCCATAGAGGCAATTGGAAATTTCTCCTTTTTTTGACCTATGACCTCTTAACCGTAGGTCTGACGAAAAGGTCACCGTGGAAACTTTTATTTGTTAGTCCAAGGTCAACACACCCACCAGGTTTGAGCTCCATAGGAGCAATTTGAAATTAGACTTCAATTGGACTTGTCTTGACCCGGTCGTTGACCTTTGACCTTAAAAGATATAAACTGGTTCTTCCTCATATCAAGCTGCACCCACCCACCAAGTTTGAGGAACGTGCGACCCCTAGTCTCCGAGAAAAGAGGCGGACAGACAAACAGACAGATTCTGGTGAATTATATTAAGATAACAGTATTGATTTGTTTCACGACAGATATCATCTAAAGATAATTTTAAAAATTGAAAATTTAGAAAATTCCATAGGAAAATTGCCGAAAAACGCACCCCCACCCATCAGCCCCCTATCATGGTCGCGTCGCCCCTCCATATCCCTGCAACATAGGATGACTCACGAGCCAACTATACGCATAATTGACAAGGACACTAACAAGCATAGTAGATGGATACGCGAAGCACTTTGGATCAGAAAGAGGGGCACCCAGACTATCAACCTTGGCGAGGGCATCTACTCTCTAAATCACATGTATGATCCGCTGTTAAGAAATGTGCACCCTAGGAATGAGAAATTTCGCGGGAGTGTAGGTGGATCATCGCATTACTGAAGAAGTCAACCGACCTGGTTGACGAAACCAAGGAGGATAGATAGAAAGGAGAAGAAATAGATTACGTAATGCTTTGTTCCTTTGATGTCGATTAGAGATTACGACAGGCTATTCATAAAAGTGGTACCATTGTTTCGAACAAAGGGGTTCCGCCGTTAAATTGGTCACTGATCCGGCATCATATTAACGCTTTACTCAACAGGCGAGTATAAATAAGTGACCACAATACAGTCATGTGTAAGGGCAGTCATGTGTAAAGTGGTACCATTGTTCTTACGTATCCCAAATGTGCGCTTGTGCGGGACTGAAGTCTGTAAAGGAGGGTTTAGTTGTCGATATAATCTTTTTTATCACCCACCTGACTTTAGGCGCTTCATTTAAATAAATTGAATGCCCCTGCTGATCGACTACACATTAGAATGTATTAGCTGACAGGTCCACATTTCTATAGTATTCTATAATGGTAATCGCTGCGTATACATGTAAGTATAAATATAGGCCTATAAAGGTTTTTTCACAAATGCACCTAGGTTTCATTATCATTGAGGTATAGGACTTTTTATTTTTTCGGAGAAGAGCAGGTAGGGTAACTACTTGATTATATTTCTACATGTTCATTCTACATACTCTGACAATTTTAGAAAATTGGCACGAGTCCGGTTTTTTTAAATCACATTTTTGTTCCTAAAATGGGGGTTATATCGCCCTCAACGGGAACTCTCTCCATAGGGCTACACACAGTGTCGACTTCCTATACGATAAATATAAATTTAATACTCCGTTGGTGAGCGACGGGCGACTGGTATTTCACCGAACGCAAGAAAAGGAGTTCTATCTGATTGGCTAGCAATCGATCGCTTAGGTCGCTTAGTAGTCAACTACAAACTCAAAACTGAGCAACGTATTCAATTCGATTGAAATCGATATTCTATTATTGACGTAGATAAAGAGAGTGATAGTGTGTCAATAATGTACATTGTATTGCAGCTGGATTTTACATGCATTCTTTTATATAAATTTGTTCTCAAAGAGTTGAATATGATCACAATTTTTACTCAGGATTTCAAATTTTTTACCCGCAAATTGCAGTTAAACATATCCACAGCAAAATACCGGTCCTCACTAATTAGTGTATTTAATTTCCAGTTAGTGTATTTAAGATAAAACCTGACAACAAATAAAATTTTCTTGCAATAGAAATATCATATGGGATACTGATATGGTAGGCCGCAACCGCCACAACGTGGAGCTGCTACGCGTAGCTGACTTTTTGCTCCGTGGAGCCAAATTGACCAATCATGATCATGTTAGAGTTTTTCATTACTCGGAGGTAAAACTGACTAATTAAGTACGACTTACTCATTACGTGAAGCGAATTTATTCATTAAGAATTTGCCAGACGAGCGTCACGTAGTTGCAAGATATCATCGGTCACGAAAGTTATGATTCAAAAAGTAGTTTATGAAAAGTACGAACTGACTTATTATTAAGATGGACATGCACTCATAAGAAACTCATACAGTATTGTACATAACTATATAGCTAGGCAGAGTGGTGGTAAACTATGCACACAGTTCTGCGATCTGCAATTTATCGCCGGGAGCTAATTTGTATAACTTGCGCGGTGTCCCTGCGGAATTCGACCTTCAGCAAACTGCAAACCAGTTCGGATTTACTTTATATACTAGTAGTAGGCCATACATACTGTAGTTACTGTCCTATACACAATACTCAGTGCGCTCACCATTGACGCGCGACCTCTACAAATAGTGTATGTTAGAAGTATAGGCCATTGCCTAGTTGACGTCACTGTGTAAAAAATAACCGGCCAATATTTAAAGTATTCTCTGAAATTCTAGAAAATATAGTTTTGTAACATGTCCTAAATTTTTAGCTAATTTAGGTGTTTGGAAATATTGGTACTTTAGTGTTTTAGGAAGGATATGTAAACGACAGATAACACCAAAAATATGAAGAAATTATCTCTAAACCGTGTTAAGTCATTAAGCTTCTCATTTTCAAGAACGCTGGTTAACAATAAGCAGACTATTGTCTCATTTCGTAAACAAAAGCCCACAGTATTGTTACCTTGCGTTCGCATTATAATCGTTCACCCAACTGAAACTATAATACCAGCTCATTGCTCAGTGCACAGGTAAAACAGACACAAGTGCAGTGTGTATTTAACCAGAGAAGATCTGATGTAACATAGTTGAGCTGTTTTCATTGAGTGTATCTTGGTTTAATAGCTTTTAATAGGGTTTAAGTCCTTCAAAGGTCGTGGTGAGTTCTACTGTAGACATGACTGCATCATGATTATTTAAAAGTCAACAACATTCAACAATATGATCACCGTGATAGTATGAGAGTATCAGTACCGTGGGTGTCAGTGATCCTGGCCTGACACAGTAGACAAACAAACAAACAAACACGCCACACACATGACACATGCATGCAAGGTAACATTGACTATACACTAATCAAACAATGGTATTGATCCTGTACAACTGGTCGTGGTTTATTTACAATCGATTCATTTAAAATCCCCATAGTAAACATTAATTTTGGCAAGAGTTTTCTCTCTCTGGAACGAGGATGCATCCACTGGCTCCGCGTAATGAAAAGATCTAACATGATTGGTCAATTTAGCTCCGCGAAGCGAAAAGTAAGCTACGCGTAGCAGCTCCACGTTGTGGCGGTTACGGCCAGCCATATATTGATCATGCGAAAATCGTAAAACATAGAATAGAAACAGTGTGGCAGGCTCTCAAAATCTCAAATTGTATGCTTAGCCTGAGTCGCACGGCCTATCTCGAACAAAATCACCATGCGTAGTTGTTGAAAACGTGAGGATTCATCGTACTATCACGGCAATTTTTAACACGAAGATATAGGGATGATGACGGTGTGCTACATGTAAAGACCAGTTATAGACAAATGACCCTAAAATAAAACGGACTCGTACATTGTTCCTCAAATTTTGCATATGATGTAGATTTAACATCTGAAATGTAATGCAAGTGGTGTCGTTGCTGCTCTTCTAAATTCATTTTTAAAATGTCCGCCCCAGACCAAGGTGGTCCATTTACTTTTATTTTAAGAAGGAGATTGGCATAGAAATAGCGGCGTGGAAGGGGGTGGGGCAGATTCTCCCCTGTGAGAAGTCTTGAGAGGGGATATGAGGGAGGAAAAGGGGGAGGAGGGATATGGAGAATGAGGGGGCCTACAGGAAGGGAGAAAGAGGACAAATGAAGAGAAAGAAATAATGAGAAGTAAGTAAAATAAAATAATAGAAAGATAAGGACATATTTATATTGGAATGACAGGGAGAATGAGAGAGGACAAAAAGAAAAGAAAGAGGGGGAAGAAGGCAAGAGAGAGAAGGATAGTGAGGGAGTGAGGGAGTGATAAAGTTAGTGTAGGCCTAGGAAAGAATAAGTACAGAGAAAGAAAGAAAGGAAAAGAAATGTAATAATAATTATCATAAAACTGAACACATAACAGCACTAAGCAGCCATTCATGACATCAATGCCGTTGTGCGTTACGTAATTAAAGAGCCCAGTCAGATGTATTTCGCACCTGCCAAGCACAAGTCACCCAATTTCGAAAACTGGACGTTGAATGTACACTCTTATGAATATTGATTGGCAACATTTTCCAATATGTCAGCGCTCTAATAAGACACAATAGAACAATGAACGTTGCAGCCCGCTGGACGAAACTGTCTAACCGTGAGTAGAAAACTGGATTTGTCTACATAACTAACGAACTTTATGACTTTATATAATCCTGATGAATCTATTCCAAGACGTTTAGCAGCTAAACATAATGTGTCAAATTTCTGAGCATTGGTCAGTGAGGGTGTTCAATTTCTAAACATCTGACATCCATATTCTAAGCAAAACGTTTTTAAACACATTCTTGCCTTCACTTTATAAACACTGTTTTTGCACTGAGTGTAGAGACTAAACACATAACAGCACTAGGCAGCAAATTCAATGATGTCAATGCGTTACGTAATAGCCCAGTCAGATGTATTTCACACCTGCCAAACACAAGTCACCCAATTTTGAAAACTGGACATTGAATGTACACTCTCATGAATATTGATTGGCAACATTTTACAGTATGTCAGCGCTCAAATCGGACACAATAGAACAATAACCCCTGCAGTGCGCTGTTCGAAACAATGGTACCACTTTTATGAATAGCCTGTCGGAAAATCAAATCGGCATCAAAGGAACAAAGCATTACGTAATCTATTGCCGCTCCTTTCTATCTCTAACCTCCTTGGATTCCACGACCATTCTTACCTATCACCTGTTTTATTGTTACCTTGTGGAGGCCATACTTTTATTTGAATGATGATAGGTCTGTCATGAGAGACGTCACGTCGCATTGAATGCCCTCTTTTCGGAATGTTACATCACAATTCTATATTATTATTCAAGGTTGTTACGCGTGTCTGTCATCGACTTGACAGCAAGCACACCCCGGTACAAATAATAATTGTAACTTGTGGAAAATCGTCTTTTTAGGTATTATTCTATTAGTTTCTGCTTGGAAAATCACATACACATGTGTTTTGGTCAAAATGGCAACAATCTTGTTTTTACCCCTACCCACCTGTGGTAGCTTTACACATTCCTTAAGCCGTTAAAAGACATATAGGCTACAAGCTGTATCAAAATGATTGGTACCCGGCAGTTTTGATGGTTATTGAAAAGCCTGCTTTTTCTTAATGCAACATATTGGATCCTCTTAAAATAACCATAATTTATTGTTATATAACTGTTAAAGACATTAATCAACAAATTATGCGGATCCCGTGTTGTATTTTGATGTGTCAGTCATGTCCATAATCACTGGAAACTGATGGGTACCGGTACCAATCATGATACATCCCCTATACACAAGCCCCACATACCGTTGAAACAATCAATCATGTTAATGGAAATTCTTTACAACGCCTTTTTTTTTAAATCTATAACTGTAATTACATTAACTAGTATTTGAACAAATCTGCCTTCACCGTAATATAATACATAACTTTGGAATAGTATACAAAATCGAACAAATGACAGTCTATGCTATATGCAGGTACTTATATAGCGCTCTTACAAAGAAAACCATGTATCACAGCGCTTTACAAAAAAATAAAGAAGAAAAAAAACATACAAGAACAAACAACAAATCAAATATCAAATAAATGAGTCTTTAGATTAGACCGGAAGGTTGCCAGCGTTGGAGAGTGGCGGATATGGTGAGGGAGTTTGTTCCAAAGAAAAGGTTAAATATCACCAATTAGTGCTGGGCAGTGCGTGAAAATAAGAGAGGGACTTTTTTCCTGCATAAGGTGCTTAAAAATCACTGAAAAATACCAAGCTGTATAGTAAAAAAAAGTGCAAATTTCAGAGTAACATGCAGGAAAGGCATGTTTTCTACCATTATTTTACAGTTTTGATGAAAAGTTCCCCGAAATTCATCCACTGCACATCGATTTTGCCCCCCAACCAGTTGGCTAAAATCTGTTCACAAAAAGGAGGACGCACTGTAAAATTGTGGTCTTTCCTCTTCAGTGCTTTAAAACAAAGAAGTCTTAGGTCACCATATATGTTGAAATTTTGGTCATTTGGGGATTCATCCTTCTACTCTTAATTGAGAATAATGTCATTTCACTGTGAGAGTTCCTATGTGAAAATCGTGCTTGAAATCACCTATTTTTCCATTGAAACCTGTGTTATAGATAAGAGTGGTATTTAACCAAAAGGTCCTGCTACAAAGAAGGCTTTATCACCAGTTAGAGTGCATGTATGCGGTACAATGAGAAGTGTGTTGTCCTGGGCAGAGCGTAATCCACTTCTACTGGGAATGTAAGGCTGATGAATGAGTTCAGTGATGTAAGATGGAGATGTTGTTGAGTCCATGAAACATTTATAGACGATGGCTAACAGCTTGAAAAGGATGCGACTAGGTACCCGGGTTGGTAACCAGTGGAGTTCATGAAGAAGAGGTGTGGTATGATCATACTTTTTTGCCTTGCTGGGCAGCACGGGTCTGTAGACGTTGAAGTCTGTTTGAGTCTTTCGATGTAATATAATACCATAAAGCAGAGAGTTGGCATAATCAAGCCTCGATGTTATAATGGCTCGGACTGCATCGCATCTTGACATGTTGACAGGCAGCTTAGTCTACATTCCCACTGTGCCATAGCTACTTGTTGAATATGTTCTGCCATCCTTTGTCACTACCACTGCAACTGATTGAGTACGGGGGTGTTGGGGTTCAGTTTGGAGTAACCGTTCCGTAGGTACCGGGGGCTTCGTTACTACTTTGGGTTCAGGTGGTTCCGCGTCTTTTCGAATAGTCGTAATGCGAATGGATTCTTTTTGCTTTTTGCCCTCTTTGCTAAAATGTATACCGTATGAAAAGTAAAGCACCATGCCTGTAAATGAAGAATAGTAAAAATATTTTATTTGATTTCACCAAAAATATTTGAAATTTGGGCGAAAATTAGGCTTTTTCATGGGTTTTTTTAATTGATCATTTTTTGACCATTTTTCGTTTCAAAGTTGGTCAAAAAAACCCGCTTCCTATATATTTTTATCTAGTTTTTGAAAATTAATATTAAAAAAATTTGCCCAACAATTTTTGTCATGTTGACCGAAACATTTTGGGCCATAAAAAAGGTTTTTTGGAGGGAGGGGGGATTTTCTCCAAAAATGAACATCTTGTTGGGTTTTTTTTTGGGGGGGGGGGTCTCCAAAATGAGCATCTTGTCCCAAATTTGACCTCACAGATGAATTCATCAAGTCATTGCCATTCAAAAAATGTATAGGCCTACTTTTATATTCTCTAGAACAACAATTTAGCAGTTATGAGGCCCGCCGAAAGTTTCCATAATTCCAGGGTTAAGACCACCCTTAAGGGGGTACTACACCCCTGCCCAATTTTGTGCCTATTTTTGCATTTTTCTCAAAAATTAATAGCGTATTGAGGACAAGTAAGATATGTGTATTTTAGGGGCAAGGACTACAATTACTGCACTGGAAATTTTATTTCAGCACAGACAACAGTTGTGGAGTTACAGTCAAAAATGAGGGGAAACCAATATTTGATCAATAAATCAATAACTACTTGCTTTGAGTTGCTGAATTTTCAGTACAGTAGTTGTAGTCCTTGCCCCTATAATATACATATCTCACCTGTCACCAATGTGCTATAATTTTTAAGAAAAATGCAAAAACAGGCACAAAATTGGCCAGGGGTGTACTACCCCCTTAAGAGGAAGAATGTTGCTCTGATTATATTATGGGCGATTTAATTTGAAAATGGAGTAAAAATGCTCGAGAAAAACATTTTAAAAAGATGGTTTCGTTTATTGGCCTATATATCTAACCAAAGAAAGGGACCAACTTTATAATTTTTAATATATATATTTTTAATTTGAGGTATTAGTTACAAATTGATATGTTAATGCTGTACATGCTAGCCATAGGCTTCAACATAAAAAGTCCAGGTTTTGATATATTTTCTCAAAATATCAAGAGCTATCTTAAGAACCACTGAACCAATACTAGGCTTGTCTGTACTCATTTTTATGCATTTTTCATGCTGATTCCAAATATAGTCATGTAAACATGGGAAATGTACATTTGACCAACTTACCAATGGATGTCCACACAGTCATCTCTAGCCACGCCAATGGTTCGAATCTCACCATCAGGATAATGTTACACAACAAACTAACTAGTGGAAGTATGGGCATCAATGGCACCTATCAAAGCAATGGGGAAAAGTCGTATACTTTGCAAACTTGCTTAATTTATTGTTGTTAATGAGTTATGTACGTTTTACAAAAGTGTTGTTGTTTCAGCCCTCTTTACAACGGTACTCAAGAACCGCAGCACCTATAAAAGTATATCTGTGATATTTTAATTCTTCTACACGCTCGCTATGAATTGAGCAATGCAGTTTTTGCGAAAGCTCACTACCATTCATAAGATGCTGTGAACTACCAAATCACAACAGTTTAAAATAATTAATAGCCTTAAAGTTGTTCATTGTTATGCAAATGACAGTTCATGCTCCATAGCTTTTACACTGAGATTTAGGGGCTTGCTCTTTGTTATGCTGAAAGATTTCCCTATTTCACGTGCTCCCAGGCTGTTTCTACACAGGTGAATGAGCATGAAAAGAGTTTATCACATGACTATTTGGTGCGGACTAAATATCACATTAGTGTACTCAGGGAATGTAATGTCAAAGAAGCATGTAACTTCACACAGCTCGCTGCTTTGAAATACATTTTGGAGATGATCTCTATCGGAGTGGCTTATGAGAAAATTCCAACTTGAACTAAACTTATAGTAGTCTATATAATAGAGGTCCTGCGTATATTTTTGCCCACTTACTACTTCTGATCTTCCAATACAACTTTCAACATGTGCGAATCCCTTTACATCAAGCCACTAACATGATCAAAATTTAATTGATTACAATCGATTATTTAATAGGTGAAGTACCTACCTTAAATGGGATCCCTTCTGGATATTGCCTCAAAATCCAAAATGGCGCACAGCTTACCAACGCCAGGAGGATGGACGCCACAAGTACAAATATGGCAAAGCCATTGCCACTGGTAATTTCATCTATTTTATATGACAAAATAATAACTGCAACAAATGTACTCAAGATAGCAGTTACAAGACTGCAGAACACAACAGTAGTCGGATTATTATCAGCCCAACGCTTCAGTGCATTGTCACTTTGTGGTATAATTTTTTGAGGTTGAGGACTTTTCTTTGGTGATATGGGTGGTGATTTTAACAGAGGAGCTTTCTCGTCGTCGCGGGCGCTGTCATATTGCCTGCCATCATAACTATCTTCAAAACCGCGATTTTCTCCATTGAGTTCTGTTGTCGCAACATTTTGGCTAATTTCCTCATCATCTTCATCCTCATCATCTGCGTCATCACCATCATCATCGCCATCAATTCGTTGGTATCCGCGTTCCATAGCTGGTGGACTATATCGCAGAGTAACGCAAGCCATGGCAACAATGATGAATTCAACAAACGCTACCAATGACAAAAACTCAATTAGTGCCACAAAACTAACAAAGACGCTGAGTAGAATAGATAACACTGCACCAAACATTGTCGCATTTACTGGAGTATGTGAATATTCGCTTGTTTGAGCCAAAAAGGCCGGTAATAAACCATCTCTACCCATGACATAGATTGCACGAGCTAGGCAATATGCACAATTGATGACGCCACCGGTCATGCTGCAGAGAGCACCTATTGCGACGCATATTTCCATCCAAGTAGCCCCAACCTGGTGGAAAAGAGGAAGAATTAGAAAGCAGTTGTTTGACACTATTTTGGAATTGTGCTATCTACTGAAGATATGCAATTTAAATTGTGCAATCTACTGAAGATAGCATTGTGCACTCTATTGAAATTGTGCTATCTACTGAAGATAACAGTATGCAATATATTGAAATTGTGCTATCTACTGAAGATAACATTATGCAATATATTGAAATTGTGCTATCTACTGAAGATAGCATTATGCAATATATTGAAATTGTGCTATCTACTGAAGATAGCATTATGCAATATATTGAAATTGTGCTATCTACTGTAGATAGCATTATGCAATATAATGAAATTGTTCTATCTACTGAAGATAGCATTATGCAATATATTGGAATTGTGTTATCGGCTGCAGATAGCATTATGTAATATATTTGAATTGTGGTATTTACTGAAGATATCATTATACAATATATTGAAATTGTGCTATATTGAAATTGCACTATATTTAAATTTAGCTATCTACTGAAGATAGCATTATGCATTATTTTGAAATTGTGCTCTCTACTGAAGATAGCTTAAGCTAAGCAATATATTGAAATTGTCCTATCTGCTGAAGATAGCATTATGCACTTTATTGAAATGTGCTATCTACTAAAGATAACATTATGCAAGTGAAATTGTGATATCTACTGAAGATAGTATTGTCCAATATATTGAAATTGTGCTATCTACTGAAGAAAGCTTCTGGAATATATTGAAATTGTGCTATCTACTGAAGGTAGCATTATGCAATATATTGAAATTGTGCTATCTACTGAAAATAGCATTATGCACTATGTTGAAATTTAGCTATCTACTGAAGGTAGCATCATGCAATATGTTGACATTGTTCTATCTGCTAAAGATAGCATTATGCACTATATTGAAATTGTGCTATCTACTGAAGATAGCATTATGCAATATATTGAAATTGTGTTATCTACTGAAGATAACATTATGCACTATATTGAAATTGTGCTATCTACTGAAGATAACATTATGCAATATATTGAAATTGTGTTATCTACTGAAGATAGCATTATGCAATATATTGAAATTGTGCTATCTACTGAAGATAGCATTATGCAATATATTGAAATTGTGCTATCTACTGAAGATAGCATTATGCAATATATTGAAATTGTGCTATCTACTGAAGATAACATTATGCAATATATTGAAATTGTGCTATCTACTGAAGATAACATTATGCAATATATTGAAATTGTGTTATCTACTGAAGATAACATTATGCAATATTTTGAAATTGTGCTATCTATTGAAGATAACATTATGCAATATATTGAAATTGTGCTATCTACTGAAGATAACATGCAATATATTGAAATTGTGTTATCTACATAAGATAGCATTATGCAATATTTTGAAATTGTGTTATCTACTGAAGATAGCATTATGCAATATTTTGAAATTGTGCTATCTTTTGAAGATAACATTATGCAATATATTGAAATTGTGCTATCTACTGAAGATAACATGCAATATATTGAAATTGTGTTATCTACTGAAGATAGCATTATGCAATATTTTGAAATTGTGCTATCTACTGAAGATAGCATTATGCAATATATTGAAATTGTGTTATCTACTGAAGATAGCATTATGCACTATATTGAAATTGTGCTGTCTACTGAAGATAGCATTATGCAATATATTGAAATTGTGCTATCTACTAAAGATAGCATTATGCAATATATTGAAATTGTGTTATCTACTGAAGATAGCATTATGCACTATATTTAAATTTAGCTATCTACTGAAGGTAGCATTATGCATTATATTGAAATTGTGCTATCTACCGAAGATAGCATTATGCAATATATTGAAATTGTGTTATCTACTGAAGATAGCATTATGCAATATATTGAAATTGTGCTATCTACTGAAGATAGCATTTATGTACTTTATGCCAGATGATAAGGTGGGTTATCCTAGCTAGATCCATCTCACACACTGTGTTGAAGTAAAGGACAAATGTAGATAATGTTGTCTTACAACTCACTCGTTTCCAATATTTGAGTTTTCATCAATGCTGTGATTTTATAGGCCTATAGCAAATCAAATGACTCTATATGAAGGATGAAACAATGCCTCCATGTTTATTTTATTCCATTATATTCACACTTACTGCTTCGAAAGCAGAAACAAACGGTGAAGCAGGATTAATTTCTCCCCAATCCGCCAGTATAGTGATTGCAAACACACCACCAATGTAGGAGAATATTGCCACGGCAAAGGCAGCAATGATTGCAATGGGTAGACCCTTGTTCGGATCCTTGGCCTCCTCGGCACTAAATGCTATTGCTTCAAATCCACAATAACCTGATTGGAGAGGAAACACAGTACAATGCATATTAAGTCAACATGGCAAAGCAGGAGCCTCATAAACAACTTAATTGTTTCTGGAAGTGCTTTGAAATTAATCTCATCTACGATTTTTCAATCAATACTTAGACGAATTATAACAACAACAAAAAATTTTTAAGTAAAGGGCACAGACGGTACCGGCTTCCAGTAATAACCTGATTATAAAACTTAACCTTGCTCTATTAAATTAGGAATTCTTCTGCTGCGAAATTCATAATTATATACCAACAGTCTAGAAACCTTATCTTGATTGTGAGGCAACTAATGGAGTTCCAATATATTA
This sequence comes from Amphiura filiformis, assembly GCF_039555335.1. Classification (NCBI taxonomy): domain Eukaryota; kingdom Metazoa; phylum Echinodermata; class Ophiuroidea; order Amphilepidida; family Amphiuridae; genus Amphiura; species Amphiura filiformis. Next base: position 231,532 of record NC_092636.1, read on the forward strand.
ATAGCCCCGCAGGGCATGTTTCCAATAAAACGCAATTCTTATGTGTGATATTATTCAAAATGTGTAATCAATACCTGTGAAACATGCGGCTGCTCCTTTCAGTACTCCTCCAAAACCCATTGGCAAATAACCACCATGTTGCGTCAGATGGTCATAATCCGCGTACACAAAAGCCACGACAATTACCAAAGACACCGTAACGATGTTCAGCAATACAAACACACCATTTGCTTTAGCCGATATCTCTGTCCCAATAGCCACTAGGACGCAGGCAAAGAGAGATATAACACCAGCAACAATGTCTGGATAGGGCGATATAAGAGGTGCATCCCATACTTGCCCACCCATCATGACTTCTACCGTGACATTCGACATACGACCACCTATTGCATCGTCAAAATAAGCGCTCCAACCGCGAGAGACGAAAGCGACGGACAATACCCTGACGATGACGGCATTCCAACCAATGGTGAAGCCGAGAAGTTCACCCATACTGACGTAGGCGTACAAGTATGAAGCTCCTGTCTCAGGAAGCCTGGTAGCACATTCGAGGTAGCATAGAGCAGCTAAAAAGCAACGAATCCTGTTAATGGGAAAATATATTGACGGTTAAAAATAAGTGATAAGAATGGACTCACTCTGTTCTTAACTGCAATTAATTTAGTCTATTTGTACGGTTTGCTGGTGCTTCATCATAACAAAACTGCTTTTTGTATTTTTTTAATCATCGTGGACGTCACAAAAAATGAGTATAAATTTGTGTAAAACCGGTCAACGCCCCCGGTTTACAGCAGAAAACATGCAGGGGTTTGGCAAGTACAGGGCCCCTGTTTGTCGACAAAAGACTAGGGGGTGTATGGGGTGGGTTGTGTGTTATGGCGCATGTGTTCGACGGGATGCGGGAGTGTGTGGGGTGCGTTTGCCAGAATATAAAAAAGGCATTTCCACTATGCATGATATATTGCAAAGTGTGGTCAAACTACATTGCTATAGGTTTGTGCAATATTCTTATTCATTATTGTGCATAAGTGTCCCTATAGTACAGCTGCTAAGCTGCAAAAACTGGGAACCATTGTGCATTTGCTATTCGAAGCATGAGAATGTCCACACAAGTTGGAGATCCAATGTTGATTTTGATATGTTGGAGATCCAATGTTGATTTTGATATGTGGAGTCATTTTGCAATTGACACCTGTTGACCGCTCGAGGTCACGGAAAGTCATAAGCCATACAAAAATTGAAAATGCTCCGATCTTGCTAAAAGAGATACCAAATTACTCATCTGATCACAAGGATTAAAATCGTTTGGGAGTTATAGTACAAAAACTTCAACATAGGGCCTGCACTTTGGCTCGACATTTGAAAGGGGTGTGAATTCATTTTTGGATACGCCCCTATTATAATTAGGTAATATTCGAACACATTCCCTATATGTATATACATGTACCACATGTAGTAAATCTGTCTGCTTTATCTGTATTGTGCCTTTCTTAAGCACATAAGCCTTGTTCACACAGTCGGACTTAAACCACTTAATACCGGACTTAAATTACGTCGGTAATAGTATCGGGTATAAGTGGCAGTGTGAATGAGCGTCGGATATAACTATATCCGACGTAATGTGGTTTAAATCCGACAATTTAAATCCGAAGATGACCAGGGTTAAGAGCTGTTAAGACCGATCGAAACGTTACGATCGGTAATAGTAATTACGTGTGAACACTGAACAGCGCTTTTAGGCTGTCGGATATAACTGTGACCTTTCACCTTTCTGCGTGATTCAGCGTGAAGAACACTTCCGGGTTAAATTAAATCACTCGCGCAACTGATTTGAAGCAGAGTATAAATAGTGTGACCAGTGAGAGATAAAACAAAATCATCATGGATGCAGGTGCGAATATCAAACGCAATAGAGGAATGAACTGGCAAGAGAAGGAGACATTAGCTCTGCTGACCATTTCCGGTTAGTTATGACCGGTAATAGCTCGGATATAAACACGTCGGACATAGAGCTATTGCCGACTCGTCGTGTTCACACAGTCGGACTATTACCGGACTTAAATTACGTCGGTAATAGTATCGGATATAGTAATAAGTGGCAGTGTGAATGAGCGTCGGATATAAAAAAAATTACTATATCCGACGTAATGTGCTTTAAATCCGACAATTTAAGGCTGAAGATGACCAGAGTTAAGAGCTGTTAAGACCGATCGAAACGTTACGTCCGGTAATAGTAATTACGTGTGGACACGCAGCACTATTGGGCTGTCGGATATAATTGTGAGTAGGCCTATATCACGCGCGGAAAATTTTAAGCAGAGTAATTTATGGCTGCAGCTGCAAATATTAATATAAACTAGCGGGATGCAGGCCTTGCCGTTTAGATTTTAAAGGCGAGTGGTTAATCACTCGCTAGCATGATTGTAGGCGAGTGGTCGAATTTTCACAAATATCACTTATTTAGGAAATAATCAAGTAGAGTTTCTGTCTTGACACGGTATTTATGTACATTTATGTTGAAATGCGCGCGAAGCGCGCTAACATCGATTAAATACTGAAATGGCTGATTCAGTGGCTGATTTTGGGAGATTCGCAGCGAGTGATATTTAGTGTCTATGGCGAGTGGAAAATCGCTCACTAAAAATCGAGTTTGGGCGAGCGGCGGCGAGCGAGAGCGATCGCTCGCCTCAAACGGCAAGGCCTGGGGATACGATTATTTTTTTCGGACATCACCGTTAGATGAGTAAATGGGAGCGTTCACTATAACAGGAAGAATTACTGAACAGGTAGAATCATTGAAAATGAACATTAAAATCTGTTCTTTCTTACATTTCCCTTTTAGCTTCTTTTTTTATTTGCTGCTTGTGATTTCCCGTTTCCATAGAGGGGTCAATTGGAATGACAAGGAAACATTGGCTATACTCAAAATTTGGAGAGACACGGAAAGTATTTCTGGGATAAAAAAAAAAAAGCTTTGGGAGGAGATAGCCACGCTATTACATGACAAGGGGGGGTCCCGATACGGTCGGGGAGCAGATACCTGTAGTGATAAAGGCACTGAAAACTCTCCATCGCACCCTCCATGATCGGGTGAAAAATTCAGGCGCAGGAGCAATTGACCATCCTTATTGGGATAACCTACACGAGTTTCGGGGGGGGGGGGGGGGGTGGGGGGGTAGCAAATGTTAACCCCAGAGGGTTCAGTGGGGGGGGGCAGTATGGCCCTGGATGTAGATGGAGATGAAATTTATTAAGCCATAAGCATGATAACAGAAAGGCATGCAATTGCATTTTATAAGATGATTAGGGGGTCCCAAATATATACGGAAAGAAAAATAGGGGTGTCATAACATATTTTGATGACCAAAATGTAGGGAGTCACAACACAGCATGACTACAGATAGTGTGTTTATTTTATTCAAAAAGACTGATGCCTGTTTTTTTTTTGGGGGTGTAAACGGTGGGGGGGGGGGGGGGCATAAAATATTTGCTGCCGAAATAGGGGAGGTCGCAATTTTATTGAAGACGACTTTTTGTAAATTTGGGACAAAAAAAGAAAAAAATAGCATGATGATGGGAGTCAGTGTAATTTTTTTTTATTTTTGTCATTTTTCAAAGATGTCCACCATAGTAGGGCCTACATGTATAAAATGCGATATAGAGCTAAGTCTACTGTAAAATGGGACTACTTGTCAAACTAAAATAATAATAATAATAATAATAATAATAATAATAATAATAATAATAATAATAATAGAACCTACATAAATACAAAATTGGTCTTAATTTTGGAACTTTTGAATTTGCATTTTTCTTACATGACATACCTACCGATGCTCATGTAGAAAGAAGAGATTTATGACCGGTAATAGGCTTTAACGGACATAACACGTCGGCATACGCTGGCGAAGTTACGTCATTTATCGGATTAATTACCATAGCAATAGGTGAAAACAATTTTGAACATTTCGCGCTGTACTACAAGCAGGTTTGACTCATCACCTGTATGTCTGCAATCAGAGATTGAATACAATACCGGTCTTTTCAAAGATACTAATCTTACAGGTGCAACTAATCAGCATGATTCACCTATTGCTATGGTAGTTAATCCGATTATTACGTAACTTCGCCAGCGTATAGCGCTATTGCCGACAAATGTGGACGCACTAAGGGATTAGCGGAAATATTTAATTCGATCGGACATAAGCCTAGATAAAATATTACCGGTAATAAGTGAAATTTCTTTTCGTTTGCGTACGAAAGGTCGTTGTACCGTTTACCGGTACACAATAGGCGATTACATAATCACCCATACCACCACAATTGGGGTTCGCTTTTGATAGCTCACTCTCAGTCAAGCAAGCATCCGTGCAACACCTAATTTTCTTCTTTCAACCCAGTGTCTACCACGTATATTTTTGGTTTCAACTATGCAAGACGGCGAGCCAAACCCACCGGCTGCCCCACCCAACAGCCACGCTGAGGTACTTGCGGCTATTAACTCATTAAAGGACAGCCTCGAAAGCCGCGTGGAAAAGGAATGCAAAAGACAGCGGCTCACTGAGGTCCCTGCGTTCAAGAGATTAGGAAACGAGCAACAGTTCAGGCATACTGAAAAGTATTGACACACATCCAATCCGCACAGAGCAACCTCGAGACACTCGACGTGGATGAGGCAAAGACCAACTTGCAAGACGCCATTAACGAAATAAAAGAGCGTCAGAAGTTAATCAAACTCGCCGATCGTTCCGAGCTGGGTTGGGGAGTAGTTAAAGAATATGTCACGGACAACCTTGCCTCGGACCCAGAGGACGCCAGGAAGATCAAAAAGGTGAGATACAATTATTTCGTTCCAATTGTCAAAGTTTCAGATACGTCTTTCTCATGTTTTAAATAATGAAAGCATTCGTATTTCTCATGCTAATTTTTGCATTGATTTTTTCAGGCCGAGAAGGCAGCCGCGGCCAAGAAACCAGCAACCAAAAAACGTGGTAGCAACGCCGCATATTCAAGGCCAGGGACTTTTGCGCCATATATCAGACCCGCAACGAGTTCTTTTGCTTCTACTGCTAGGCAGTCTCCATTTTTTCGTCCCTACCGAAGCTTCAACGACTCCCGGACCTGTTTCCAGTGCGGGCTACAAGGCCACGTCAGATCGTCCTGCCCCGCCCTTCGATCCATCATTCAGCGGCAGCAGTCAGGACCACCAAGCACAGCCGCAAAATACTAGAGATTGGGAGTATCAGCAAGGGGATGTTAAACCACCGGAAGGAGTACAAGGTAGATTGATAAACCATTACTTGTATTGGAAAGATAATTTGAAAGCAAGTGAATTTGTGCTTGATGTTATAAGTTCGGGATATAAAATACCATTCATTGTTACGCCGCCACCGTTTTATGCAAAGAACAATAGGTCAAGCTTGGATCACCCCAATTTGTCATTTCCGCTATATCGGAACTGTTGTGCAAGCGCTGTATTATTGAAATAGATTCACCCCCTATTGTTGCAACCCTTTGACAGTGGCCAAGAGCAAAAAGTTAAGGTTGGTACTCGATCTGCGTCACCCAAATAAGTTCGTGTTCAAAACAAAGTTTAAATACGAGGACTTAAAATACATTTCGCAGGTCCTCGATTTTGATCAATTTTATGCGAGTTTTGATCTAGAATCTGGTTACCACCATGTCGACATATTCCCTCCCCACCAAAAGTATTTGGGATTTGCTTGGCGCTTTGATGCTAACGCAAAGGTTAGATTTTTTGTGTTTAGAGTCCTCCCATTCGGCCTCACAAGCGCCTGTTATTTGTTTTCGAAGCTAACAAGACCGCTTGTATATCATTGGCGCTCACAAGGTATCACATCTTTTATGTACATAGATGACGGATTGATTGTATCTCGCGATTTAGAATCAGCGTTGCGTAACTCCGCTTTTGTAAAAGAATGCGTGACCAAAAGTGGTTTTGTTCCCAGTAAAACAAAGTGTTTATGGCAACCTCAACTCAGTATACAATTTCTCGGCCTTGTTATTGATTCCCGTTCATTAACCTTTACGGTGCCCGCGACCAAAACAGCAAAATTATTTCAATCTATTGAGGATATTTTAGTCTCTCACGCTCGTGCAGAACCGATTCAAATTAAAGCGCTCGCTGCAGTCGCTGGTCAAATAATATCCATGTCCCTTGCCCTTGGATCAGTCACGCGCCTCTTGACACGTGCCATGTATAGATGTATTGAGGCGAGGTCATCGTGGAGAGATTCTTTTGTTATTCCCGATTCCGTAACTGGTGAATTACAATTTTGGCAGTCTAATCTCAATGCTTTTAATGGTTTTGCTATTAAGCATCAACATACACCCACTCGCACCGTATATTCGGACGCAAGCGACTCTGGCTATGGTGGTTATGTTGTTGGGTCTTCCCATTTGCATATCAATGGCTCATGGTCTGCGGACGAGAAATTACGTAGCTCTACGTGGCGCGAGTTAGCAGCCGTATTCAAAATGCTTACTGAACTGTGTGAGGAGTTAGCACATGAAAAGGTCCGCTGGTACACAGATAACACCAACGTCCCTCGTATCCTTGAGCATGGTAGCATGAAACCTCATTTGCATGACTTGGCATTGTCTATTTTTTCATTGTCAATGAAGCACAACATCGTGCTATTGCCAGAATGGGTTCCTCGCGATATGAATACCATTGCTGATAAGATCAGCCGAGTTTCAGATTTTGACGATTGGGCCATTCATCAATCAGATTTTGATTACATTGATACTATTTGGGGCCCCATACTTTTGACCGTTTTGCCTCTCCCGACACCTTCAAGATTCGGAAGTTCAATTCAAGATTTTGGTGCCGCGGCTCATTGGGCGTAGACGCTTTTTGTCATAGTTGGTCGGGTGAGAACAATTATTTGTGCCCACCAGTTTCACTCATAGTGCACTCTTTGAGGCATTTACGAAAAAGTAAAGGTCACGGTACACTCATTATTCCTAGGTGGCCTTCGGCATACTTTTGGCCATCCATATGCCCTGATGGTACCCATTTTGACACATCAATCCACGATTGGCGATTGTTGAATATTTCATTCATCCCACCACGCATCACGCCCAATTCCATTTTCGGTAGCGCGCCCAATTTCATGACGCTAGCTTTGAGAATTGATCATAGATGCTTACCTAGGAAGATAAACAGAGGGTTTTGTGCCTCTGACCTTGGCTATTGCCAGGCTTGTGTTTAGATAATCACGAGGTCAAAGTACCCATTTAGACCTAAGCCTATTTGGGGCACCAGCTTGGGTATTTGCTTACTCGAGCAGTAATTTCGTATGCATTGAGGAACTTTGTTTTCACTGCCATATTGAGGCAGATATATGTATTATAGGCGCTTGCCACCATATATATTTGACGTTTTTTGGATGAATTTAGCCAGTTTGAGGCAAGATACTAAAAGGCTTTTCGTCACGAGTGACTGATTATTTGATATCAGCTCTACTATCGTTTCTATTGCGCATGAGTTCACTCTCGTATCAGTAGCAACATTGCCCTTTCTTTTGCGTTTCTCTACGGCATGGTTTGCGCGCTCGACGCCGTTACCAATTGTTCACCAATAAGATTTTTTCGTGTCCTTGTCTATTTCATTGTTTTATTTCTTGAGGTAGTAATAGAAAAGAAATAAATTTTCTGACGTAAGAATGGAGGAAGAAAGTGAAATTTCTTTTCGTTTGCGTACGAAAGGTCGTTGTACCGTTTACCGGTACACAATAGGCGATTACATAATCACCCATACCACCACAATTGGGGTTCGCTTTTGATAGCTCACTCTCAGTCAAGCAAGCATCCGTGCAACACCTAATTTCCCGCCCAAACCCACCCAAAATTTGTTTTTCGTTTGTCATATTACTTTTTGTTTTTTCCTTTGAATTGTTCATACATATTCGGTCCAGGGGAGTGCACCTCCGTTGAGCGTCCTGGATGCACTCACGTTTCCTCCCCCGGGGGTTTTTCGTGGCCACTGAGCGCCAACGCCGCGTCGTTGGCCCGTCGCTCAACACCGAATCTGCACTTTTTAAGCCATAGAGCTGTTTTAACTTATAGGCCTACCTCACATTCAGTTTAATATTCATAGAATCCATTGTCACTTGTTATATATAATTGGTCAGCCATCGTAAGAGCATCTTTAACCTCTTAAAGTGATCAAAAATTTAATAATAACTCAATCAATTTGTGATTGTTCTACAGTTTAATCCTTTGTACATGTTATTGTATGCATGTTTTGAATGCCTACAAGACGCTATTAGCGTCATTGTTATGAACCCATTGGTGTCTGTTCTTTATTTTTGCTTTGCAGGTGCTTGGAAATGTTTAACATCTTCGCTTCAAGACCCTACTTTAAAACATCTCGCCAGCGTCAATCTTCCAGCCCTTCTCATGTCAGCAAAGGCTACATCTACCACAAAGAAATACTTAGCCTCGTGGAAAAAATGGGAGGCCTGGGCTTCATCAAATCGTGAAGTTTCCACATTTCCCGTTAGCCCTTTTCATTTTTCCCTTTATATTTCACACCTCGCTGCCACAGGTCCAAAATCTATCGCGGTATCCGCGGCAGCAGCCGTCAGTTGGGCGCACGGTCTAGCCGGTATTCCTTCACCAACGTCTAACTCTATGGTGAAAACTGCTTTGCAAGGTTTTAAGCGCTTAAGATCAACTCCAACCGTTCGTAAGGAGCCCATCACTTCAGACACGTTGGTCAAGTTATTTAGCTCGCACGGTCATTCCAACGCAAACTTGGCCGACCTCCGTGTCTTATTCACATGCTTCGTAAGTTATGCCGGCTTTCTGCGTTTCGACGACTTGAGTCTGATCACAAGAAGAGACTGTACTGTTTCAACTGATCGTATGACTATACACCTAGCAAAATCAAAGTCGGATCAATATAGGGATGGAGCAGACGTGGTAATCGCCAGGACTTCAAAGCCGACATGCCCAGTGGTAGTCGCGGAGCGGTACTTCAAAGCGTTAGGCGATCCCCCAGATTCACCTTTGCCTGTCTTACGTAGGCTAGTCAGTACACGTTCGGGTCTCATTCCTTCTTCCAGTTCATTGAGTTATACGCGCACTCGTGAGATCGTTTTAGATGCACTCAGTCCCCTAGTTCCGGACATTACGTTATATGGCCTTCATAGCCTTAGGTCCGGGGGAGCATCAGCTGCTTGTAATGCTCACGTCCCATCCTTTCTGATCTCAAAACATGGACGATGGAAGACCGAAAAGGCCAGAAATGCCTATCTTAAACTCGATTCATCCACCACCTTGCTGGCTTCAAAGTCCCTCGGGATTTGAGCGATCTGAGACTTTATTAAGTATTTTACCCATATTCAATGTCAACCTACGTTGGAAATCTATAATCGCGATCATGAATATGTTATGCAAATATGAAATGAATGACTGAATATTACGAAAATATGAGAAGAAAAATATGAGAAGAAAAAGATATATTATGATGAATAAATGAACTACGGCATGGTTTGCGCGCTCGACGCCGTTACCAATTGTTCACCAATAAGATTTTTTCGTGTCCTTGTCTATTTCATTGTTTTATTTCTTGAGGTAGTAATAGAAAAGAAATACATTTTCTGACGTAAGAATGGAGGAAGAAAGTGCATGTGTGAACACAGCTATAGTTAAACACGATTTCATCAAACATTATAACAATAGCTCTTTTACAGTGTGCAATCATCCCGGGCAATAATTGGGCAATAATCGAGGATGTGCGTGAAATTATTGATTAGCTCCATACAAAGGATTTGAACCGGTGTCCTTCACCACCGTAATCATGACGCAATGCAGTGCATTCAATCAAACGTTGTCGTCAACCTATTTGATCCTATAGTGCATTTGTTATGTGTGTGAGACGAGCTGTCGCGGTAGATTGCAATAGCTTGTAATCATGCTTTTCTTGAATGAATTTGAGTACCATATTTACGGTATGAACGTCATAATTTGTATTATATCGTGAATTCCAAACAATGAAATTTATTTGATATCAGAAAGACATTCTTCGTATTCAGAATGCAATTCGATATGTCTGATGTGCTCTGTGCTTCTTTTCTTGTTTTATATTTTTTTCTTTTTTTTTCTTTGATTTATATTGCCAGGGTAAGGAGAGTAGGGAACTAAAGGCCCATTCAGTGATTTTTTGATTTTTTTTTCATCCCGACGATCGTAAAAGTCATCAAAATTCAGATTTTGGATACTAGACTGCGGAACTCAGTCTTCAATGATAGTCAGTAATTTTTATATTTTGGACATTATTATGACTATCATTAATTGAGGACTGAGTTCTTATGATCCGAGGAGCAGTTTCAGATAATTGCCTGGGATTATTGGGGCAGAGGTTATATTTTGAATTCTTTCATGACCACTGAAGCATAGTCGAACCTGTCAAGGACACTCGGCGTGAATTGAAAGACCACGCCACAAAAGAATGTCAAAGGTCATAAAAGGCCTATGGCTGATTTTGTACCTTTCGTCATTGTCATAGATGTGCTAACATAGCTTGCTAGTGTAGTGGTTCAGCCGAAAGCCGTGTGTCTAAGACAAAAAAAATAATGCATTTACGTGAGTCTGTAATTTATATACCGGTACTGACAGTATATAAATTAGCTACATGTATTTGAATGGGGCTTCAACTTCGTCAATACTGTCGTTTTCCTGTTTTGTTTTTTTGCCATTTGTTTTTCATTAAAAAATTTATACACGTAACAATTTGATTTTTTTTTCACTTTCGCTGGGATCACTGAATGGGACTTTGTAGCGCGGATTATTCAAAACTTGTTTTTACCTACTGCTATATAGTATTAATCCGATTATTACATAACTTTGCCAGCGTATTCAAGACATATGTTATGTAAGGGATAAACTGTACATGGGTATAGGGTATAGAGGCCCTGCATGCTTTTATCGATTGGCTCCAAACAAAGGATTTGAACCGGTGTCCTTCACCGTAATCACGGCGCAGTCCATTCAATCAAATGTCGTCAGTGTGCGAGACGAACGATGTATAAATCTGGAGGTCACATCATCACTTATCATGCTTATTGTAAAAAGTTTGTCCAATGCATATACTGTGTGTATTGTTCCCGGGTATTGTCATGCAGTCAAGCAAACAGGTATTATATTTTGAAAAGGCCGCTATAGTATATTCACAGGGGTGTCTTGAATGGCCAATCATATGGGACATAATCAAATTGCAGTGACTGCTTCCTTTGTTACCACATGTCAGTCATCTTGTGATTATTGGACCATGTAAACCTGCAAAAAACGAGCCAAAGTGCAGGCCCTATGTTTTTCGGTAAAATATCACTTTTTTGGTTGTACACGGTCAAACATTTCAAGCGGTCACCAAGGGTCAAATCCAAAATGGTTCCACATATCAAAATCAACATTGGACCTTGTTCCTCATGTATGGAAATTCTCATGATTACAAAAGTGCACAAGAAGCAACGTGGTGCATTAGAAAGCCTAGAATATTCCTTTTTGTTTTCAATCATAAGGCCATCTTTACCATCTTTACTCTACTAAATTACCGAAGAGAATTAACCCAGCCAACGCACTACGTTTTCACGACGTTCGCTGACATTGTACTTTGGTTGTAATAAGGTAACGTCGCACAGTGACGTATTAACAACGTCATTTTAACGTACATGTACATGATTTAAAAAAAACCCTTTTGAAACATTCGGCAATGACGTTGTATTTGTCTTAAACACGTCCGAAGTTAACTTTCTGCAATTCATACGTTGTTACAAAGTCCCTTAATAGGGACGTTTGAATAATACGTTCACAACTTGACGTCGAAACAACGTCAGTAAGACGTTATATCAACGTCCGGAATAACGTTGTCACAACACGAGTACGAGTTCACAAATCCACGTAGCCTATTTACAACGTAGTATGACTTTTCGTAACAACGTTCAATTGTTGGCTGGGAATGTACACTTACCAGCGATCGCAAATGATATTGTGGCAGCTGGTCCAGCCATTTCTCCGGCTACCTCTCCGGTCAAAACATAGACACCACTGCCCAGCATGCATCCAATACCGACGAAGCTCAGATCTGCCGTCGTCAGACATCTTTCTAGAGGGGTGGACTTAAGATCGGCAACAACAAATTTCTTGCGCGTAACAGCTTTTGCGATTTTCCCGCACCACCCCATGCTTTTTTAATTCGGTTAAATTGCTTTTGACGTATCTAATTTTTACAAACGTTACCAGTTTGAAATGACAAGGGTCGCTGGTAAAGAAAAAAGTGGAATGCAGTTGCGTATTGTGTCAGCATCTGCTGGCTCTCAGGACTACGACTGGACCGGCTGGGCGATACTGCGCATTCGCTCTTTTGATAAAAGCACTTTGATATGAAACGCAGCGATAATTCAAGTAATATCTTTACGTTAAAAAGTTGTAACCTTTGACCGTAAAACACGATAGCCAATAATTGTGTCATTGTTGAAGAAGATCCATATAGGCCTATACTTAATAGGCCCCTATGTCCTACTTTCACAAAAATTAACGATTTTAATTATTTATTTATTTTTATTTTTGGCAGTCAACCATTTTGGTGATATTTGTTGCAATAATATTTCAGCCATCACGGGTCGTAGTTTATTCTAGTGATGTTTAATATTATATGTACCGTATTATATGTCTATGTCTATGTTATTCGAGGAAAAACTTTAACCCATCGTTCTGTTTTTATAATAGTCACTGGGGGGGGATTTAAAATGAGAATTCTTTCAAACCGATGAGAATTGGCCAAGGCTATGAAAATTGAAAAAATTCTCATTTCTATGAAACTTTCTCATCCAAATGAATGAGAAATACTAATTAACGTGTCAACAACCTGTCACATTGTTTTAAAATGAGAAAATTTAACATGATAACATAATGTAACAGGTTGTTGACACGTTAATTAGTATTTCTCATTCATTTGGACGAGAAAAAGTTTCATAGAAATGAGGAAATATTCCTTTCTTATAGTTTTGTCCAATTCTCATCGGTTTGAAAGAATTCTCATTTTAAATTTCCACTGAGTATCAATACAGCAGTTATCTAAGTGAGTGCTCCTTGAAACTCTGCCAAATATGGTTTGCAGACAATGAACTGATGCCCGAGGCACATGATAAATCATGTTTGCTTATTTTTGCAACAATTCTTGCGAAGTAATATAGAACGAAATAAAGAAGTGAAGAATGATCACCATTATGTACCTCTCTCCCCGCTTCTCACATCGAGCGCAGACCCAGGACGGTGACCTAACGGTGAGGGTATTCAATTCATGCATGGTCACATTGTTGTGGGTTCGAACCCCATTAGGGCCACATATGTTGTGTCCTTGGACAAGGCATTTGATCTCGCTGGTCACACTCCACCCAGGTGGAAAACGGGGAACTGATAAAAAAAAATTTAAAAAAGCGGGTTCATACCAGCGCCGCCCATTATAAACCATGAAGCAAACGTGGGATAAGTTATTTCTGTTAAACTTTAAAGGTGTGGCAAAAATATTCAGACATATCTCATTATTGCACAATAATTAGTATTAAATTGAAGACCAATAACTGACCATGCATGTAGTATATGTTCCATTTTACTATAGCCGGTATACACCAGTTAATTATTATCTGATGTAGGAGCCATGTTATCTCGTACTCTATCTACAAACAGCCTGGTTTATTCCCAGGGATCTACATAGCCAGAAGTCTATTCCGTGGATTTTTGAATAGGCCAGTTTTTCTAATCCTGCACATTGTGACACCCCATTGAACCCATGTGACCTCAAAGAATGAAGTTACAAGCATCTGATTAGACGAAGGTCCAGTTTTAAAAGTGACAAATTGGCCTATTCAAGAAATTTCAAGGCCTAGACTTCTGGTTTAAGAGTGATGGATAGCTAATCTATGTGGGCCATTTTTATTTAAATTTAAAACAAAAGTAACAAAGGAATACTGACACAAAAGAATTGAAAAATAAAATAAAAGTTGTGAAAAGTACAGAGAAGAACAAACTGAAATATAAACTTACTGCTTTACTAAAAAAAGCTTGACTGATGAAACCATTCCACTGCTGGAATCTTTTCGCCTTGTTTAGGACCAGTTTGTCACTTTTAAAACGGGACCCTCGTCTAATGAAATGCTTGTATTAAACTTCTCGAGGTCACATTGGATTCAATGGGGTGTCTTAATGTACAGGATTAGATTAAAATTAAATTAAATTTACCCAAATATGATTTAGTTTTAAAATTACGATTATTTTCCAAGTGTAAGGATACTTTTTAGCGCAGTGTAATTATTGTACAGGCTGTAGCCTCTATCATCTATATTAAATCGGTCTTCCAAATTCCTCATTTGAACTAAAATAAAATATCGTTGCATATAAATTAGAACACAAGACATTGAACCCTAGCTGCATTTACTATTATAGTATAGTACCAGATAAGACTTATCTCAGTGAAAGTTTTCCAGCCTAAGATAAGCAACGAACAAACAAAGCTACTAAAGGTTAATGCAGACAAGTTATCGTAATTTTGTGCGAGATATAATATGATATAATATGAAAATGCCCGCATGCCTAATAGCCGTGACATTGGTTAACACATATGACGTTGCAATTATCACCACTTCTCACATCGAATGCTAATTGATAACTCAGCTAAACCTTTGACCTGAAAGAGAGCAAGATATACATTGATTGCCATTGAGAAGGTTAATGACTCTTTTTAATCCGCCATTTTGGTAATAATTATGTCGTTGGAATACGTCTTGAAATAAAAACATAAGTAATTGCTGCTGTTTTTATGAGTTGGTTATATTTAAGACAACTCGTTTCAGTCGCCATTGGAACATTGGATAGATTGAGTAGAAATAAGTTGTCGAAGGACTCAACAAACTATCAAAAGCAAAAATGGTTGTCAAGAAAATTTTCCGACCTCTTCTGCGGAAGAAGCATCTTGATGAAAATGCTATGAAATCGAGCCATCTGCAGAGATGTCTTACTTTGTTCGATCTGGTGCTTCTTGGAGTCGGTAATACGCTTGGTGCTGGTGTGTATGTTGTTACAGGGGAGGTTGCCAAGTATAAGGCGGGACCAGCAATGATGTTGTCTTTCCTCATGGCTGCGGTTGTAGCTGCTTTATCGGGTAAGATCGTGTATGGGTGGCTAAGAGCTGCTTTGAAATCGTCATTTTGGAAATAAATATGGTTTAATTGAACATTTCAAGATCCGTCCACTTGTCAGCCATGGGGTACACCTGTTTTATAATACAGTTTTGCTTGATTTTTAAGCATGTTAAGTATGGAGAGCAACGGCGTAGCCAGCTTTCTTCGTCGGGGGAGGGGGAATAAAACATTTCGGGGTAAAGACGAAAATCATTTTGACCCGGTTATAGTAGTTTTTTTAGAGATACTGTATGTAAAATGTGGTATTTTACACTATTTTGCCTCATGATCGGGGTGAATTTGAGTGAGAAACAGACTCTTCGCCCTTTTCTTTTCCTTTGCCTTCCCAATTTCTTTCATTTTTTTTTTTTCGGGGGTCATTCTGCCTCACCTGACACCCGCCCCCCCTCGCTGGCTACGCTACTGATGGAGAACTAGAGACGGGGACCACATTTTACCATGGTGAGTGGCCCCAGCAGCTACACCGCTTAAAGCCATATTATAACATTTCTGTAAAAATAGATTAGTATTTATTTTCCATAAAATGTTAGCTTTTATTGTCAGATATATACCGTTTTAATTTTGATTTGAACAAGTGAGGTAAAGCATAGAAAATTGGAATTTACTGAATTTACTACTAGCGCCCATGCATATGTTACTCCCTAGACTGTCCCACAGTCTCGGTTAGGTCCGGCCTGGATAATGGAACGATACATAATTACATAATAGCCTACCAAAATATGCCATAGTCCTTCACCCCCCCATTCTAAATACACAGCCCAAAACCAATTCCTCTCTCTACACAAATTAGCTCAAATTGATGCCACTACACTGATCACACCTCCTATATTGAACGCTAAATTTCAGTGACCGCTCCCACACCATGTATTGGGTTGATTTTTAATGCTATGTAATCTACATTACCAGTCGTTCTCCATGGACCCGAGGGAGGGTCTAGTTACTCCCTAGACTGTCCCACAGTCTCGGTTAGGTCCGGCCTGGATAATGGAACGATACATAATTACATAATAGCCTACCAAAATATGCCATAGTCCTTCACCCCCCCATTCTAAATACACAGCCCAAAACCAATTCCTCTCTCTACACAAATTAGCTCAAATTGATGCCACTACACTGATCACACCTCCTATATTGAACGCTAAAATTCAGTGACCGCTTAATGCTATGTAATCTACATTACCAGTCGTTCTCCATGGACCCGAGGGAGGGTCTAGTTACTCCCGCGGTTGTAATACGGTACGATCCTCGGGGTGTGTGTGTATGTGTATCCCGCACGCCGTGTACGTACTGTGCATACGTGTTCGACTAATATTTCCATCGTAATAATAAAACGCCGGTTCCATCGTTTTATTCAAAATCTCGGATTTTGACAAAACTACAGCACCTAGAGTCTTGATTTTTGTAGAGTGTCTTTATTGACTAAAGTACATTACAATCGTGTACAAACCAGAATTTAAAATGTTTTGAGGGCGTTCTCCTCAGCAAATGTTATAATATGGCTTTAAGTTGTATCATTCCTTGAAACTTTCTACTGCCTTTTTCTCTCTCCATTTTGATGTAGCTCTCTGTTACGCCGAGTTTGGTGCTCGAATTCCCAAAGCAGGTTCAGCATATGTATATTGTTATGTTAGTGTTGGTGAAGGATTGGCGTTTATGGTTGGATGGAGTATCTTCCTTCAGAATGCAATAGGTATCTAAGTGCCACTTAATGCTCCAATATTCCACATCAAATATTCGTTCTATTCAATCTATATAAAGAATATTTGGATTTGTTTCTATATTTCAAAAAGTACTTAATTGAAAAGTTTTTTTGGCATGCATCATCAGCAGATTCCTAGCATCATTAATTTCATATACCTGTAGGTGACTTGTGAGCACACGTTAAATGAAACAGTTCTCTAATTCAAAAGTTGCAAAAAGTCAATATCAAGTACAGTGGCGTAGATTTCTTTTTGACATTGGGGGGGATGGTGTTGAAAAAAATTCTTGAAGAATAGTGAATCCATCACCTTTTGGCGACAGAATAAGTTGATGTTACAAATGCGCGCGAAGCGCGTGAAAAAATTTGCTATATTGTAGCTAAACTGATGCAATATGGTGCAAAAGTTGAATAAATGCGCGCGAAGCGTGCGAAAATTTGCACTTTTGGGGCTAAAGTGGGCAAATGTGAGATAAATTTGGTCAGAAACCTATATTCAGGCGTCAACATTGGGGGGGGGATGATTGTATGGAGCATCCCCCCCTGGCAAAATATTGGGGGGGATAAATCCCCCCCCCCCCCGGATCTACGCCTATGATCAAGTACTCGATTATACGCAATGCACGTTTTCCTGATAGCGGGTGCTCGATTATAATCCAAGTGTGCTTGCTAATATTAAATTGTTGCCTGCCCGATTATAATGCAAGTTTTTCGGATGCCTGATTATAATGCAAGCGCGCGATTGCAATTGCCCTATTCTGGCCAGACAAGCGGGGCAAGATATCAAATTCTGTTTGACCATTTTCATGTAAAAGGATACTTATTTTTGCAAGTTTTTAAATCAGCAATCTCCCCATTCATATGTGATTATTAATACATCAGAACACCTGTGGGATTAGAACCACTTGGTATGAATATGTTATGAGTCTGTAGATGATGCATGTCAATTTTGTTTCCAATTGAAGAAATGCTTTTTGAAAATATAGAAACAAATCCAAAGTGGTAGTTATTTATGTTTTACTCTTTTGGGCCTATTACTTTGTTTAATAACTAAAAAAAAAAAAAAAAAATAATAATAATAATAAAGTCTGCAAAAAGAACGTTTTTTTTGCCTTATGTTGCATTCCCGTTTACTGGCTAGACTAACATAAGTGTTCTTAACAGGTGCGGCGTCTGTAGCTCAGTAGCGTAAGTGCCTACATAGACTCTTGTTTCGGAGGAACTATGGAGGCACACATGAGAGCAAACTTTCCATTGGATTACTACGGTTTAGCAGAATATCCTGACTTCTTGGCACTTGCTTTCAGCTTAGCTATGGCAGGTAAGGCGAGGGTCTTGGCAATTTATTATACCGACATGTCGATATATCGACATGCCGATATATCGATATGCCGACATACATCGACATGCCGATATAGACCTAATCAAAAATGACGTGGTTGCTTTTGTTCACAATCATTCTCAATTTCATGAGGTCTTTTTTAAAACACGCGAGCGTAAGCTTTACGGTACTTTTCGACCGACAACGTTACAAAAATAAAAGAAAAGAAAAAAACCCAACCTATATATTCATGTGTTTTTGTTTACTTTTTCTTCCCGTCTTCCATTCAGCATTACTTGCAGTTGGTGTTCGTGGATCATCAATCGTCAACAATATTTTCGCGGGATTGAATCTTTACGTCATAGCTTACGTTATAATATGCGGGTTTTTCCAAATCAACCTAAACTACTGGAGTATTCCTTACGAAGATATCCCAAAGGGAAGCTGTGAGAGTATAATAGGAAATAGAACTGTGGTGAAAGAGTGCGATATTTATGGAGATGGCGGGTTCAATCCTTACGGTTTTACTGGTGTGATGTCTGGAGCTGCTATGTGTTTTTATGGCTTCATTGGGTTTGATGTTATTTCCACTGCAAGTAGGTGAATGAATGGGCTATTCCATTTAAAATACACACGACCCCTGTGGAAGATTTTGGAAATATCTTCCACAGAGGGAGTACAAATTTCATATGGAATTAGCACATTGACTAACTCTATTTGAAATTCACCCTTCTGTGGAAAATTCAAGTTACACCTTTCTAAGAGGGTGGATGAAATTCAAATGGAGCTGCATGTGTTCATTCCATTTGAAATTCATACTCCTAGGAAGATATTTCCATATTCTTTCACAGTGTGGATTTTAATGGAATAGCCCATTCTTAAAAAGATGAGAAACAAGTCCTCTTTGTCATGTTAATTGTACAAGTTAAATTAAAGCCATATTATAACATTCGCTGAGGAAGACTCCCTCACTGAATTTTTAAAATTCCTTTTTTTGCACGATTAAATTGTACTTTATTAAACCAATATACCCTGCAAAAATCAAGACTCTAGGTGCTGTAGTTTTGTCAAAATCCGAGATTTTGAATAAAACGCCGGAATCCGGCGCTTTATTATTACGATGGAATTATTAGTCGAACGCATACACGATGTTCATAACACACAGTACGTACACGGCGTGCGGGACGGTGATATACACAACAAAGGGTCGTACCACAACATGACCGAAGGAGTGGTACGTATTGGCGACATGTACGCTGGTAGTAAATTCCAATTTTCTTTGCTTTGCCGTAGTTGTTCGGCTCAAAAATAAAAGGGATATATCTGACAGCAAAAGCTAACATTTTATGGCAAATAAATGCTAATCTATTTTGTTTGAAAATGTTATAATATGGCTTTAAGTCATTATGCGTTATAGAATAGCTTCCCTCGTTTTACAAATTTACTGACATGCAAATGTACGATTTCCGTTAAATTATAATTTTGTTCTTTCTTACCTAAAATGCTGAAATACGGTATTAGTAATAATCTGTCAGGAAGGGTAACTGAAAGAAACCCCCTTTCTCCAGCCACATTGCCTAAGACAAAGTTTGCATTATCATCACAACCTATGTTCCCCAAACGGTATATTCATGTCACTTGGTTACCAGAACTGAGTTGTCTATACGTACATAGGCAGTGGACTGTATACCGTGCTTCGATTTGGCTCAAAACAGCCGGCAATGAAATATTAATTACATGTTCTTGGTGTTATACTGTATTGTAATAATTATAACCTAATGTGATTTTTTCTATCTAGGTGAAGAGGCCCTGAACCCACGACGTAACATCCCACTTAGTACGATCCTCTCCGTCATCATGGTATTCCTATTTTATCTGGGAGTGTCTGTAGTCATTACATTAATGGTGCCATATTATGACTTAGATAATGAGACACCACTACCGACTGCATTCAATGATGTTGGATGGTGGGTGGCTGGCTACGTCATCACCTTTGGCGGTATTTGCGGACTAATAACAAGGTAAGTAAGGTTTAAATGTTCTTAAGAACCATTGAACCAATACTAGGCTTGTTTGTACTCATTTTAATGCATTTTCATGCTGATTCCAAATGGTCATGAAAATTTATAATTCTGAAATTTTTGACTTTAAAAAAATGAAACTTGTCGTCTGCAGTCGACACCCGCGTGCAGAGGATTAATCATAGACCCTATAACTGTGTTTCAATTTACTAAAGAAACGCCTCCGAATTCCCACGTTAATTTTAACGTGTACTGAACGGGTCACGATGAAATGTTTAACGGGTGATATTCCAAAATTTGGACTAATGTTTGGACTTCCACACCAAAGTGTACTATACCGTGTACATTTAACTTGTAAGTGTTTAACGTGGAGGGAGGTAAAGTGCAGTCCATTTTAACGAGTGCTGACTCCAACGTGTCACGGTGTGTACACGTTAACGAGTGCTGACTCCAACGTGTCACGGTGTGTACACGTTAAAAGTAACGTGAGAATTTAGAGGCGCTCCCTAAGGACTCAAGGAACACATACCGAACCACGTATCAAATTGAAATGAAACATTTACGATCGGTGTATTGTATGACTGTGAGTAAGAATGAACTTCTAAATGTTGTGCATCATTCACCTTCAATGAGACACGATAACAACATTTATAATTTCTAATAGATTCGTCTGGTCATGCCATAATGAACTGGACTTTCTTTTTTTCTGGAAAATAAGTGAATTGATTGTGCTACTGACAACTTTCTGCACACCATTTCTATAATTGAAGCATTTTTAGTCTGGTTGACAGGACGTCAGACGCAAACTAGTCCTTTTAATTCGATCTTCGATTAATACTATTTTCTTTCGTTTTACGTAGCTTATTTGGATGTATGTTCGCGCTGCCGCGGTTCCTCTACTCCATGGCACAAGATGGGTTGGTGTTTAAATTTATGGGTTATATCAGTACCAGATTTCATACACCTATTGTTGGATGCTTCATCTGCGGCATACTTGCTGGTAAGGCTTGCTTAGATGTCACTCAGTAATCTGGCCTCCATAATCTGGTCTCCATTATCATCGCAGTAATTAGGCTGATATGAATCCCCCAGTGGCGAGGCCAAAGCGGGCCAAAGGCAGGCAATGGAGCAGCCGGATCCTGTTAGAGGTCTTGCACCCCGGGGTGCTGTCCGCCCTAACATTTAAGATTATTAGGCCGGATTTGTACATTTTACACAATTTTTAAAAATGTTCGTCCTATTTTGCCCCCTTTGAAAGTTGCCTTCCCCATTTTCCCCACCGCATCTGAAAAAATTCTGGCTACGTCACTGCCTCGCACTTCCATTTTAGTTCTAAAGGTGGAATGCCCGGGGTGGAATGTTCTTTAGGTGATATGCATCAGTATTGAGTCAAGAGGTCGTGCTGCCTTTTATTCTGTACGTTCAACTAACTTGGTATCTGTGATATTAACGCAGAGGTTCAGACCTATAGTATCTTGGAACTTTAAAAAACAAAATCGGCATCAATTTGTAGCTATGTACATTATTATGTTCTGAATTATGACTTTGTCACAGGTATTATGGGTATGATGTTCGACATTGAATCACTGGTGAACATCGTCGCTCTTGGAACGTTACTTCCCTACGCATTGGTTGCTACATGTATAATAATCCTAAGGTAAGAGAGTGTCCTTTAATACACGTAGAATCTAGTGGTTCATTGTACTATAATTATGCTGATTAAGGGTATACGATGTATTGTTGGTCGAAGCAGCAAAAAAAAAAGTCGTTCACATCATCTTGCGAATGGTAGTGAGCTTTAGCAAAAATTGCATCGCTCAATTCATAGCGAGCGTGTAGAAGAATTCAAATATCACAGATATACTTTTGTAGGTCCTGTGGTTCTTGAGTTATGTTGTAAAGAGGGCTGAAACAACAACACTTTTGTAAAACATACATAACTCATTAACAACAATAAATTAAAGAACTGAAGCTCAGACAAACTGGCATAATATAATAAATTGGCCGTGAGACATTTTCGAGTCGGAGAATAAAATCATGTTCAATTCGCCGGCAGGTCCGCCATGAGCTGTTGTGGCGTGTGGGGTGAACTCAACGACATGTAATCGTGGGTGCGCGCTGGTTCAAATTCGAACGGTTCTGATTTTTTCTCTCCTTTATTACAATGCCAGTTTGTCTGAGCTTCATTTCTTTAATTATTATATATTTCTCAGGCATGTATCCTCTGGATCCTCGCATTTAATATTTAATGTCTCATATTGACTGATGTCCTGCTAGGGCACAGCAGATAGGCCGCCCTCTCTATTTATTAACAATAAATTAAGCAAGTTTTCAAAGTATATGATCTGTAGAATGAGCATGTGAAAACACCAAAGTGTTATTTTTCAATAATATATTGATTCAGATAATGAAAATCGATTTTTTGGCTGCTTTGACCAACAATACCTCGTATACCCTTAAATCGACACATCAATGACCAGATTATTAATCATCTTGAGATATGATTCTTAAAAAGAATTTGCATTTATCTAATATACCATAATACTAATATTAAATTATGGTTCCATTCACAAGGAGAGAATTATGCATGGTTACGTTTGATCAATGATACATAATATTATTACCAAACATTTTTATGTACAATAATGTTTTTTAACGTATAGCATAATTATACTAATGCTTTTCCCTGTACATAAGTACTCAATTATTAACTCAATCAACTAATGCTGTTTCCTTTACACAGGGCCCAATGTGTCTGATATCAGATACAAAAATTGTTTTTCATGTAAAATGGGTTCCCAATAATGTGTCTGACATCAGATACTAATGTTGTTTTTCCTGTACATGGATGCCCAATAATGTGTCTGATATCAGATACTAATGTTGCTTTTCCTGTACATGGGTGCCCAATAATGTGTCTGATATCAGATACTAATGTTGTTTTTCCTGTACATGGGTGCCCAATAATGTGTCTGACATCAGATACTAATGTTGTTTTTCCTGTACATGGGTGCCCAATAATGTGTCTGATATCAGATACTAATGTTGTTTTTCCTGTACATGGGTGCCCAATAATGTGTCTGATATCAGATACTAATGTTGTTTTTCCTGTACATGGGTGCCCAATAATGTGTCTGACATCAGATACTAATGTTGTTTTTCCTGTACATGGGTGCCCAATAATGTGTCTGATATCAGATACTAATGTTGTTTTTCCTGTACATGGATGCCCAATAATGTGTCTGACATCAGATACTAATGTTGTTTTTCCTGTACATGGGTTCCCAATAATGTGTCTGACATCAGATACGTATGTTGTTTTTCCTGTACATGGATGCCCAATAATGTGTCTGACATCAGATACTAATGTTGTTTTTCCTGTACATGGGTGCCCAATAATGTGTCTGACATCAGATACTAATGTTGTTTTCCTGTACATGGGTGCTCAATAATGTGTCTGACACCAGATACTAATGTTGTTTTTCCTGTACATGGGTGCCCAATAATGTGTCTGACACCAGATACTAATGTTGTTTTTCCTGTACATGGATGCCCAATAATGTGTCTGACATCAGATACTAATGTTGTTTTTCCTGTACATGGGTGCCCAATAATGTGTCTGACATCAGATACTAATGTTGCTTTTCCTGTACTTGGGTTCCCAATAATGTGTCTGACATCAGATACTAATGTTGTTTTCCTGTACTTGGGTGCCCAATAATGTGTCTGACATCAGATACGTATGTTGTTTTTCCTGTACATGGGTGCCCAATAATGTGTGTTACATCAGATACCAATGCTGCTTTTCCTGTACATGGGTGCCCAATAATGTGTCTGACATCAGATACTAATGTTGTTTTCCTGTACATGGGTGCCCAATAATGTGTCTGACATCAGATACTAATGTTGTTTTTCCTGTACATGGGTGCCCAATAATGTGTCTGACATCAGATACTAATGTTGTTTTCCTGTACATGGGTGCTCAATAATGTGTCTGACACCAGATACTAATGTTGTTTTTCCTGTACATGGGTGCCCAATAATGTGTCTGACACCAGATACTAATGTTGTTTTTCCTGTACATGGATGCCCAATAATGTGTCTGACATCAGATACTAATGTTGTTTTTCCTGTACATGGGTGCCCAATAATGTGTCTGACATCAGATACTAATGTTGCTTTTCCTGTACATGGGTTCCCAATAATGTGTCTGACATCAGATACTAATGTTGTTTTCCTGTACTTGGGTGCCCAATAATGTGTCTGACATCAGATACTAATGTTGTTTTTCCTGTACATGGATGCCCAATAATGTGTCTGACATCAGATACTAATAAATGAAGAATTTAACTTTTGTTCACAACACATAAAGTTGCTCACCTGAAATTTTCGGTTGTTATTACTACAACCTTCTTCAGCAGAATGATCCAGTTCGTTGATCGATTTGACGACTCTTGACTTGTGACGTCAGAACTGGATCGTAGACTCTGCTAAGTTGTAGCGCCCCCGTCCTTATTCAGAGAGGGTTGGTTGGCCCGGATGTGGATGGCCTCTTTGACTCCTCTTTCGAAGTACCGAGGTTCTCTGTCGAGGATCTGCACTTTCTCTAGGTCCACGTGATGTCCTGGGGACTCTATGTGTATATGCTGAGATACCTCGGACGAGGTGGAGCTAGGCCGCCTGTGCTCAAGGAACCGTGTTTTTAGAGACCTGCCAGTCTCTCCCTATGTATGATTCCGAGCAGGGACCCCGGGTGGTCTGACCCTGGCAAGGAATCAGATATACGGGACCCGTGACGTCCTTTTTGTCCGTTTTGTCCTTAGGCGCAACTAACAGTTGACGCAGTGTGCGCGTTGGCTTAAAACACACTCTTATGCCATATGAGCTGTAAATGCGTTTTAAGGCATCGGAGATGCCTTTGACATAAGGAATAACGACTTGTCCTTTGTTGGTGTTCGTACTGTCCTTCGGACAGATACTAATGTTGTTTTTCCTGTACATGGATGCCCAATAATGTGTCTGACATCAGATACTAATGTTGTTTTTCCTGTACATGGGTGCCCAATAATGTGTCTGATATCAGATACTAATGTTGTTTTTCCTGTACATGGATGCCCAATAATGTGTCTGACATCAGATACTAATGTTGTTTTTCCTGTACATGGGTTCCCAATAATGTGTCTGACATCAGATACGTATGTTGTTTTTCCTGTACATGGATGCCCAATAATGTGTCTGACATCAGATACTAATGTTGTTTTTCCTGTACATGGGTGCCCAATAATGTGTCTGACATCAGATACTAATGTTGTTTTCCTGTACATGGGTGCTCAATAATGTGTCTGACACCAGATACTAATGTTGTTTTTCCTGTACATGGGTGCCCAATAATGTGTCTGACACCAGATACTAATGTTGTTTTTCCTGTACATGGATGCCCAATAATGTGTCTGACATCAGATACTAATGTTGTTTTTCCTGTACATGGGTGCCCAATAATGTGTCTGACATCAGATACTAATGTTGCTTTTCCTGTACATGGGTGCCCAATAATGAGTCTGACATCAGATACTAATGTTGTTTTTCCTGTACATGGGTGCCCAATAATGTGTCTGACATCAGATACTAATGTTGTTTTTCCTGTACATGGATGCCCAATAATGTGTGTTACATCAGATACCAATGCTGCTTTTCCTGTACATGGGTTCCCAATAATGTGTCTGACATCAGATACTAATGTTGTTTTCCTGTACTTGGGTGCCCAATAATGTGTCTGACATCAGATACTAATGTTGTTTTCCTGTACATGGGTGCTCAATAATGTGTCTGACACCAGATACTAATGTTGTTTTTCCTGTACATGGGTGCCCAATAATGTGTCTGACACCAGATACTAATGTTGTTTTTCCTGTACATGGATGCCCAATAATGTGTCTGACATCAGATACTAATGTTGTTTTTCCTGTACATGGGTGCCCAATAATGTGTCTGACATCAGATACTAATGTTGCTTTTCCTGTACATGGGTGCCCAATAATGTGTCTGACATCAGATACTAATGTTGCTTTTCCTGTACATGGGTGCCCAATAATGTGTGTTACATCAGATACCAATGCTGCTTTTCCTGTACATGGGTTCCCAATAATGTGTCTGACATCAGATACTAATGTTGTTTTCCTGTACTTGGGTGCCCAATAATGTGTCTGACATCAGATACTAATGTTGTTTTTCCTGTACATGGATGCCCAATAATGTGTCTGACATCAGATACTAATGTTGTTTTTCCTGTACATGGATGCCCAATAATGTGTCTGACATCAGATACTAATGTTGTTTTTCCTGTACATGGGTGCCCAATAATGTGTCTGACATCAGATACTAATGTTGCTTTTCCTGTACATGGGTGCCCAATAATGTGTCTGACATCAGATACTAATGTTGTTTTCCTGTACTTGGGTGCCCAATAATGTGTCTGACATCAGATACTAATGTTGTTTTTCCTGTACATGGATGCCCAATAATGTGTCTGACATCAGATACTAATGTTGTTTTTCCTGTACATGGGTGCCCAATAATGTGTCTGACATCAGATACTAAAGTTGTTTTTCCTGTACATGGGTGCCCAATAATGTATCCGACATCAGATACTAATGTTGTTTTTCCTGTACATGGATGCCCAATATGTCTGATATCAGATACTAATGTGGTTTTCCTGTACATGGGTGCCCAATAATGTATCCGACATCAGATACTAATGTTGTTTTTCCTGTACATGGATGCCCAATATGTCTGATATCAGATACTAATGTTGTTTTTCCTGTACATGGGTGCCCAATAATGTATCCGACATCAGATACTAATGTTGTTTTTCCTGTACATGGGTGCCCAATAATGTGTCTGATATCAGATACTAATGTTGTTTGTCCTGTACATGGGTTCCCAATAATGTGTCTGACATCAGATACTAATGTTGTTTTTCCTGTACATGGATGCCCAATAATGTGTCTGACACCAGATACTAATGTTGTTTTTCCTGTACATGGATGCCCAATAATGTGTCTGACATCAGATACTAAAGTTGTTTTTCCTGTACATGGATGCCCAATAATGTTTCTGATATCAGATACTAATGTTGTTTTTCCTGTACATGGGTGCCCAATAATGTGTCTGACATCAGATACTAATGTTGTTTTTCCTGTACATGGGTGCCCAATAATGTGTCTGACATCAGATACTAATGTTGTTTTTCCTGTACATGGGTTCCCAATAATGTGTTTGACATCAGATACTAGTGTTGTTTTTCCTGTACATGGGTTCCCAATAATGTGTTTGACATCAGATACTAATGTTGTTTTTCCTGTACATGGATGCCCAATAATGTTTCTGATATCAGATACTAATGTTGTTTTTCCTGTACATGGGTTCCCAATAATGTGTTTGACATCAGATACTAATGTTGTTTTTCCTGTACATGGATGCCCAATAATGTTTCTGATATCAGATACTAATGTTGTTTTTCCTGTACATGGGTGCTCAATAATGTGTTTGACATCAGATACTAATGTTGTTTTTCCTGTACATGGATGCCCAATAATGTTTCTGATATCAGATACTAATGTTGTTTTTCCTGTACATGGGTTCCCAATAATGTGTTTGACATCAGATACTAATGTTGTTTTTCCTGTACATGGATGCCCAATAATGTTTCTGATATCAGATACTAATGTTGTTTTTCCTGTACATGGGTTCCCAATAATGTGTCTGATATCAGATACTAATGTTGTTTTTCCTGTACATGGGTGCCCAATAATGTGTCTGACATCAGATACTAATGTTGTTTTTCCTGTACATGGGTTCCCAATAATGTGTCTGACATCAGATACTAATGTTGTTTTTCCTGTACATGGGTGCCCAATAATGTGTCTGATATCAGATACTAATGTTGTTTGTCCTGTACATGGGTGCCCAATAATGTGTCTGACATCAGATACTAATGTTGTTTTTCCTGTACATGGGTTCCCAATAATGTGTCTGACATCAGATACTAATGTTGTTTTTCCTGTACATGGGTGCCCAATAATGTGTCTGATATCAGATACTAATGTTGTTTTTCCTGTACATGGGTGCCCAATAATGTGTCTGACACCAGATACTAATGTTGTTTTTCCTGTACATGGGTTCCCACATGGGTTCCCAATAATGTGTCTGACATCAGATACTAATGTTGTTTGTCCTGTACATGGATGCCCAATAATGTGTCTGACATCAGTTACTAATGTTGTTTTTCCTGTACATGGGTGCCCAATAATGTGTCTGATATCAGATACTAATGTTGTTTGTCCTGTACATGGGTGCCCAATAATGTGTCTGACATCAGATACTAATGTTGTTTTTCCTGTACATGGGTGCCCAA
This sequence comes from Amphiura filiformis, assembly GCF_039555335.1. NCBI lineage: Eukaryota > Metazoa > Echinodermata > Ophiuroidea > Amphilepidida > Amphiuridae > Amphiura > Amphiura filiformis. Next base: position 260,213 of record NC_092636.1, read on the forward strand.
TAATGTGTCTGACATCAGATACTAATGTTGTTTTTCCTGTACATGGGTTCCCAATAATGTGTTTGACATCAGATACTAATGTTGTTTTTCCTGTACATGGATGCCCAATAATGTTTCTGATATCAGATACTAATGTTGTTTTTCCTGTACATGGGTTCCCAATAATGTGTCTGATATCAGATACTAATGTTGTTTTTCCTGTACATGGGTGCCCAATAATGTGTCTGACATCAGATACTAATGTTGTTTTTCCTGTACATGGGTTCCCAATAATGTGTCTGACATCAGATACTAATGTTGTTTTTCCTGTACATGGGTGCCCAATAATGTGTCTGATATCAGATACTAATGTTGTTTGTCCTGTACATGGGTGCCCAATAATGTGTCTGACATCAGATACTAATGTTGTTTTTCCTGTACATGGGTTCCCAATAATGTGTCTGACATCAGATACTAATGTTGTTTGTCCTGTACATGGATGCCCAATAATGTGTCTGACATCAGTTACTAATGTTGTTTTTCCTGTACATGGGTGCCCAATAATGTGTCTGATATCAGATACTAATGTTGTTTGTCCTGTACATGGGTGCCCAATAATGTGTCTGATATCAGATACTAATGTTGTTTGTCCTGTACATGGGTGCCCAATAATGTGTCTGACATCAGATACTAATGTTGTTTTTCCTGTACATGGGTTCCCAATAATGTGTTTGACATCAGATACTAATGTTGTTTTTCCTGTACATGGATGCCCAATAATGTTTCTGATATCAGATACTAATGTTGTTTTTCCTGTACATGGGTTCCCAATAATGTGTCTGATATCAGATACTAATGTTGTTTTTCCTGTACATGGGTGCCCAATAATGTGTCTGACATCAGATACTAATGTTGTTTTTCCTGTACATGGGTTCCCAATAATGTGTCTGACATCAGATACTAATGTTGTTTTTCCTGTACATGGGTGCCCAATAATGTGTCTGATATCAGATACTAATGTTGTTTGTCCTGTACATGGGTGCCCAATAATGTGTCTGACATCAGATACTAATGTTGTTTTTCCTGTACATGGGTTCCCAATAATGTGTCTGACATCAGATACTAATGTTGTTTTTCCTGTACATGGGTGCCCAATAATGTGTCTGATATCAGATACTAATGTTGTTTTTCCTGTACATGGGTGCCCAATAATGTGTCTGACACCAGATACTAATGTTGTTTTTCCTGTACATGGGTTCCCAATAATGTGTCTGACATCAGATACTAATGTTGTTTGTCCTGTACATGGATGCCCAATAATGTGTCTGACATCAGTTACTAATGTTGTTTTTCCTGTACATGGGTTCCCAATAATGTGTCTGACATCAGATACTAATGTTGTTTTTCCTGTACATGGGTGCCCAATAATGTGTCTGATATCAGATACTAATGTTGTTTTTCCTGTACATGGATGCCCTTGTTAAAGGGAGACACTGTCGCAGTGTCGGGGAGCTGAAAATTACCTTTGCCAACACCTGCAACCCCGGTTGCAAAGAAACAGTGTTTAACATCCTGTTTCTGGTGTTGGATTTCCCATTGGGTGCTCTCAGGTGTGGGCTGGTATTTTACCAGAGTGAGGGAATGAGCTCCCTCTACCTCCCTAGCTCAGTTGTTGAACATGCCAGCTTTAGGGCGGAGGAAACCATCAGGTTCAACGGCCAGTATGTTCAAATGTCTTAGCCATTTGTTTTTGCTACTGCAACGATGTAGACAGTACAGCCAGCGACACAATCATGATGAGATATTGCTCCGTTATTTCCCCTTCAAGCTCCATCTTTGTTTTCTTGAGTATTCTAAGGGGACAAGGACGTAGTGATTCTCGTCATATTGGAGAAGCCTATCTCAATGGCTCTGAATTTTCATCATGGGCCAAAGAGCGGACGAGGAAGATTTACTTCCCAACGGTCAATAGGCTGGTGTGGAACATGTCATCATTGGTCAACCTTCCAACACTGGCCAACATGTTCCAGATCAGAGGCGAACTACTGCATATTGGTAGATCTCGGCTGCTGTGTGTCCAGAAATAAGCTGAAACAGGGCTGATCACCCGTAAAGCTGCTGGGACTGGACTAATCAATCAATCAATCAATCAATCAATCAATCAATCAATCAGTCTTTATTTCATTCAAAATACAACAATACAATAACAGCAAAACAACACATTTGAATGAGGAGATGCTCAGAAGGCCAAAAAGGCCTGAACAAACACCCCCTTAACCTTAGCTTAAGTTTCTTAATTTGTCTAATAAAATACAATTACATACATACATACATACATACAACCCCCCCAAGCAGGAAACTAAGGGAAAAAATGATGAATAAAGAACATGCAGAATATAAGTGTAAGACAAATTAGGATTTCATAACATATGCTCACGTATATCGCACAAGAAAGCTGACATTTTGTGAATATATATAGTATAAATGCTAAGAGATCAGTTAATTTTAATCGATTTTTTGTTTTAAAAGGGAGAAAAATAAAAATAAGTAAATCCAAACTAAGAGGTATCAAGTGTACATTTCTAAAATAATTCCCTGCAACTCAATGATTACGAAAACTACAAGCAAATCTCTAAACATTCCGAGGGTAGATGAGCGGCAGTCTACTGTTGACTCCATGACGGACCAGCGGGAACTCGGCACACCATCACGAACTGTTGGCCCTGATTATTGTCGCCTGTCTACCTTCAAACCTCTTGTAATAGCTACTTATAATGTCCGTACTATTAATCAACAAGGCAAAATCCATCAGCTATTCATGGGCTGTGCTGATGCAGGTATTGACATTGCCGGAATTCAAGAACATCGTCTCATTACACCAAGCCCAACTGATGACCTTTGGTCAGACGATAGGAACTGGGTTATAGTATACAGTTCTGCTACCAAGCAAATGCATGGAGGAGTGGGTCTGGTCTTGTCCAAGCATGTTCACAGATGTCTTAAGAGTGTTGAAGTTGTTTCCGAGAGGATACTATTTGTAACATTCCATGGTAACCCTCAGCTTAGCATCACTGTTGTATATGCACCCACTGAGTGCTCAACATCTTCTGACAAAGAGGATTTCTATTCATCTCTATCTGACCACTTGGATGGTATGAAAAGGCACGACATCCATCTCATCCTTGGTGATTTTAATGCCAGAATTGAAACAGATAGTCATCTTTCCCATGCTAGGGTGATTGGTCGATACTGCTACCATGATTCAACCAATGACAATGGTGAGCGTCTGGTCAACATTTGCCAGGAGTACAACCTCAGACCGGCCCAAATGAGATTCCCCCAACCCAGGAATCGTCTCTGGACTTGGACCAATCCAGCTGGATCAACCCATGCACAGTTAGACCACATTCGAAAAAACAACAAGTGGGTAAATTCTCTCCACAACTGTCGAGCATACAATTCAGTAGAAGTGGACTCCGATCATCGTATTGTGAGCGTCCGTCTAGCTGCCAGTTTGCGAACAAGCAAAGTAAAAACTTGCAAGAGACCAAATTTCAATTGGAAGAAGTTGCAAGATCCTGATACAAAGGAGGAATTTCAGCTGGAACTAACAAACAGATTCCAGGTCTTGAGCATGGATGATGCCACACCCATCTCTGATAGGTATGAGACCTTTGAGACAGCAGTTCGTGAAGTTGCTGAGGAAGTTATTGGAAAGCAAAAGCCCTACGGACTGCCAAGTTGGGTATCAGATGCAAGCATCAGACTTAAACTTGAAAGGGATGAGGCCAAAAAGCGGTACTCCATTTCAAAGTCTCGTCAATCTAGAGAAAGATGGAGGAACTTGAACACCAGCCTTAACAACTCCTATAAATCTGATGAGCTTGCTACACTCAATAAGCAAATGGAAGACCTGAAGCTGGCCGATGCAATGGGGAATTACACCACCACCTGGAAAATCATACACTCGCTTTCTGTGAAGAACTCAAGGAAAGGGGTAAAAGTCAAAAAGAGAGATGGATCAGCCCCAACCAGTGACCATGAACTGCTTGAGGAATGGAAGGAATATATCAGCTCACTCCTTAACAACGACAGTGGCACAGCAGCTTCTTCGAACTTCCTGCACCAGCTGTTGAAGATCTTCCTATTATCACTGAGCCCCCAACTCGTGAAGAAGTAGTTGAAGCAATAGCAGCCATGAAGACCAACAAGGCAGCAGCATTGGACTGCGCTATAACTGCTGAAGCACTTCAGGGAGGAGGGATAGCATGATTGATATGATTCTCAAATTCTGTATGGAAGTATTCTCAACGCTGACACCGCCACGTCAGTGGGTCACAAATGTCATCATTCCTCCACCAAAGAAAGGCGACCTCTCTCTCATGACAAACTACCGTGGTATTTCACTTATGTCCATTGCCGCAAAAGTGTACAACAAGATCCTTCTGAACAGAATCCGACCTCACATTGATTGTCAGGATTGGACTGAAATTCCCAACCGACGCTCAGCAAAGCCACGCAGCAAATAATGTGAACAACAAAGAGACGGAATAATGTCACGCAACAAAAGGATTGTAATAAATACTTTAAAAAAAGTTCTCTTATACGCATGAAAAAATAAATGGCAATAACGGTTAAATATATTATGACTAGTCAGTTAGATGAAATTAAATAATGAGTATACTCAATTTACTTAATCACTCGCGATAAAAAAAAAAAAAAACAAGTGCACTTGGAAAGGATACGTTTTAAACGTCGTTACATGACTAGAGTTCCATCACAACGTTGTCAGTTATACAGTGCGTTGAATCCATTCTCAATGATGCCACACACGTAGCCACGCCTAGTTCAACCAACTGTTAATTACATGGAATGCAGAATGTCGACGAAAACAACGGTTCCCAACGTCCAAGTCCAAGAGTAGAGTATACACACCCATGTACGGACGAACAATGTCTTAAACCAGCATGGTTCTCACAAAGTTGGAAAAGTTAAAGTGTCAGCTTCAACCACGACGACCATTTTAAACTTCGCCAAACCCGACTCAAACACAAGGCACAAATTAGCTTCTATTGCTGATTCTAAGCTTCCATAAGACCTGGTATATCTTTCTGTATGAAGCATCGCAAACTGGTAAAGCCTTTTTAGCCATACGATGTTAGTATAGAGAAATATCCATCATGCTGAATAAAACAACATTTCACTTCCTCAGTGAAATGGGCAGCAGATCTTATCTCAATCGGATGTTAAAATTGAATGCCAAGAATTTCTGTGAACATGCATCCACCAAGCCAGAGATTAATTTACATGACACACAAAAATCTGAATATTGACAATACCTAAAGAATTGTCCACAAAAGAAATGGGCTGACCTAGGATCCAGGTCTGACCTCTACATACAATACACACACCACATCTAGATTGCAAGCTTCAGTGCACATACCTGCAACTAGCTTTAAGGGATCATGACATTAAGGTGAATTACCCAGAAAACAATCCACTTTTATTTTAAGGGATCAACTCCAATTATGACATTTACGTCCCCCCTTAAACAAATTGTGTCTACACAATTTTCATATAACACACAATCACCACTTAAAAATAAGTGGATTTACATTTTCCACAACTTACCATCTACCACTTAACCTTAAGCGGATTTACAGTTGTAACTGTGACCCGTCTTCACCAAGAAGATATATACTCAAAATTACTTTTCACATGACTCTTACCTTCTCCCAATGTACATTGCACAAATTCTACCTTTGAATTTCCAATGCTACACAAAATACACATCACCTTATTCATGTGAAATCCTGCTCATGTAGTCTGCGCCAATGTTGTCACTTCCCTTGATTGCCTCAATCCTGTAGTGATATGGTTGCAATGACAATGCCCAGCGCATTATCCGACCATTTGCAACTTTGGAACGCTTCACACCAGTGTTGTAGGTCTCGAGACCGGCCTCGGTCTCGAGACCGGTCTCGCGACCAGCTAAGCCTGGTATTGGTCTCGGTCTTGGTCTCGAGACCTGCTGGTCTCGGTCTCGGCCCTCCTGGTCTCGAGGTCTCGGTCCGAGACCGGGTTCGAGACCAGTAAAATAGCACCATTCTGGTCATTTAGCAGTCCTTAATTCTGCTCAAACAGTTTTCATAAATTATTGAATAATTAAAGGTTAACTAAATTGTCAATTGTCATTCCAATTCTTACCTCAAGAACTGCTCAATTATTTAGGCCTATAATTAGGCCCAATTATTAATAGTTCAAAATATCGTATAAATTCATCATAAACAAACTCAATCTCAAACTCCAGAATCCTATAGATTATATTTACAGTTATATATCATTCATTATCAACACAGAAGAGGGAGATGGAGGACATGTCTTCCTAAATATTAGCAAGGGAGACGTCCAGTCTAAAATCAAAATCTGCCTTGTGTATGGTACTTTGTTTTGGACCCATTTAGGGTAAAATTACAACATTTTGCGCTTAATGACACGTCAAATCATGAACACATCTTAATTTACGACTAAAATACTCTGATATTCGGCCTCGGTCTTGGTCTCGGACTGCCTGGTCTCGGTCTCGGTCTTGGTCTCGGATATGCCGGTCTCGACTACAACACTGCTTCACACATAGCAGTGGTTGATGATCTGTTTCTAAGACAAAGTCTCGTCCGTACAAATAAAGTTCTAACTTGCGAATTGCCCATACAACGGCAAGACACTCTTTCTCCATTATCGCATATCCTCTCTGTGCTTTGTTCAACTTCTTACTTAAATATGCAAGTGGAAATTTGACACCTTCGAACTCCTGGAACAGGACAGCTCCGATCGCTACATCACTTGCATCTGTGCGTAGAATGAATTGACGATGGAAGTCTGGTAGATGTAGAATGGGTGCTTTTCCAAGCATACTCTTGAGGGTCTGAAATGCTACTTCTTGGCTTCTCTCCCAGTTGATTTTCGTTGTTTCACCAGCTTTCGTCTTGTCTGTCAATGGTACCGCTATGGCTCCAAAGTTCGGAATGTACTGCCTGTAGAAACCGGCAAGACCCAAAAACGACTTCAGCTGTGTTTTGGTCACAGGACGTGGAGCCTTCTGTATGACCTCCAACTTATCTAGATTTGAATGACGACATCCCTTCTCAACAGTATGACCTAGGAATTCGACACGTTCACAGCCGATATAGCACTTTGAAGGTTTAGCAGTCAAGTTCGCATCTCTAAGCCTCTTCATAAGGCCATTCAATTTCTCCAAGTGTTCTTCCCAGGTGACTGTATACACTAATATGTCATCTATGTAGTTTACTACTTTGTCAAGATTGTTCAACAGTTTCCTCATAATCCTAGAAAATGTCGCAGGAGCGTTGACGAGCCCGAACGGCATTCTCCGGTATTGATACAACTGCCAAGCGGTTTGGCATTCTCAGTCAGTGAAACTTGCCAATAACCCTTACTGAGGTCTAACTTTGAGAAATACTGTGCATCTCCCAATTGATCAAAGATTTCTTGAGGAGAAGGAATCCCCTCTGCGTCAAATTCGGTAATCGCATTAATTCTGCGAGTGTCACAACATATTCGATTCTTACCATCTGCTTTCTTGACGACAACCAGTGGCGATGCATATGGACTAGTTGATGGTTCGATCACATCCAACTCCAACATTGTTTTAATTTCCTCCTTCACTGAGTCTCGTAAGGCATATGGAATAGGATATGGCTTAATACGAACCGGTGTACTATCCGTAAGTTTGATATCATGCGAACCTAGATGTGTAAACCCTGGTTTGTCGGTTAGTACACTACTATAGTTACCTAACAATCTCTTCACTTCCAAACTCTGCTCTTCTGTCAAGTCTTGGTTGATATGTACATCAGCTATGGTTTCTTCAGCCTGAAAAGATGGAATCTGTAGAAGATCTTCATTTGTCAAAGACACATCATCTTCCTCTGACATTTCTGACTCTTCTTGTACTTCACTTTCAATGATGGCACTACACGCAATCTGTAAAAGACCAGCCACTACCTTGGATGGTTGATCAGTATCTCTACGAAAATACTTCTTCAGTAAATTTGCATGAAATGTCTTCACCTTGGTACCGAAATCCACCTTGTAATCCATACTACCTACTTTACCTACCACAGGAAATGGACCCTTCCAATGTAATAGAAGTTTGTTATGGTCTGTAGGGAGCAACAACAATACCTCATCTCCGACATCAAATTTCCGAGCCTTAGCCTTTCTGTCATAGTACATCTTGTACTTACCTTGAGACTTCTTCATCTCTTCCCTAGCAAGATCACATGTTTTCTGCAACCATCCTGCAGATCCAGAACATACTCAAATGTGGTCTTGGTTTCTGGTTCTTCAATCTGACCTGTCCAGAACTCCTTTAACATACCAAGAGGACCTCTCACAGATCGACCATACAAAAGATCAAACGGAGAAAACCCAGTACTAGCATGAGGGGTTTCTCTGTACGCAAAAAGTAATGCATTGATATACCTATCCCAATCACGTGGACGTTCTTCACACATCTTTCTCAGAGAAGCTTTCAACACACCATTGAATCTTTCACACATACCATTTGTCATCGGATGCCAAGCAGTAGTTGTGGTTAACTGACGGATAGATAACAATCTATTGACTTCAGCCATCACTTCAGACGTGAATTGTCTACCTTGATCACTAAGTACCTCACGGGGAAAACCAACTCTGGAATAAATATCCAGCAGTGCCTCTGCTACTGATATCGAATCTATGTTACGAAGCGGAACTGCCTCAGGAAACCGAGTAGCGTAATCCACTACTGTAAGGATAAAACGATGACCTCGCTCTGTAGACGGAAAAATAGGACCAACAAGATCCATTGCTATACGACTGAAGGGAACATCGATGATCGGCATACTACCAAGAGGAACCTTTGTTACTCTACCTTTGGGAAATGTTCGCTGACAGATATCACATGATCTACACAATCTACCAATGTCTGCTTGTGCACCAGGCCAAAAGAAATGTTTCAAGACCTTGAGAGTGGTTTTATTCACACCAGCATGTCCTCCTACGAGCGTTTCATGAGCCAACTTCATAACTTGCATACGAAATGGTTGAGGAACAACAACTTGGTTGAGACTTTCACCAAAGTTGACAGATGGAGACTGAAATTCACGGAACAAAATACCATCCTTACACACAACCTTTGATGTACCACCACAACGACTCACCTTTACTTCACCCGATTCTGCTAACTCGCGAATCTTATTTAAACTTGGATCATTAGCCTGAGCCTTTTGCAACTCATCAGCAGAAATAATCTCAGTAACTACCTTTGGTACCTTAAGAGCTTTCTTGAGTTTCTCACTTGCCACCTTTTGACTACGAGTTTGTACAGCGTTCATCACATTACTAACTTCACCATGGTCCTCGTCATCTGTGTTTACACTTGACTGACAACGTGGTTTCTAATCAGGATCAGGATCCTTAGGTTCACGTACCCCACGGAGATTATTACCCAAAATCAAATCATACACAGGATCATTCATCACCAGAGCATGAACATGACCAGTGAAATATGGTGTATCAACATCCAGACATGCAACAGGAAAATTTCTCACCGTACCATCAATAAGACGACATTTGTCATCATATACTCCAGTAATTTCTCTTCTGGCACAAGTCTCTTCCTTACAGCTACCGCATCACACCCAGAATCTCTCATCACCTGAACCTCCTTACTACCAAGAAAACCTTTAACGACCGGCATATCCTCTACTAAATTATCACTACACGCAGCACTCGCAAGAGGAAGTTTATGACCACAAGACATCGTTACATACGCATCGTCTGCTTTCACACCTTCACCATACATTTCATTTGAGCCCAGCAAACAAGCAGATGCAGCCTGCACTCTGTTCTGTCCACAAGACTCGCAACTACATGCAGTGCAAAGAGAAGATGAAGTATCAGTCTGATTTAACTTCTTACCTTGTTTCCCTGATTTGTGTCCATGTGATGCACTTCCCTGTAAACTAGCAGCTTTCAAAGTAGGTCTAGTGCGGCGATAACAGTCTTTAGCCATGTGTCCTACTTTGTCACAAATAAAACACCTTCGTTGGTTACCTCCAGTATTCGTACTCTGCTTTGGATTAGTACCATGAGTGGGAGGGGTAGTGTTAGTCTTCTTACCTGAAGGTTGTTGACCTTTTGATGTGGTAACTTACCTCCAAAGGAAGCATTCCATCCACCTCTCGCCTCTATGTACTGTTCAGCCAATTGAGTCATTTCGGCAACATTTTTAGGTTTCCTTTCTTTTAAGAACAACGCCATGTCTTTGTTACAGCCAGCGACAAATTGCTCACGTATTAACAAGTCTGATAACCCAGCAAAATTCTTGTTTACAGCAGCCAGTTCTACCCACCTAATCAGATAGTTCTCCAATCTTGTCGCGAACTGTGGAGCACTTTCTGTTTGTTCGGGTTTAGCTGCACGGAACTTACTTCTAAATCCATCTTCGGTCATTTGATACGCTTTGAGTAATTCAGATTTTAGAACATCATAAGTATCAGTTGGTGCAAGCCTAGCATAAGTATCTAAACCCTTCCCATGCAACAATGCACTAAGATTTAAAGCCCAGTCATCCCTTTCCCATTTATTTGATTCCGCGTACCTTTCAAATCTTTGTAAGTAAGCATCAATGTCATCCTTGTCCTCACGGAATTCTGGCAATTTGGGGATTTTTGCTTTACCCTGGCCTGCAGATGCATGTTCTGTTTTAATGCCCTTAGCTGCATTTTCTTTCCTTAGTTCCTCAATTCTTAATTGCAATACAAGTGCCTCTTTTCTCATATTCGCGCTGTGCTGCACGTTCATCTCGCGCAAGGTCACGCTGCGTCTTGACAAATTGTTTTAGGTCCTCCCTGTAAAACCCATCTTTTCTCCTGACAAAGTTAATTTATCAGTATCCATGATTGGGAAAAAATGACTGCAATAGAGCGCAACCAGAAATTCAATGCACAAATCGTATATAAAAGCAGAATTGCAAATGAGCCTATTGAACCTGAATACCTTGCTGACACTATTTTGACACAACCAAACACTCTTCCAACAATGCGCAAAATAGTCATCAATCTTGTTCACAAAATAACTGGTAACTTTTGCTATTAGCTTCGTTTTTATATCCCGGACGAGCCCCCACAAATGTCAGGATTGGACTGAAATTCCCAACCGACGCTAAGCAAAGCCACGCAGCAAATAATGTGAACAACAAAGAGACGGAATAATGTCACGCAACAAAAGGATTGTAATAAATACTTCAAAAAAGTTCTCTTATACGCATGAAAAAATAAATGGCAATAACGGTTAAATATATTATGACTAGTCAGTTAGATGAAATAAAATAATGAGTATACTCAATTTACTTAATCACTCGCGATAAAAAAATATACCAAGTGCACTTGGAAAGGATACGTTTTAAACGTCGTTACATGACTAGAGTTCCATCACAACGTTGTCAGTTATACAGTGCGTTGAATCCATTCTCAATGATGCCACACACGTAGCCACGCCTAGTTCAACCAACTGTTAATTACATGGAATGCAGAATGTCGACGAAAACAACGGTTCCCAACGTCCAAGTCCAAGAGTAGAGTATACACACCCATGTACGGACGAACAATGTCTTAAACCAGCATGGTTCTCACAAAGTTGGAAAAGTTAAAGTGTCAGCTTCAACCACGACGACCATTTTAAACTTCGCCAAACCCGACTCAAACACAAGGCACAAATTAGCTTCTATTGCTGATTCTAAGCTTCCATAAGACCTGGTATATCTTTCTGTATGAAGCATCGCAAACTGGTAAAGCCTTTTTAGCCATACGATGTTAGTATAGAGAAATATCCATCATGCTGAATAAAACAACATTTCACTTCCTCAGTGAAATGGGCAGCAGATCTTATCTCAATCGGATGTTAAAATTGAATGCCAAGAATTTCTGTGAACATGCATCCACCAAGCCAGAGACTAATTTACATGACACACAAAAATCTGAATATTGACAATACCTAAAGAATTGTCCACAAAAGAAATGGGCTGACCTAGGATCCAGGTCTGACCTCTACATACAATACACACACCACATCTAGATTGCAAGCTTCAGTGCACATACCTGCAACTAGCTTTAAGGGATCATGACATTAAGGTGAATTACCCAGAAAACAATCCACTTTTATTTTAAGGGAGCAACTCCAATTATGACATTGATCCTTTACTGAGAAGCAACCAGGCTGGCTTTAGATCAGGTCGAAGCTGTGCTCAGCAAATACACATTTTGAGGAGGATCATAGAAGGCTTCAAGGAGTACCAACTTCCCTTGACAGTCACTTTTGTGGACTTCAAAAAAGCCTTTGACTCCATCAACAGGTCCGTCATGTTCTCAGTGCTGCGGCATTATGGAATACCAAAGGTTGTGGTCAATGCCATCCAGGTGCTCTACAAGGACTCCAATAGTGCCGTTATGGTAGATGGAAGTATCTCAGAGCCTTTCCAAGTAACAACTGGAGTGCTTCAAAGTGATGTGTTGGCACCATTCCTGTTCATTATCCTGGTAGACTACCTCCTGAAGAAATCAACTTCTGGAATTGACGCTGGAATTGTTACCTACCCACTTCGGTCAAGCAGGTATCCTGCTAAGATGCTGAATGACCTGGATTTTGCTGATGATATTGCCCTGTTGGAATCTTCTATAGCCCGGCCGGCCCAGTCACAGCTTACTAGGACTGCAACAGCAGCAGCAGATCTAGGCCTTGTCATCAGCGCACCTAAGACAGAATATATGACTGCAAACTGTAACGCCCAGCCAGCACTTGAAGTCTATGGTAGTACCATCAACCATGTCACAGACTTCAAGTACTTGGGTTCCAAGATGGGCTCTAGAATTGGAGACCTAAAAAGAAGAAAAGCACTAGCCTGGGCCGCTTTCTGGAAACTGGGACGCCTTTGGAGAATCCCATCCCTGCCAATCGGAACAAAAATCAAGCTGTTTGAGACAACTTGTGTCACTATCCTTCTGTACGGTTGCGAGTCATGGGTAATCACCAAGGACATGGAAAACAAGATCAATGCCTTTGCAACATCTTGCTACAGAGTCATGTTAAACATCAAGCGTGTGGATCGGATCCCAAATGAAACCATCTACAATCTGACCAACACCACTCCACTGGTTACCAGAGTCAAGATTCATCAACTCAAATTTCTCGGCCATATACTGCGTCTTGAAGATGACGAGCCTGTGAAAGAATATGCCCTTTATATTCCACCACATGGGAAGAGGAAACCGGGACGGCCGCGGACACTGTACAGCAACTCCTGGGTGTTACTGAAGGGATGCAGCAGCCAAACAAAGTTGTTTCGCTTGCCCAAGATCGCAACAGTTGGAGAAAGCTTGTAGTCGCCTGCTCCGCAGCCGACTGATGATGATGATGATGCCCAATAATGTGTCGGACATCAGATACTAATGTTGTTTTTCCTGTACATGGGTGCCCAATAATGTATCTGATATCAGATACTATGTTGTTTTTCCTGTACATGGATGCCCAATAATGTGTCTGACATCTGATACTAATGTTGTTTTTCCTGTACATGGGTGCCCAATGTGTCTGACATCAGATACTGTTGTTTTTCCTGTACAAGGATGCCCAATAATGTGTCTGACATCAGATACTAAAGTTGTTTTTCCTGTACATGGATGCCAAATAATGTTTCTGATATCAGATACTCAAGTTGTTTTTCCTGTACATGGATGCCCAATAATGTTTCTGATATCAGATACTAATGTTGTTTTCCTGTACATGGGTGCTCAATAATGTATCTGATATCAGATACTAATGTTGTTTGTCCTGTACATGGGTGCCCAATAATGTGTCTGACATCAGATACGTATGTTGTTTGTCCTGTACATGGGTGCTCAATAATGTGTCTGATATCAGATACTAATGTTGTTTTTCCTGTACATGGGTGCCCAATAATGTGTCTTATATCAGATACTAATGTTGTTTTTCCTGTACATGGGTGCTCAATAATGTGTCTGATATCAGATACTAATGTTGTTTTCCTGTACATGGTGGTGCCCAATAATGTGTCTGATATCAGATACTAATGTTGTTTGTCCTGTACATGGGTGCTCAATAATGTGTCTGATATCAGATACGAATGTTGTTTGTCCTGTACATGGGTGCCCAATGTGTCTGACATCAGATACTAATGTTGTTTTCCTGTACATGGGTGCCCAATAATGTATCTGATATCAGATACTAATGTTGTTTGTCCTGTACATGGGTGCCCAATAATGTATCTGATATCAGATACTAATGTTGTTTTTCCTGTACATGGGTGCCCAATAATGTGTCTGATATCTGATACTAATGTTGTTTGTCCTGTACATGGGTGCCCAATAATGTGTCTGATATCTGATACTAATGTTGTTTTTCCTGTACTTGGGTGCTCAATAATGTGTCTGACATCTGATACTAATGTTGTTTTTCCTGTACATGGGTGCCCAATAATGTGTCTGACATCAGATACGAATGTTGTTTGTCCTGTACATGGGTGCCCAATAATGTGTCTGATATCTGATACTAATGGTGTTTGTCCTGTACATGGGTGCCCAATAATGTGTCTGACATCAGATACTAATGTTGTTTGTCCTGTACATGGGTGCTCAATAATGTGTCTGATATCTGATACTAATGGTGTTTGTCCTGTACATGGGTGCCCAATAATGTGTCTGATATCTGATACTAATGTTGTTTGTCCTGTACATGGGTTCCTAATAATGTGTCTGACATCAGATACTAATGTTGTTTTTCCTGTACATGGGTGCCCAATGTGTCTGACATCAGATACGAATGTTGTTTGTCCTGTACATGGATGCCCAATAATGTGTCTGACATCAGATACGAATGTTGTTTTCCTGTACATGGGTGCCCAATAATGTGTCTGATATCAGATACTAATGTTGTTTTTCCTGTACATGGGTGCCCAATAATGTGTCTGACATCAGATACTAATGTTGTTTTTCCTGTACATGGGTGCCCAATAATGTGTCTGACATCAGATACGAATGTTGTTTGTCCTGTACATGGGTTCCCAATAATGTGTCTGACATCAGATACTAATGTTGTTTTCCTGTACATGGATGCCCAATAATGTATCTGATATCAGATACTAATGTTGTTTGTCCTGTACATGGGTGCCCAATAATGTGTCTGATATCAGATACGAATGTTGTTTGTCCTGTACATGGGTTCCCAATAATGTGTCTGACATCAGATACTAATGTTGTTTTCCTGTACATGGATGCCAAATAATACTGTTGTTTTTCCTGCACATGGATGCCCAATAATGTGTCTGATATCTGATACTAATGTTGTTTTTCCTGTACATGGATGCCCAATAATGTGTCTGACATCAGATACGAATGTTGTTTGTCCTGTACATGGATGCCCAATAATGTGTCTGACATCAGATACTAATGTTGTTTTCCTGTACATGGGTGCCCAATAATGTATCTGATATCAGATACTAATGTTGTTTGTCCTGTACATGGGTGCCCAATAATGTGTCTGACATCAGATACGTATGTTGTTTGTCCTGTACATGGGTGCTCAATAATGTGTCTGATATCAGATACTAATGTTGTTTTTCCTGTACATGGGTGCCCAATAATGTGTCTTATATCAGATACTAATGTTGTTTTTCCTGTACATGGGTGCTCAATAATGTGTCTGATATCAGATACTAATGTTGTTTTCCTGTACATGGGTGCCCAATAATGTGTCTGATATCAGATACTAATGTTGTTTGTCCTGTACATGGGTGCTCAATAATGTGTCTGATATCAGATACGAATGTTGTTTGTCCTGTACATGGGTGCCCAATGTGTCTGACATCAGATACTAATGTTGTTTTCCTGTACATGGGTGCCCAATAATGTATCTGATATCAGATACTAATGTTGTTTGTCCTGTACATGGGTGCCCAATAATGTATCTGATATCAGATACTAATGTTGTTTTTCCTGTACATGGGTGCCCAATAATGTGTCTGATATCTGATACTAATGTTGTTTGTCCTGTACATGGGTGCCCAATAATGTGTCTGATATCTGATACTAATGTTGTTTTTCCTGTACTTGGGTGCTCAATAATGTGTCTGACATCTGATACTAATGTTGTTTTTCCTGTACATGGGTGCCCAATAATGTGTCTGACATCAGATACGAATGTTGTTTGTCCTGTACATGGGTGCCCAATAATGTGTCTGATATCTGATACTAATGGTGTTTGTCCTGTACATAATGTGTCTGACATCAGATACGTATGTTGTTTGTCCTGTACATGGGTGCTCAATAATGTGTCTGATATCAGATACTAATGTTGTTTTTCCTGTACATGGGTGCCCAATAATGTGTCTGATATCAGATACTAATGTTGTTTTTCCTGTACATGGGTGCTCAATAATGTGTCTGATATCAGATACTAATGTTGTTTTCCTGTACATGGGTGCCCAATAATGTGTCTGATATCAGATACTAATGTTGTTTGTCCTGTACATGGGTGCTCAATAATGTGTCTGATATCTGATACTAATGGTGTTTGTCCTGTACATGGGTGCCCAATAATGTGTCTGATATCTGATACTAATGTTGTTTGTCCTGTACATGGGTTCCTAATAATGTGTCTGACATCAGATACTAATGTTGTTTTTCCTGTACATGGGTGCCCAATGTGTCTGACATCAGATACTGAATGTTGTTTGTCCTGTACATGGATGCCCAATAATGTGTCTGACATCAGATACTAATGTTATTTTCCTGTACATGGGTGCCCAATAATGTGTCTGATATCAGATACTAATGTTGTTTTTCCTGTACATGGGTGCCCAATAATGTGTCTGACATCAGATACGAATGTTGTTTGTCCTGTACATGGGTTCCCAATAATGTGTCTGACATCAGATACTAATGTTGTTTTCCTGTACATGGATGCCCAATAATGTATCTGATATCAGATACTAATGTTGTTTGTCCTGTACATGGGTGCCCAATAATGTGTCTGATATCAGATACGAATGTTGTTTGTCCTGTACATGGGTTCCCAATAATGTGTCTGACATCAGATACTAATGTTGTTTTCCTGTACATGGGTGCCCAATAATGTATCTGATATCAGATACTAATGTTGTTTGTCCTGTACATGGGTGCCCAATAATGTGTCTGACATCAGATACTAATGTTGTTTTTCCTGTACATGGATGCCAAATAATACTGTTGTTTTTCCTGCACATGGGTGCCCAATAATGTGTCTGATATCTGATACTAATGTTGTTTTTCCTGTACATGGATGCCCAATAATGTGTCTGACATCAGATACTAATGTTGTTTTTCCTATACATGGGTGCTCAATAATGTGTCTGATATCTGATACTAATGTTGTTTTTCCTGTACATGGGTGCCCAATAATGTGTCTGACATCATATACTAATGTTGTTTTTCCTGTACATGGGTTCCCAATGTGTCTGACATCAGATACGTATGTTGTTTTTCCTGCACATGGATGCCCAATAATGTGTCTGACACCAGATACTAATGTTGCTTTTCCTGTACTTGGGTGTTCAATAATGTCTCTGACATCAGATACTAATGTTGTTTTTCCTGTAGATGGGTGCCCAACAAAGTCTGACATCAGATGCATTTTTTTAATACTATAGTAAATTCCAATAAGCGTTGACCAATTCTAAGCTGATCTGATGTGAGACACTTCATTATCACATTTTAGGTACGAACCAGACTATTCTTCAATTACGGCTGCTTCTCAGCTCTACCCAAATCCTGATGAATCACACAGGTTTAGTTGGAGTGATATGTACAAGCAGTCATTCTTACCACTGCATGTAGAGGCCACTCCTTTGTCGGCCAAAGTTGCAAAGATTGCTGTATGTCTACTTGGTATGTTCAGAATGGGCTATTCCATTTAAAATCCACACTACTCCTGTGGAAGATTTAGCTAGAGTCTTGCATAGACAATCGGGTAACTTCTATTTGAAATACTTACTCCAGTTGTGGAAGATATAGGTAAAATCATAATACAGGAGGAGTATAGGTTTCAAAATGATTAATCCTGACCAATTACATTTGAAAAACATACTCCCTCTATAGAACATATTTCCAAAGTCTTCCATGAGGGTAGTGTGGATTTCATCCAGAACAGCCCAACGAGGCTTCAGTTTTCCCTAAATATGTATCAAAGTTAGCCTTTAAACACAGAAACATCATTTCAAGCAATATTGTGTGATTTATGAACATTTACAATTTTTGTCCCAAAAGTAAATAATTTTCATTAATTTGGCTGTGAAACTAATAGTCCCATTTTATTATCAAAATTGTTCATTTTGGAACTTAGATTGGATGAGTGCATTGTCAAATCTGATTGGCTGATTAAGTCTTGGGATCAAATCTGATTGGCCAATTAAGTCTTGGGATCAAATCTGATTGGCTGATTAAGTCTTGGGATCAAATCTGATTGGCCAATTAAGGGGGTACTACACCCCTGTGGTAAATTTATGAATATTTTTGTATTTTTCTCAAAAAATAATAACACACTGGTAACAAAATCCAGTTACTACACTGGAATTTCAGTGACTCAAGACAAGTAGTTATTGATTTATTGATCAAATATTGGTTTTCCCTCATTTTTGACTGTAACTCCACAACTGTTGTCTGTGCTGAAATAAAATTTTCAGTGCAGCAGTTGTAGTCCTTGCCCCTATAATATACATATCTTACTTGTCACCAATGGGCTATATTTTTTGAGAAAAATGCAAAAATAGACACAAAATTGGCCAGGGGTGTAGTACCACCTTAAGTCTTGGGATCAAATCTGATTGGCTGATTAAGTCTTGGGATCAAATCTGATTGGCTGATTAAGATGTATTAAAAATTCTCAGATTTTGTCACATAGCACATTGGGCCATATTTTTTACCAAGTATTTAAATTCATCAAAGTACTTAACAATCATGCAAAAATCAGAATTTTGAAGTTAAGGACCTCCTCTTGTGTTATAACTGCTATGAAAAGATCTTTGATATACTTATAGGTTCTAGAAATATGTATATTAATTATTTATAAACATAAAAAGATTGCAATGAGCAACTTTGCATGTTTAGTAAACTGTGAAGTGCTCTACAAGCTGCACTAAATTTTGAACATCTTGTAGTATTTGACTTTTTACATTTGAGCCATTAACATAGTAAACAAACTAACAGAGAGCTTGTAGTAATGTATTTTTACACGAATCAAATTATCTTACTTTATTGCTTGCTTAAAGGGGCATTTCGTGATCTTTTGAGATTTTTATACAACTGGAAACCTCTGGCTACATAGGCCAGGATAGGATCACAACATACTGCTTTTATTAAATATTAACATTAGTTGATGAATCTGATTTACTTGCAGGAGCTGTGTTCATCGGCTTCAGTGCCATCATTGTATTTGCTGGAGATCAATTACTGCATCATGAAGCATGGCCTGTATTCACCATTGGCTTATTAAGTAGCTTCATCTTTCTGTTGATATTAATTATATGGCGTCAGCCTCAGAATCAGACAGACATTGTTTTCAAGGCAAGTGAAATGTTTGTCTTATAAGCCAGAGCAGTTCTCTGGGGAGAACCAAACCTACCTGGTTATCAAATTAATCAGTGACAAGGTTATTTCTGAATTTGACAGGTGCTAATTGATGCAATAATCAATTAAATTAAAATATCAATTAGCACCAGTCAAATTCAGAGATAATCTTATCACTGATAATTTGATAACCAGGCAGGTTTGGTTCACCCTAGAAGAACTGCTCTGGTGGGGCTTCCCTCTTTAAAGCCTTAATATATGATTGCAGTCAAATTTTAATTTGGTTATTAGCCAAATATTATAAAACATTATAAGTATCAACTGTCAGGAAAAGTTTTCTGGTCATTTTATGCCAAACTTAGAAGGTAAAATGAAAGAAAACTCATCTTAACCCCGTAACTGTGGTGTTCTATGGGGCATTTAAAGTTATAATTTATGACTTTTAATTCAAACTTGCTGTGTTGTCCTAAAAACACAAGAAAACAACAATATTGGCCAAATCTAATTAAGTAGAAGTTGGGACATGTGTAAATATTACAAATATGCCAAAAAAATCATGTTTGAGAAAAATTGACCCAACTCATTTTAAAAGATCGTACAATCCTGGCGTATATTTTGTCTTTAATTAGATCATCAATGGGATAATGGGCAAGAATACAGAATCATTTGACCATTCCAGTTAAAATCCATATACCCTGTATTAGAAGACATATTATTGCAGCACCATTTGGCTATTCCAGTTAAATTGATATACCCCGTGTGGAAGACATGACCTTAGTCTCCTATATACATAGTTATGGTTCTTCACAATACCCTCAAAACAACTGATGTTTAATTCACTTATCAAATTTGGCTATTCAATTTAAAATCCACACTACTCCTGTGGAAGATTTTGGAAATAACTTCCACAAGGGGAGTATGAATTTCAAATGGAATCAACACATTAGCAGCTCCAATTGAAACTCACTCTCCCTCAAGGGAAGGTTCAGGTTGAATCTTTCTCAGAGGGTGTATGGAATCCAAATGGAGCCGCCTAATGTGCTCATTGCATTTGAAATCATATTCCCTGTAGAAGATATTTCCAAAATCTTTCACAGGGGGTTAGACTATGCCATAGTTGAACTTTGATAAATTTAAAAAAATATTGTTTTTATTAATCATGATGAACGCATTCTGTTGAACTCAAAATTATACTGATGTTTATTAAAATGAATGTGTTCAATAGAAAAATGGTCACAAAGAGTTTATAAAATAGTGACAGTAAAAGTAAAGTACACGTAGGCCTATGTTATTGAATGCAACATATCTTGCATATCTCACTTCAATACTGAACAAACTGTGTAGTTTTGTATGATGTAGTTAATGGTAATGGCACGTGCCCGGAGGATTTAAACCATAATGAGATCTGGGCGACTAATCAGAAGCCAGATCCATTTAAAGATGCATTACATCATCGCCAATTTTAGTAGACCAGAAATCCGACAATCTCATCCATAGATAACCGTGTTAAGCAAGTTAACCGTAATCCAAAGTAAGTAGTCCACTTGGGATGCTAACAAACAGAGGGAGTATTAAATGTAATAGGCAGAGTATGCAAAATGGGCAAGTGGACTACGGAGAAGTCTAAGGGAGTGTGGATTTGAAATGGAAAAGCCCATATTGGCAACAAGAAATACCATAATCATCTTCATTTCTTTTCTTTGTCTTTAAATTTAATACAAATTCAATTTTAAATACACACATTAACAGATTTACAAATTGGCATATTACCATGCATCTGTACACGGACTCAAATATATCAGCTAATACTTACCAGTTTTAACTGGTTCTAATTCTAATGATTTAAAATTCTAAATAATTAAAAGTCATTAGAAGATATTCATAATAATATTTGATGTTGTTTCTTATTATCAATTTATAAACATCAAGCAAGATGTAGGCCACTCCTTGAAACAAGCAATATACCGTATTTCCTCCAATAGTCGCCCCTAGACTTCCGGTTCACTTATGGGTTTACAACCAGATTTTTGCCAATTACCGATGTCATTAGCGACAAGGTGTGCACCTTGGTAAGCTTACTACACAAGATAGCATGGAAATATCAACATTTTTTTTAAACATCTTGGTTGAAAAAAGTGGTAGGGGCATTAAATTGAAGGGGCGACTATTCAAGGAAATACAGTATCTCTGTTCAGAGATATTGTGTTATCTCTCTGTTTAGCTTTAGACTTGTAACGACTCAACTCAAATGACGACTCGGACTCGACTCAACATTTTAGGACTTGTGACTCAAGTCGAGTCCCAAATCACAAATGACTCACACTCAAGCTTTAGGACTCAAGTCTCATATCCCAATTGAAATGCCACTCCTCCAAGTCAGAACTCTTCCAGTTAAAACCCCCAAATGAAGACAAATTCCACTTTTTACAGCAATTTTGCACAAAATTTGTTGATTTTGCCTCCCCCAATTTTTTTTTTTTTTTTTAATTCATGCCCCTGAAAAAAATTCCCGGCACTGCCACTGTTGACTACAAGTCTGTTATGTTTGCTAACTTGTACATGTATCTTACATACAATATGCTTACTTTTATCATAAATTTTTTATCCTAGACTCACAACATAATGCTTTCTAATGATATCCTTTTTTGTGTGTGATTTCAGGTGCCTCTTGTGCCATTTATACCTGCCGCTAGTCTATTTGTTAATATATATCTAATGGTACAAATGGATGGCTCAACATGGGTTACATATGTTGGATTCATGGTAGTAGGTAGGTAACATTCAGGCCAGTTTTTCAGCTTCTTTTTTTCTTAACAATTGAATACATGAATACAAAACCCACCCAAGTCCATACTTTGGCCAAATTGAGTTAAGAATGGGAAATTGTTGCTTATACATGTACATAGGCCTATCATGTATAAAAGTTGAACCAAAATCCACCCTCTATGTGCATCTATTGAGCACTTAAAATCCAGCATGTATGTATACCCAGTATGTATGATCCACATTTTGTTTTTCACTTTCCATGGAGTTGGGTGGGTTATGTATTCAGGTGCTCCATTGCAAGTTTATGGGGCACTAATTCTAGAAAGTTACTGTACGAATGACAACATTCACTTTGGGTTATTCCATCTGAAATCCATACATCTTCTATGGAAGACACAACCTCAATCTCACACACATGGAGTGTTAATTTCAAATGGGGTTACCTGCATGGGTGACTCCAGTTGAAATCTAAACTCCTTGTGTGGGAGATTAAGGTCTTGACTTCCACAGAGGAAATGGATTTCAAGTGGATTAGCCTATCACTCATTTGTATTTTGTATTCACCTGGTAGCAAAGTTACCCCACCAATGGTATACTGATGGGTGTTATTTGACAGGGGAGGGCAGGGTATCCACACAGCTCTTACTAAGCAGACCAGCACATCCTACAAACCTGTTTCAGTCCAAAATTTCATTTTATTACAGAGGGATGGGTGGGGTTAGCAAGCTTGTAAATCAATATATTGGACTATTTATAGGACTAATGGAAGGGGCATCAAATCACCGCTTTTCCCTTAATTGAAGTCCTGATTTGCTGTGTATCTTGAAGATTCCAAGAAGCCCGTCAAAACTCAAAATAATTTCACACTCATACTTTTTCTTATCTTGCTTTCAGGCCTTTTGATCTATTTATTCTATGGCATATGGCACAGTAAAGAAAGGCGACTGTACTCATCAGAAGATGAAATAGCAATGAAGGCAGAGAGCAAACCTATTCTAGCTAAAGGAAAGAGCAGTATGAAGAAAGCTCGCGTCGCCAAAGAAGCACAAATTGTGGATGGGATAGACAGTGCCAAACCATTCTATTGGGAGATTGAAGTTCCGACTTCTACCTCCCACCATGAGACAACAGCATAGATAAATCTTAAAATCCACACTCTACAAATGTGAAAGATTTTGGAAATATCTTTCACAGGGGAGAATGAATTTCAGATAGAATGAACACTTTAGGCTGCTCCATTTGAAACTCACCCTCCCTCTGTTTAAGATTTGGGTTAAAGGTCAGGTCTATTGCAAAAACAAGTTTATCTCTATTCGAAGAGAATAATTATTACATTACAAGTTGGCACTTTTTGCAATTTTTTTATGCGTATTTCTCCTGAAAAAGGAGAAATTGTGTGGGTAAAGTTCAGCCTCGTATGTGTTCTTCCCCGCTTGAAGCGCATATGTTCTCCCCCCGCTTTGATGACGAGATAAATGAAGCGGACACTATATCATGCTATCATCATACAATCACAATTACTTTGACAAGTTTGGCATTAGCAACAATGAGTTGTACTATCATTTACCATAACAATGCTGCATAACAATATGCAGACTATTGTCCTCATTTCGCAAACAAAGCCAGTATTGTTACTATGCTCCCCAGTGGAAGGTATTTAACAAATCATCCACAGGTGTAGTGTGGAATTTGAATGGAGCAACCGATTCATCTGATTGAATATTTACAAGGCTGTTCACTACAAGTCTCCATGTAAAATGTACATGTACTTTATATTCGCACAAAAACTGTAACTCTCTTTGTTTATTTGCCAGTTGTACACCTCTTTTATTTTACAAGACTACAAAATGAAACTACAATCTGTGAAAACATGTTGCATAACCAAACCTATTTCCCAGTGGCATAGCGCTAGAGACACATGCCCACCCCCAATTGACCTAAAAATTTAGAAAATCCCACAGGAAAATTGCCGAAATATGACTTGTGCTCCCCCGATCAGATCTTGTGCCCTCCATATGATGACCCATGCTACATCACTGCTATTTGCCTGCAATGTGCCCCTCCTCCTTTAGCAATTTTAATGTGGACTATGTCACTTGCATTTTCCGGTCTTCTTCCCTAAAGATAGGGGAGGGGAAGGGAAATGGAGAAGGGAAGCATGCAGTTTTAAATGTCTATAATTTTAGGGCCCCAATGGTTTGCACTGCAGCATGGATGATGTTCAACAAATTAAATTGGTTTTGCAACAAATTATTTGGCAGAACATAGTTTAGAATATAATCTTTTTAAAATTGGGGGGTTGCCCTCACTGAAAATGGAAAATGGGTGGTGGGTATGTGCACCCACTGACCCCTTAAATTACTAGAATGTTGTAATTTCCCCACCAAATTTGTCTATTTAGACTACTTTTTCAGACTTTTGTGTATTTCCGTACTGTTATGGACCCATAATTGTCCAAGTCTCATTGAATTACCCCCAAGCTTAGAAGCTTCTCATCCAATGACCCATTCTTGGCATCAAATTTCTCACCAAAAGACCCCTATACTAGTTTTGAATTACTGTCCCTGCATCCTTGTTACTTTGAAAGTACCCCCCTTAAAAAACAAAGAAACAGTCATTTAATAATAGCTTTAAATACTTTCTCTCTCTCTCTGAAATTTATGTGTAATGTTACTACAAATCTTCAACAGTAAACTGAAATAGTTGGGACACCGATAGAAAACCTCATTTGTCATTTGGTTGTATTTCTGTATTTGTTTAGAATGCACTGAAATGCCATTTTTTCAGTACCTAGACAGGGTGGGTCAAAATTATCAGTACAAAGCTTAACATTTTTTTCTGTCATCTTGGAACACCCTGAATACAAATTTTAACATAATCTGATGGTGCAGTGTCTTTTTTATTTTGCTAAAATCATGTAAATTCAGCTGAGTCTTGGGCCAAATTTATTAATTTTGGCTGCACATTTTTAGAAAATATGTTTGCAAAACATCTTCAAATTTTGGTGAAATTTTTGGGTAATTTTAGCCTCCAGAAAAAAGAAAAGAAAAAACACAGACCGAACGATCCTACTTGAAAGGTCTGTACGCCCATAAAACATGGTGGTATTTTTTCCCCTTATTGACAGTGTAGAGCAAGCATGATTGAACGCGGTTCTTCACTGTTACACCATGCTTTCTGATGTCAGTGATTGATTTTTGATTTGATTTGTTCAGGATAGGTTGGGAACAGTCAGGGGTTAACACCCTACTCTCTTCGAAACTGGCTGCGAGACACATGTACAGGTATGACTCTCTGCACACGGGACCGATGACTTAACGTCCCCTCCGAAGGATGGAGTACTTTCATGTGTTCATTTACCAAATTCTAAATGAACCATGGGGAGAGCGGAAGTCTGAATTTAATCTACAGAAGTTCCCAATTAATTTCAGATTTTTTTTCCAAGTCAATATCCCAGCAAATCACCACCGCCGGGAATCGAACCCGGGACCTCATGCACTAAAGGCAAGTACTCTAACCATTGTGCCACGCTCTCCCCTTATATTGACAGTATCTACAATAGCCACACACTAGAACTGGCTCAGTTCCCTCTGATTGTGATGCCCCGATTGCGAGAGCGGAGGTGAGCGCAAAGTACAAGAGGAGTTGGAGTTGGAGTGTCATTATTGGTAACAGTACTGCGCACGGAGCTAGTTCTAGCCACACACATAAAAAATGAATTCCAATATTTAACATCTTTTCTACATTGCTTTTTCTTCCACAAACCATATCAGCAGACAATAGCCTAGTCATGGTGTATATTGTGTCTACAACTGCCTTACAGAAACAATAATTATTGTTATGTTGTGGCGATATATTATTTTATATCCCGTGCCTTCTATTTTAATTTATTTATTTATTCAAAATTATGGTGTCATTCACCCCGAGTGAGATCACTCTCTCGTATCCCCGCTCGTATCATTTCGATTAGACTATCGTTAAACGTCACAATGGTCTTTTGTGAACGAATGTCTTGTGGACGACGCAAACTGAGAATGAATTGTAGTCTGTGGCAATCACTCAGAAGGTTAACACCTCTCCATAAACTCTCCGTAAAGGCCAAGATTTGAACACAACTTAGTTTAGGGCGAGAACAATTCTCGCTAATTATTACTTGATAATGGAGTTTGTTCTACTCCTAGTTCACTTGTTAGTTTCAATATAAAGTTTCATACCGAATGAAGAAGATGTAGTAAGTAATAAATATAATTTAAATATCCGTAAATTGTGGTTGTGATTGTCTTCATGTTTGTGTGATAATATTCGTGCTTGGCTGATTCTAAAAGCCTAAATAAGTCCCTGGTTGAACCTCTGGTTCTATGAAGAACTTTATATTAGCGCCCCTACTCATGCCAAATCAACGATGAAGAGACGATAAACCGAATACCAATCTGATGGACTTGCCGAGACGAGTGAACCAAGACGCATCTACCAAGCCGTGTGATTATTCCCTGGTACCTACCTCGCAGGCTAAAATATTTAGCGAGTCCTATTCCCAAAGTTCTTTATTAGAGTATGTACATGGTATACTCTTACTATACTTTTGTTTCTAAATTGCACTTCTAAATCTTCAAGATTGACTATGTGTCTACACATAAACATCTAATCCACTTAAAGGCCCATTCAGTGATCCCAGCGCAATGTAAACAAATTACAATTGTTTATAAATTGCTTAAACATTAAGGATAAGTCATTCAAATTGTCATTTGGTATTTTTTAAATGACAAATTTGGCAAAAACAAAGAAAACAGCAGTACTGATGAAGATGAAGCCTTATTCAAATACATGTAGCCAAGATACTGTCAGTATCTAAATTACAGATTCGTATAAAATGTCTTATTTTGTTAAATACAAGGCTTTCGGCTGAACCACTCGCAGGCTATGTTAGCACATCTATGACAATGACAAAGGTACCAAAATCTGAATTTTTATGATTTTTACGATCGTCCGGATGAGCAAATCACTGAATGGGCCTTTAAATTAGGTCATCATAGGCTATTTCAAGCCATTGCCTTACTGGAGAATATAGCCAGAATTTCAGTGTGATATGAGGGGGCAAAGACAAATTTTTATCCCCATTTGTCCCATTTTTAGTCATTTTAAGGCAGCTGTGTACTCTCAGACATGCATGTAATAAAAGTGCCATAACTTTGTAATTATTCACGCAAGACATATAAAAGTATACATTTTTATAAAGGCAATACATCAATAAATCTCAATATAAATACAGATTTGGTCCAAAAACAACAATTATGAAGAAAATCACAAAAAAGTGAATTTTTGGCAATTTTTGTTTTGTTTTTTTCTTAATTTTGAGGCACCATTCCAAAAACGTTTTTTTGTTTTTTTTGTTCATAATGGCCTTATTTTTTGAGATATTGACCATATAAGGCATCAAAATGAACTTTTTAAAATTCCCAAACGCCTATTTGCAAAAAATGATGCCTAAAATAGGAAATAGACCAAAATATAAAAAAATGAGAAAACCGTGTCTTAAGTCGATCATGCTTTTTATAATGAGCATAATTGCTTATCTATATATAGATGATGTATTTTGACCATTTTACTGAGAAAATGAACATTGAAATAAAGGCCGTTGAAGGTTAAAGTGGTCACATTTTGCACGAAGCTCACATTGTCAATGTTTGGAACTGATTACAAACCATCATAATTATGGATATTCTTTTCCGATTTGCCTTGAGTGTCTCCTCACTCTACTACGTGTGGGTCATATGTGTATCCCCTACATGCTCTACCAATCTACCATTTGAGACCTTTGAGAACAATGCTTCTTTCAATAATGAGCCACAGTTTGACAAAGCCCAAGATAGCTTTAACCACCAGTTATCACTGGCTCATTATACTAGATCCAAAGAGCATAACTATCAGGCCAGGGCTTGATGAAGTCCAACTTAAATGGTTTACGCACACATCAAACAATCATATTAATTCTTATCCTAAGTGGTGTTGAGCCCAACCCAGGCCCAGAGTATCTGTGCCGAATTTGTGATCACGAAGTTGAAGATGGGCATGTAGCCATACAATGTGACACCTGTGATGTTTGGTATCATAAAGACTGCCATTATCTCAGACCAAATTTACCAGCTGTATGTGCGTCATCCAAATTTGTCTTGGCTCTGCAACAAATGTGGAATGCCCAACATTGGTTCTGCATTCTTCAACAGTGATCAGTTTTCTAGTCATAATTCCTTTGAAGCATTAACTGACGAATCTGAACTTAATATAAGTAGCAATTTTGTTCCTCAAGACACTTCTACTCCAACAAAATCTAATGATCGAGATCCAAACCGTCACTGAAAACAAAGAAACGTAGCTTGCCAAAGCTGAAAACAATGGTGATAAATTGTGATGGATTGAAAGGTGAAAAGGGAAGACTGTCTTTTCAAGCAGTTGTGAAAGAACATAATCCGGATGTCATCATAGGTTGTGAGTCTAAATTAGGCTCAACAATTCCAACATACTCAATTTTCCCGGAAGGGTATAATGTCACCCGTAAAGATAGGAATGAAGCAGGCGGAGGGGTCTTTCTTGCTGTGAAAGATTGTTTTGTCTCGTGGATATGCCCGAGTTAGATACCCTTGTGAAATATTGTGGTCATCTATGGAATTTGTCAATGCCGGGAAGATCTACATTGGTAGTTTTTACCATCCACCTAAAAGTGGATCTGAGCCTTTCGACCATTTATTTGACAGCTTAGCCAAGATTATGAACAAGAACAATGGAAGTCACACAAATATCTTATTATGTGGTGACTTTAACCTTCCTGATATAAATTGGGATCTTGGTGTGACCAAAGTTGGAAGCCCACGCAAAAAGCTGCATGATGGGTTCCTCGACTTCCTCACCGAAACAGGGTTGACCCAGCTGAACAGACTGATTACAAGACCCCGTTCACAAAATGTTTTAGACTTGGTGTGTACAACAAACCCAAATATCGTGAACAATATTAGAGTTGCTTCCGGCATCAGTGATCACGATATACTAATCTTTGAAATCAATCTGGCACCTAAACGGCAAAACAAATGCCCACATAAGGTATTCAACTTTAAGAAAGCAGACACAGAAAATCTAAAGAACATACTTGAACAGAATTCTACTGAGTTTTTCCAGAGTAAGCCAGACACAAGAACAGTCAATGAAAACTGGAATATGTTTAAAACGTTTTTGTTGGAAGCTATGGAAAAGTCTGTCCCCCATCATATGTCCAAGGGGAAACCATCCCACCCCTGGATAAACCATCATATAATCAAGCATATGAGGAAACGGGACAAATTATACAGTGCTGCAAGAAAATCCAAATCTGAGAGACTGTGGAGCTCTTACAAGAAACAGCGTAATCATGTAACCAAATTACTCTGTGAATCGTACCATCACTACATGGAAGAAATCTTAGGGCCTAGTCTTGATACCAGTCCGAAAACATTTTGGTCATTTATAAGATCACTGAGGCGGGAAGCTGTTGGCATACCTACCTTGGTAGTTGATGGAGAGTCTTTTACATCTGATAAATCAAAAGCGGAGGCACTAAATCAACAGTTTTCATCGGTTTTTACGCATGAAGACCTGACATCCGTACCTGACAAGGGCCCCTCGCCATTCTCCAGCATAGATGACTTAGACATCGAACTGGCTGGAGTGATTAAACAACTGGCACAGTTAAACACATCTAAAGCTGGGGGACCTGATAGCATTCCTGCCAGACTTCTTCACGACTATGCCACTGAGATAGGTCCAATGTTGCATTATATCTTTCGGCAATCGTATGCGACTGGCCAGCTTCCAGATGACTGGAGGAAAGCTCATGTGACTGGGATATACAAAAAGGGTACCAAATCCAATCCAGCAAATTACAGGCCAATCAGTTTGACCTGTATCTCATGCAAGATAATGGAGCATATTGTTTTATCACACATGTCCAAACATCTCTCTGCAAATGACATCATAGTAGACAACCAGCATGGCTTCCGGGAAAAAAAGATCCTGCGAGACGCCAACTTATCGAGGCAGTTCATGACTGGGCAGAATGCTTGAATAGAAGTGGGCAAATGGATGTTCTGTTGCTGACTTTAGTAAGGCCTTTGATAAGGTCCCTCATCATAGATTGGCCACAAAGTTAGACCATTATGGCATCAGGGGAAGAACACTCAAATGGATACAAGGCTTCTTGTCAGATCACAAACAGTCTGTTAACATCAATGGTCAGTGC
Organism: Amphiura filiformis; assembly: GCF_039555335.1. Lineage (NCBI taxonomy): Eukaryota > Metazoa > Echinodermata > Ophiuroidea > Amphilepidida > Amphiuridae > Amphiura > Amphiura filiformis. The sequence continues at coordinate 290,903 of NC_092636.1, forward strand.
TCAGCTTGGGCCCCAGTACAATCAGGGGTCCCACAAGGATCTGTCCTTGGTCCTACACTCTTCTAGATATATATTAATGATATTGCAAGTGGGATAAGGTCCAACATCAGATTATTCGCCGATGATAGCATACTATACCGAGAAATCCGGGGACCTGAAGATCATCAGATATTACAACAAGATCTGCAAGCTGTCTTTGCATGGGCTGACAGTTGGCAAATGGCCTTCAATGCATCAAAATGTCAACATCTCACCATCACCCGTAAAAAGCAGCAGTCTGTCTTCAATTACTCTGTAGCAGAACAAGTCATCCAAAAGTTGCTAGTCACAAATATCTCGGAGTCACCATTTCCAGTGATTTGACTTTCAAAGAGCACATTGCTAACATTCGATCTAAGGCAGTGAGTACCCTTGGCGTCATCCGAAGAAATCTTGGACCATGCTCACAGAAGGTGAAACTAAAGGCTTACCAAAGTTTAGTAAGACCTCAGCTTGAATATGCTGCATCAGCATGGAGTCCATATACATCTAGGGACATCAAGTCATTGGAAACAGTCCAGCGCCAAGCAGCCCAATTTATTTGTGGAAAATTTGATAGGCGGGCTAGCGTCACACCACTACTTCACCAGTTAGATCTGGACCTTCTTAAAACAAGGAGACTGTTCATTCAGTGTTCAATGTTCCACAAAATACATCATGGACTCATAAATGTCAACTTTCCACCCATCATCAAACTGCATCCAACCGCTGGGAGATTAACCCACCATCTCTGGTATCAGCCCATCCGAGCATCTCGGGACACCTACAAGTATTCTTTCTTCATTCACGACGATACCAATTTGGAACTGCCTGCCTGTGGAAGCTGTAACATCAACATCAGTCCAAGCCTTCCAGTCAGCAGCACTCCCTGCAGTTAGAGCTTTACAGCCTTCTGCAGTCCACCAGGTTCTCTAAGCATCTAGAGTTCATTTTACTCGCACATCTTGTACATATCCTGCACTATTGGCACAACTGCACCTGTGTTTTGAGCAGCACATTTCTCCTTGGACAAGCTATCTGCTTTATTTAGGAGCATAAAGACTGAAGACTGAAGACAGGAGAATGCGGTAGTTCTTGTTTTCTACCTTGCATTACGTGAACATCGGGTAATTCCACAGCCCCTTGAGAAGTTTGGGCGAAATCTATTAATATCGTGAGCCATTTGACCGCTAGGCTTTTGTGAAATCAGTGCTTCCGTGGTGCTTCCATAAGATGCGCCGCACATGCAGATAAGCGTTGCGTATGCGTAGCGTATCTGTGCGTTAACAAATTGTGTGATACAAAACGCGATGCGTTGTTAAGTGCGTGTACCCGATGGTACAACAAAAATTTTATTTCCTTTTAATTTTGCGGAAACGAGTGAAATAGTGAAATAAAATCCATAAATAGAGCAGCTGGAGTTAACAAATCTGGATTTTCTTTCCTTGTATTTATAAAAAACATAACAAGGTAAATATATTTCAAAAAAGCTCAATTTCGCTGAAAGAAACAATGTCTTGAGTACACAGCCACGTTAAGGACACTTTACTCTTTGCCGTCCTATTTTCTCCTGAAGATTTTCTGTGGGGAAGTTTTCCCCGGCTCCCTGCTGCCCAAGGGCAGGATGGCAAAGTTGTTCCGCTGATCCCCTGTTATCAAAGTGATCTCATGTGGGTGGCGAAGCATGTGAATTTTGCAATAAACTAACCCAATATGAGGATGGTAACTGTGGCCTGAAACAAAAAAAAAGGTTGGATTCCATTGAAGTCTCTGTTTGATTCCCTTTATTTTACATGTAACTCTGTCAATTGACAGATTTTTACAGAATAAATCAAGCCTTTGTCTTGGGCCATTTCCTTACCACAGGATTCTACAGCCCTGTAGAAGGGCTACAACCCCTACAGTCTCAAAAAAAAAATTGTGCAAGTGAAAAGCGCCTCTATGGCAATTAGAAAATACCGTTGTGACATGATGCTTACATCAACGCCAAGGTCATACTCTTAGCTCTCAAATGCCGCTTTGTTTTGTTCAATTTGCTTGTTTTAATCTCGAGATATGTTTAGTTAACAACGAAAGGGTAAAATCACAATTGTGCCACTTTTACAAGGGATGAATTAAGATGATTACTAAGAGGAAATCATTCAATTTTGAGGCTTATAGTATTTTGCAGTAAACCTTTGAAGAGCGCATACTACTGTAAATTTAAATTTTCTTTGTTTGTAGCTTAAGATATTTTAATCTGTTTTTGGTTGTGTAAAGCGCCTAGAGGCATTTGCATTAGGCGCTATATTAAATCTGTCTTTATTATTATTATTATTACTGTGATGTTGCAAAGCTGAGCGAACAACAAGTACGACGCGCATGTTCATTTAAAATAAATTTCCACTCGGCAACAGCACACAGAGAAAAGTGCGTTTCAATGCAGTAAATACGCGATGTACACTTATTGAAATGCGTTTTCGTCAAAGGTTTACTGCAAAATATTATAGCTGTTAGAATGTTTCACTTACATGTGGTAGGCTCAGCGCAACCTTGCTGGCCTCATCTCCATTTGGGGCAAAATCAGATTATAAAATGGTTTTCCAGTGACAACAAAGCCTTACGTACATTTCCAACCCAACATAGATCAATGAAACATAGCCTTTATTATTCAAAGGCATATATAATATAAGGCCAGATGAAACAAAATTAATCTCAAACAGGCCAAAATGGAGATCATGCAGCAGTATCAAGCTATTCCAGAAATTGTCCACCCCTCCCCCACCCCATGACAAAGTTACCTTTAACAAAAAATATGGGATTTCCCATGGGTGACTTCGCAAAAATCATATGCAATTTCCGGAGGCGCCTATAACATAACAGTGGGATTTCCCTGTCAAAAATGTAGGGTGTACATTTGAGAATTTATATGCATTTTACACCAAAAAGCTATGCAAATTCTCAATTTTATACATTCCGATGTGCATCTATCATAGACAGGAAATGGGAGGACCAATTTGATTACAAATACAAAATTTGACCAATTGCAACATACAACAAAATGTACACAACTTCCACAATAGAATATCTATACGTTCACAAAATTAATTGATTTCACTATATGAAAATGTTTTTTCATTGACACAAAATTAGTCCGTATGATGCCTCTATCGAGGCAGAAAATTAGATATTGTTTTTCCAAACATAAGGATGATAATTGATATTGCAATTTTAAGAACAAAGATCCAAATATGGTTCAAGCATGCATCAGTTATGTAATCACCCTAATTATTTCAGATTGTTCCCTTTCATTTCTATCATTATCATTTGTTCTTGTGCAAAGATTGGTGAATAAATATGTTTAAATGCATACTTGAACCATATTTTGTACTTTGTTCTCAAAATTACAAAAGCGACTTAGGCAAAAAGCATAACAGGCTGACGACAACAGATTCCTGCAGAAATGAGCAGTTTTTGAGGAAATCACAAATTTGAATTTACTTTACTGCCACGAGGAAGGCATACAGTAACAGTTGTTGGGTTTTTGTTATTCTGCCTCATATCATGACTTGGAATTATTTTATTGCATGTTTTAAAGGTGGATAATTTGCCTGTGAAATATTTATAAATAACATTCTGAAGTCAAATGTCAACAAACCAATAAGTCCACACAAGGAACTTTTTTGTATGTTTTTGTTTCAGTCATACAGAAAGAATTTGAAATGACAAATACGCCAGTTCCCCCACCCAACCTCACAACACCCTCCACAGGGAGGTTAATAAACAAGTACTTGATGCAGCGGATGCATGCAATTATTTATATGTGCATGTCTAAATGGCACATCCACATAATGTGACAATTTACTGTATTCATCTAAACCAGCCCACTGTAATACTGCAATTTATGGTGAATACCATATTCGGCTTTTGTTACTGCGCACTAGACCTGTTATCGACACATGATTTCTAATTCAACACTGTGTCGGGGGAAAAAAAATACGACAATCGACACGTGTCAAAACTCGTAATGAGATAAAAAAAGTCTATAGATAAGCTTAAAATCATACCGATATGAATTACGATCACCGACTTCCGGTGTAAACACACTTCCTGGTTCGTTCTACTTCCAGGTTCGGGTCAACTTCGGGGGGTAATTTTCGACTTTCTGATGAAAACATGATCGTACGGTAAGCTTATTTGGACAAAATAGCATGGAAATTTCATTTTTTTCTTTTTTGATGAGTGTCGTAAAGTGTCGAAAAAGGACAATTTCTTTTGAAGTGTTGGATTTAGGGCCAAATCGACGATAATACGACACATACGACAATCGATAACAGGTCTACTGTGCACATCAATAAAGTTCCAACTCACACTCACATAAATTCACATGTATATGCGTGCGTCAGTCACGCATTACACAGAGCACAACTAGCGATAAGCACTGCACCACACTGCCTGCATGCTACAAATGTATTCTATATCAATACATGTTATGAGTCGTATTTTTCCCGCATTATTTAAGCTGAACAAACTTTAGGTCACAAGCTTTTATTACATTTTATGACATGTAGGCTATACATTACACACAATTACACTTGTTTTTGAAATGTCCAATATTCATGCTGTAATTGTGTGTCTACATTCATCTGGATTGTACCACATTAATGTGGATTGGACTATTCCATTTGAAATCCATACTCCCCTGTGGAAGATTTAGGTTTTTTTTAAGTCTACAACAGAGGGTGTATGGGATTTAAATAGAATATAGAAAATTGGGTAACTTGCATTTGAAATACTCAGCCCAAGCCTAGCCATATACAAGAGAAGTGTATAGGGTTTCCAAATAATTAACCTTTATATCTAAATAAATTTTGACAAACATACTTCTGTGGACAACATGTCTTAAATCTTTTTATTAGGGGAGTGTAGATTTGAAATGGAATAGACCATTTAGTATCCTGTGTAGCAGGAATTTTTTGTGGGGGTTAATTTTTGTTCTTTTCGTGGTCAAACAGGCAGCCACAAAATTATAACCCTGCGAAAATATTTATTACACATAGTACATAATGAGAATATATTTGGAAATGCAAATTATAACACGCACTAAACTGTCCAGAATTGATAAAATCACAAAAAATTAACCCAGCAAAAATATCGCACTATACAGTTTGCAAATTGTCCCAATAAACCTATCTGGCAACATGAAATGTGACAACCCCAGTTATCTGGCACTGTGTTACCTCTTTGGAGCTGATGACCCTTTCTTAGATTTAGAACTGGTATTCTTCTGTTTCTTACTTTTGACCACATTATTTGCAGGTTTAGATTGTTTAGAATTACTAGTAGTTGCAGGTTTGGATGTTCTTGCCGGTTCCATTGACCTATTGAAAGAAAGACAGAGATTATAATAGTGAAACCTTTAATTACACTATTTATGTATGCAACCAACTTGTAATGTCAAAACAAACTAACAAAAAAAAAGAACAAAGTATACAAATTACAAAACATAAAAATGGTACAAGAGGAAATAGACCTACATACAGGCCACAAGTGTGCAAATCAAGTGGTCATCCTGAAGCCCAGATTTGCTGGCGGATGACCAGAAATTTAGTGCAGGCTATCCATTGGACACCCATACTTTTATTAAATATTTTTTTAATATTTTGCTTGACCTAGAGCTAGTTGCTAGGATCATTCATGGTTGATTAAAAAAATTTGAAGTTCTAATTTAACTTTAAAAAATTAAAATTCTAAATTTTAATATATATACGGATGACCAACAATTTTGGCGGATGACCAACAATTTTGGCGGATGACCAGATTTCATGACCTGGTCATCCACTGGATGACCTGATTTTTTTTCTTAATTTGCACACTGCAGATGTTGTGCCATTTACCTGTCCAGCGCCTCCTCATCTTCTTCATTCTTTGCTGATCCTAGTATTCGCAGTCGTGCTTGCTCATATTCTGCCTGTCTCTCAGCTAATGACTTAGGTAATGCCTGTGTAATAAAAACAAGTAGTGACAGATCTGATGATTATATTGACATATTACTTATATCATTATGAGTATTTTTGTGTCATTATCTTGTTTGTTTCCTGTAGCGCGCATTTCGTTTTTGACCACTTATTTTGCGCATTAGATTTTTTTTTTCACTTAAAAAAAAAAAAAATAATAATAATAATAACTACCGAAAATTAAAAAAAATAATATAAAACACTACTGGAGTAGACATTCACATATTACACAACAAAGCATAGTGAAAAACTACTGGAGAAATCATCTCGTATTTACACAACAAACAAGCATAGTGGAACTTAACAGTGCTGCGTGTATATGCAAAACCAAGCCCATGTGTGTGAATTGTGCATCATTTGTGTCATGACTGCATTGAACCATATATTGTAAATTGAACAGAATCACCCACTACTCCTCTGACGCCTAAAAAGCACCTTTTTTTTAAAATTTCAAGACAAAGATTAAAAAACACAAAAAAAATGCATTTTGCATTTGACTTTTTAGACCTGCTACATGTACAGTCTGTCCACTTAGAAGTACAAAGTAAATAGACCTTGGAAACTGGAGGTACATGTATGAGAATAATTATTTCAGTGCAATGCTTCTTTGGCACGCCAACTGCTGCGCGATTTGTACTTGCCTAGGTTAATTAATAACTCTCAGAAGTAGGCCTACTTTAAACTTTTTCATTTGGGGGGCAAACAGGGGCAAGGGTTCAAATGCCCCCCCCCCGCTGGTTACGCCACTGCAAGAGATACCAAACAACCTTTTTTACCTACCGTACTAGGATTCCCCCCAAATATCAAGAACCCCCAAGAAAAACAAAACAAAAACAGGAACATATGGACATCACATCAGGGCATAATTTAGTGTCAGCATTTTGCATAGCAAAATTGTGACAAAGTTTTATTTGTATCCAGCAATAATTATGTATAGCAATGACATATTTGTGTGATTGCATAACAATTTGGCTACATTGTGTTGCAAAATGCGATGCGATACCGGTTAAATATTATGCCCTGATGGACAAACATAGCTAATTAACAAGGCCTACATAATTAGTTGATTAGTAAATTATACCTGCATCATGTTAACTGTTACATATTACCTTATTAGTCTCAGCAACATCTGCTTTCTGCTGCTCACCATTATCATCCTCATCACCCTGTCTTCTCATTAACTTGAGTGTAGGTTGGTATTGAGTTCTATGTGTTTCCTCTTCTAACACAATAGGCTGCTGTGTGATCTTGCTGGTTTCCTCTTTCTTTCTATTGATTACATTTATGAAATTTGAAATAGTAAAAAGAGTTCTGTTACAAATATTGATGACAGTGGCGTAACTAGGGTTGGTAGTGCTCAGGGTAAGTGAGGCCGATTTGGCACCCCCTAGTGGTAGCACCCGGGGCATGTTGCCCCCCCCAAGTTATGCCACTGATTAATGACTCATAAATTTGTGTTGATAGCCCAAAATTTGTTGCCATGAATGCATAGATTTTGAGTTATTATCTTGTAATGAAGGGGGTAATTACTTTATTTATTTTCCACCACTTCTCAAGATAATCTTCTGGGAGTCCAACAAGTCTTTTGGTGCACAACTTGCAGATTGAAAAATGTGATGAATATTAATTTAACAAGACAGATAATCAAAGGCTCCCTTACCGTGATTCCTGTAGTGTCTGTTCTTCCTTCTCAAGCCTTTTGTCCAGACCCTGTTTTTGGAAATTGATAATAAGACAAACTGGAACTTTATTAGCATATCAAACTTTGAATTTATTACAAATGAACAATTATTCATCAACATTAATGTAATTAACCCTAACACCAGACTCTCATTTTTGTTATCGGAAGTTAAAGAAGAAACAAAAAAGGAGAGAAGATGAAAAATGAAGTCACTTAGTACTCCCTGGAGTCGAACCTTAGACCCCGTGCATACCAAGCACATGATCCCCGGCCGCTAGCCACAGTCTGATGGCCGGGTCTGGATGTGCTCTCATGTCCTACAAAAAATACTGTCCTAAGGTTCATACCCCAGCCCTTAATACTAGTATTAATTTTTGGTAGATATTGTGTTGTGTAAGTTTAAAAGGAAATCCATCCATCCTGTAATAATTATACCAATCAAAATTTGTAACTATGGGCCAATCCAGGGTGTCACCAATGCACCATTACCATTTTCTACGGTGCACCCGGATGTTTTAGACTCAATTTAGCTGATTGACACTAATATAATTTTATATATCTAATGAAAAATTGCCAAATAAGGTAAGAGGGGTGAAACCAATCAATGCCAAATGGCAATATTTAACATTGAATACAAGTCGGGCTTGAAAATTATTTCTTGTAGATTTTATGAAATTGCATATTCTAGTCGTCATCATGAGTGGACCATATTGCCGATGGGTATGGTATCCAATTTAATAGTCACAAAAAATTGTGAAAAGTGTAAATAGTATGGACCAATCACTGCTACCTTTTTTTTCCCTGCACTGGGGCGGGTGGGGGGCCCAAATTTTGCCAGGCTTATTGTTTTAAGCTTGAGGTTGGCGCTCCTGTACAGGTGACCACTCAAAAACACTGTCTGTATTATTGTCTACTTTGTGCTGGATATAATGTGAACTGAGATTTGACAATTATATCACTAGATAGCTGCTGTCTTCTAGATTCTGCTGGACATTTTTGATACCTTTGGATGCTATACTTTTTGAATATTTGCTGAAAGTTTTAAATTTATGAATCTTCAATTTTGTTTGTGCACTGTTTCCGGTTCTACTATGGTTACACACACACATCACAACATCCTGTTGAGTCATCCATGACTTTCACTGTTGACCAATAACCAATAATCAATATTTCTTCCATTGTGGTGGATCAATAAAATCATCATTTGACAATGGAAGTGCTTATCTTGGTTATCATCCTGTCTGGGCTTGTATGCCCTATGATAGGCCCTAACATGGATACTATGGAACTTGAACCTGTTTACAGCCTATGTAATATACCTTGTTGTAATCAGAAAGTGGTACATCATCTCAAGTTTCTAGCTGCTCGCATTGCTTATAACTCAAATTCTACAGCAACTTTTCAACTAAGTCTTTTAGTTTCTGGTGATGTTAATCCAAACCCTGGACCTGATAATGTGAATCAAAACACTGCTGATGTTAAACTCTGCCAACATAAAATTGTTTATAATCGGGAACAACTACTTTCATTTAATTCGACTACTACTACATGTTCTTTGCCCAAGACTATTCTGAACTTGATTGATACTATTGGAATCCAACCTCGTCCACCTCGAAGATCTCACCGGGTAAGCGAGGAAGGAGAAGAAATAGACCAATCCCAGCTACAACATCTGAAGCTGCTAATACTCTTGATCAACCCACTAATTCATCACAATCTCATAAGTCTGCTTGTTCAAACTTTGCTCTATGGAATGCCAGATCTATCAGATCTAAGACAGTAATGATCTCGGACTTAATTATTACTAATCGTATTGATATTCTCGCCATAACTGAGACTTGGCTTGATGGTGATCATCGTGATAATCACGCTATCGCTGATCTTACTTCAACTCTACCGGACTATCAATTACATCATGTCCCTCGCCAAAACAGAACTGGTGGTGGTATATTGGTATTTCTTCGAAAAAAACTTCGATGTGCGTGTAAATGAAACAACCCCGCTTTTGTCCTTTGAATATATTGATCTTTCAATATCTGCTAATGACCAAAAACCTCTTCGCTCATTGTCATCTATCGCCACAACGATTTAAAATAAACAATCAACTACAAGTACATTTATGAGCAAATTTTCTGAATTTCTCGAACTTGTTTCCTGTATTCCAGGATATGTAATGATATCGGGAGATTTTAATTTCCATGTTGATATTTTATCTGATCGTGAAGCTACAATGTTCTTGGATATTATTACATCCGCCTCCATGAAGCAACATATCACTTTCCCAACGATCGAGATGGACATACCTTGGATTTAATTTTGACTCGTGAATCTGTTAACTTTAAGTCTGATTTTTCTCCTACTGGCTATCTACCTTCTGATCACGCTGCTGTCAAATGTTTACTAGATATTGGTAGACCTGATCCAGTGAAGATGGAAATAAAGATGCATAAACTTCGTGATATAGACCTAGACGCCTTCCGTAGTGATATCTTAAACTCATCATTACATTTGTCACCTGCTTCGGATCTGGATCAATTAGTAACACAATATTATTCTGTTCTGTGTAATTTACAAGACAAACATGCCCCTCTTATAACTCGGAAAATAACTTGTCGGCCGCACGCACCTTGGTATAATGAGGAGTTACGCAAAGTGAAACAACAAGTGCGTCGCTGTGAACGCCGCTGGCATTCTACTAAACTGAAATTCATAGACAGATCTTCAAAGAAGAGTCTAATCGTTATCACCAACTTATTAAACACGCCAAGCGAGATTATCATGTTATGCAATTGGAAGGATGCTACTCTCGCCAGCTGTTTAAAAAGGTTGACAGTTTATGTACCCCTATTAAATCTACAAAGGTTCTACCTGCCGACACATCCAATGTTCCACTTGTTGACCGGTTCTCAAGTTACTTTGTTGACAAAATCAAGCATATCAGTGAGGAATTTAAGAACTTGCCTTCTACTACTGCTATTTCAACAGATATTTGTGAATCTACTATAACAGCCATCTTCTCTGGATTTAAACCTCTTTCTGAGGAAGATGTTAGGAACATCATCATGAAATCCCCCTCTTCGACATGTGGACTTGATCACTCAACAATGGAAAATTTCCAGACGATTTAAAACATGCTCAAATTGTTCCTCTGATCAAGAAACCTGGTTTAGATCCGGAGACACTAAAAAACTACCGGCCTGTTGCAAATTTAAAGTTTCTTTCAAAGACAATCGAACGTGCATGTACTTCACAGATACAAAGTTACCTTCTTGAGAACAATTTAAATGGCAAAATGCAAAGTGCTTATAGATCTAATCACAGCACAGAGACTGCATTGTTACATGTCTTCAATGACTTGTTACTTGCTGCAGATAAGGGCCAGGAGGCCGTTCTGATTCTTTTGGATTATTCAGCAGCATTTGACACTATTAATCAAGACATTTTATTCCAACGTCTCTCTGATAAGTACGGCATAACTGGATCTGCTCTAAATTGGTTCCAGTCATATTTTACAAATCGTTCTCAGTCGATAGTTATTGATGGCAAGGAATCTTCTGTTCATGTTCTTGATGAGGGTGTACCTCAAGGTTCTGTTATTGGTCCTTTAGGTTTCACAATGTACTCATCCCCTTTGGAAAGCATAATTGATGCTCACGGAATTAGTAGAATGATCTATGCAGATGACACACAGGTTTATGTTATTTTGAAAGATGATAAATCATCAGCTACAATTTTACTACAGGATTGGAACTATGTGTTAGGGATATTAAAAACTGGTCTACTGCTAATCATCTAAAGTTAAATCAAGACAAAACTGAAGTTCTTCATATTACATCACGCTTCAGATCCAGTGATAGTATTCCAACTGTGTGTATCGGCGATGCTCAGATTGAACCATCTTTAAATGCGCAAATCTTGGTGTTCCGTTTGAAAATGATCTAAACATGGCATCTCATATAAATAATATTTGTCGATCTGCCTCTCATGCTCTTTACAAAATTAGCAGAATTCGTCAATATCTTGATCAACATACTACAGAAAAACTTGTTCATGCCTTCGTAACGTTAATCGCTTGGATAATAACAACGGTTTACTTTATGGTCTTCCTGATTCACAAATATCTAAGCTTCAACGCATTCAGAACTCAGCCGCCAGACTTGTAACACTTACAAAATCTCGTGATCATATATCTCCAATTCTCCGCGAACTACACTGGCTACCTATCAAATCCCGCATAACGTATAAGATTCTTCTTCTTACCTACAAATCTCTTCATGATGGACTTGCACCTCTTTATTTACAAGAACTTCTTCATGAATATAAGCCTACACGCAATCTTCGCTCTACTTCTCAATTTCTTCTTGTAACTCCACCAGTGTCAACTCAATCTTATGGTCAACGCTCATTTTCTTCTGCTGCAGCTGAGCTCTGGAACAATCTTCCTTACAATATTAAAATATCTAAGACTGTTGATCAATTCAAATGCTCTGTGAAAACATACTTGTTTAATGTTAAAAATGTTTAATGCTTCATTTCTCTATCATGCCTGTAACCATGGTTACATTTTAAACTTGTTGTTCTATTGTTATTTGTATACAGTGTTTTTTTATGTAGCGCTTTGAGACTTAATTGTGTATTGCGCTTTATAAGCATGGTTTTATTATTATTATTATTATTAAAAATAATCGTATGGTATAGCATATCGTATGGATTCCCCCTCTCCCTCCCTCTCTCTTCCCCTCCTCTCCCTCTCTCTCCTCTCTTTTTCCTCTCTCTCCCTCCTTTTCCTCTTTTTTCCTTGCACTATAGAGGGCAAGGGCCCAAATAGGCATAATTTGTCATGGTGCTTGCGGAATGCCATGCAGTAAAATACTAAAACGTTGCAGCAATTCATGATTGACAACTAAAAATCTACAACAATAGGGAAACGAAAGGCTTCATGGCCAGTCATTTCACAAATTTTGGGCTTTTTTCAAACTAAAATTTACACACTAATTAGTGCTAAAATGGTCCACCAAATCGCTTCAAGTAGGTCTTCATTTTGCAAAATTTCCAACTTCTGAGTGGCAGACACCCCCTGTGTTGCTCAAGCGACGCAATGCGCGCTTCGCACACATTTTTTTACATTTACAATTTTTTTTAAGCACCCCGGATGGGGGAACAGTCCTGGAACCGCCCTTGGATATGTCGGATACTTCCAACATGTATCATTCAGTATCAGCGTTCGAATTAAGAATTTTTTTGAGGTTGTCCGCCGGACAACCTCAAAAAGATGTTTGGTTGTCCGAAAATATTTTTGGTTGTCCGAAATTTATATGAACTTTTTGTGCTGTAAAAAATTAAAAAAATTTAAAAAAGCATACACTGCTGCCACTCCCCGCCAGTATTCACATATCATGTCACACACCTTTCCCGAACTCACCTTGTTGCTGTTGTAAAATATCAAATATATCCAAGAAAATACAGGTTTTATGTTCATCATTTATTTATCATCAATAAATTCATATTTGTGTCGGATTTTATGCTTGAAAGCCATCAGAATTCATTCTTTTCAAGAAGTCAAAAGACGTAAACATCTCCATTGATTTCATACAATGACCAATTATCTAAATCTTGTGCAAACTATTTTTGCCTGTTTTGTCATACGGTTCAATGAAATATGACATTGCTAAAGAGCACTTACAAATTGATATGACCCAAAATGTGCAAATTTTTGGCGCTTTTTGCACCTTACCCATAGATATACCAAAATTGCTGAAAAGGTATCCCAAAACCGTGGCACATCCCCGTACACATTCAACCAGGCAGAATGCCCCCCCCTCACCATCTGTTGTACAAGTACCAAAAAATCCACAGCAGAGTGAGCTGTACCATTTTTGCCCATTGTTTCAAATCCATAAATAAAAAGTTGATAAAATTAAAAATGTATGTGAGTTACAGACTTACAGTGTCATTGTGCGCCTGTGTCAATGAATGAATTTTTTAAACAGGGTGAACTGACATTACATACATGTACATGTATAAGTTTATATGAAAATAATTTATTAATTTTAAAATTTTAAAAAAGTTTTAAAGCTAAAGGTGGACAAGCACACTTCATCTGCTCATGTTAAATGCTTGCACAATGTTCTTCAGTATGATGGCATATTGAATTCTGAGCTCAGATTTATATATTTTCCAACCATAATTAACCAATCTTACCAGTTAATTAACGTTAATTAACCGGTTAATTAACCGCCATTTATAATTAACCGGTTAGAGGGTCAGCTCTAGTTCACCCCCGAGCTTGCACATATTCCCAATATAGAGGGTGAAAAATTGATATTTTTTAAATTTAGGGGGTCATTCACCCCTGATCGGGGGTTAACACTACCCCTGGCCTGGAGTGACAACATCGATAGTCTCCTTCGCAGCCGGTTTCTGTCGTTGATTACAAACCGTAAGCCACCAGAAGCTTGGGCCCAAGACCAGGGCCATGACACTCGTATTCAATCCCTGTATAAAAAGTGAAGTCACTTCGCCGGCAGTTTGATTGACATTGATTGACTTTGCTATATATGCCGATTGCTATGCAATCCAGTGCGCAGCCTAAAACTTACATACTTGCTGTGCACGGCTATGATGCACGTTACTGCTTTATCGGTTAAAAGGACTTATCCTGTATTTTATTTGACAGCTTTCGTCCATGATTGACAGTTCTTGAACATTTCAGTGCACAAATTAGTCTTAGTTCCAGACATGCAAGTACACATGTATACAATTGTAACACAATTTGAAAGTACGTTTATTTAATACTCTTTTCATTACTTTTTGTGTTAGTAGAGAGAAAATTTGTTACTTGTTTTATTGATTTTCGAGCTAATTTTATGTACGAAATATGCACATTTAGACCGCTGCAGTACAAACGACAGTCCGTCTTGATTAATTCTAACATCGTCAGGCTAAAATCTCCTCAATCTTGAACGACTATCGAGGAAGTCTATTTGAGCTATTTTTCCAAGATGGCGCACATCGACTGCCAATTATTCGGACCCTTTCCGGCAAAAATACAGCTTATTTAGCCAGTCTCATCATGGGGTCATTGGTTATAATATTTTCCTAGCATATTGAGGTAACTCCTCAGCTACTTGGTTTTTCACAATAGTCAGTATGATAGTAATGGAAAGAAACGACCAATTGTTCGCCGTTTTTCGCCATTTAATATTTTTGAAACGATGACGTAAACATGCATCACCTCTTCCACAGAAAATACACTCCTACACAGTGCATGCCATCACATGCATGATCGCGCATTGGCTGTGTGACTGACTTCATTTGCGCAAACGAGTGGCTTATCCTACATGTATAGTATAGTACTCGAGAATCCTTGCCCAGACTAGAAACTGGACCGACAGAATAGGTACTAAAGTTATTTTTTATTACTTCCGTGGTTCTGATTCTGATTCTGATTCTGATACTGCCCAACACTCCTTTCGTTGCTCAGCAACTGGTGAAGTAATCTGGACAGGAATGTGAGTGCGCATAAAAATTTGTTATTCTCTTAGGTGCTTATGTAACTTGGTCTTGAAAGATGTTGATTTCTCTGTAGAGATGATGTCGTATGGCAAGTTGTTCCAATCAACCACTGTACGTGGGAAAACGAGTATTTATAACAATCTTTCCTGGTCTGAATTCTCTGGAATGTACGGTCGTTGGTATAACGGGACGGACGTGTAGTTGGGCGCAGTATTTCGTTAGCTGGGATGGACAGGTGACCATGTAAAGCCTTGTGAAGCACCAGAAGTCTTCGCTCTTTCCTTCGTAGTGACTAGAGGCTCCCATTTCAGTTTGTTGATCACATCTGAAGGATGGCTGTTGTAGTTGTAATCATTGTAAACAAACCTGGCACCCCGACGCTGGACTTTGTCAAGCTGATTGATGTGGTCTTGTGTGTATGGATCCCAAACGGTTGAACTGTATTCTAAGTGTGGTCTTACAAGAGTGTTGAATGCCCTAACTTTAGTGTCTCTGGAACATGAAGAAATATTCCTCCTGAGAAAACCTAAGCTTTGGTTGGCAGAAGCTTTCACCTTGTTGATTTGGTGGTTCCACTTGAGATCGTTGGCCAGATCCACCCCGAAATAAGTGTGATTGGTAGTGAAGTCACTTGCAGAGTTGTTCCTCCAAGATTGTACTTATGTGTGACTGTCTGCGGCTGAGTGGAATGAGTAACTTTCATGACAAAACATTTATCACTGTTGAATTCCATTTGCCACTGTTTCTCCCAGTTTTGAAGAGTATTCCTTAAGGACACGTGAGGGCAGATTGTCAGGCCCTGATGCTTTCTTGATTTGAAGTTTGGTGAGAAGCTTGACAATCCCTGGGAGGGTGATCTGAATATCTGGCATGGATGGATAAGGTTCTCCGGCCACACTTGGTAAGTCAGTGTTGTTTTCCTCAGTGAAGACTTTCTGAAATTGTTCGTTAAGTACTTCAGCTTTGCGAGTATTGTCTGATACCAACTCGCCCTGATCTTTCAGCGTACAACTCCCAAAAGTATCTTGTTTGAGGTTCTTGATATAACCCCAGAAACTCTTAGAAGAAGCTTCGCAAGTTCGTCGTACATAGCGTCTTCTCGTCTTCCTAGTCATTTTGCTGATCTCTTTCCTCAAGCGTTTGAATTTAGCCTCATCTTCAGGGGTCCTGGTTTTCTTATACAGGTTGTAGGCACATTGTTTATGCTTATGGGCACTCCGGATCTTCTGAGTTAACCATGGTGAAGAACTTCTACAGGTGACTGTTTTAGACGGTATATGATTGTCCATACAAGTGGTCAAGCCAGTCTTGAAATCACACCACAGGCGATCAGTAGAACAATTAACATCCTTGGCTTTTTCAACAATGTTGGCACTATAAAGGTTGGTGAGGTCTTCCTTCATACTCTCAACTTTAGTCTTTTTGTACAGGTATATCTTCCACGGTTGTTGTTTAACTTTCCGTGGCTTTGTAGACAGGATAACACAGGCTATACTTCGTGATCGCTCATGCCCGGCAGTGCATAGGCCTTCTCAACTAAGGTGGGATGTGAAGTTAGGAAGAGTTCTAAAATATTTCCTTTCCTCGTCGGAAAGTCCACCATTTGCTCCAGCCCGGTGTCGTTGATCAGAGATAAGAATTCCTTTGAGAGCCCCGGCTTGTAGCCACCTGGAACAGTAGATAGTGTTGGCCAATGAATACCTGGGAAGTCCCCAGCGAGCCATAACTGGTGTCTCTTGGTATGGTCTATTTTTTCCATTGACTTCCGCAGCTGCATAAGATATTCACTTTCGTGTAACACAGTGACTTGCGGCCTGTAAAACACACCTATCAGAAGAGGTTTATGATCTCCAGCTGGGCCCACAAGATTTCTGCATCAGTGTCATTGTCAGTCCTGTGTGAGGCCACCAAATCACCTTTCATAGCACACCTCCACCATTACTATTTCTGTCTTTTCTCAAAACGTTGTAGTTTTTGGGAATTATTTCACTGGAGAGAATGGAGTCATTTATATGGGTCTCCAAGCTGTGTGCGCCTAGCGTAGACGAGCGTGCACACATGCACAGAAGAAATAAACAATCACGCTGATTGGCTGATCAACGCACTTGACAACAAGCCGGTTGACCCATTGGTCTTCGTTGCGGCGCGTAGTAGGTGACCTTGGCACTTCTACGCGATCGCAATTCACTAGCGCATTCCCGGACCACGGAAGTAATAAAAAATTAACTTTAGGGTACATAACACTAAATAGCTTTCCA
The DNA here is from genome assembly GCF_039555335.1 of Amphiura filiformis. Taxonomy (NCBI): domain Eukaryota; kingdom Metazoa; phylum Echinodermata; class Ophiuroidea; order Amphilepidida; family Amphiuridae; genus Amphiura; species Amphiura filiformis. The sequence goes on from NC_092636.1 coordinate 308,371, forward strand.
TCTACTTTATGTGCAAAATAGGGGTCACGTTTTAGGCCGTAAGTCGAGTTACCTCTAGCTTTGATATATATTTGATATCATCTTAATCAGAACAAAATTCTGCATAACATATCTGAAAATGACACAACATTTTCCGTCTACTTTTTGAGAAAAATTGCGCTATATAAAAAGGATTTAGAAATCCGCCTGTGAAGCGGTTTCCGGCAAAAGTTTATCACGACTATAGTCCCAAGGCCAAAACTCAAGTTTTGGCCTTCAATTTTAATAAAATTGCATAAAAAAATAAATTTAAGATATCTAAGTTTCTAGTATGTTTTATTTATACCACTGTCCAGTATTGTAAATTGTTATAACATTCAAAGTTTAATTTACATTAATATTTAATTTCAAAAAGCCATTCGTTACATGTGCTTTTTGGACAAAATGGGATAAAACCGATGATGGAGGGGGGGGTAGGCCTACTTGATTGACATTTCTCGTCTTTTTAAATATTCTGCTCTGCATTATTGCAGTGTCATTTAGACTATTGTAGCACCTCCTGGTTTACTGGTTTATCAAAGGAAAGTCAACGTAAGCTTCAAATCACTCAAAACAAAATGGTTCGTTTTACTTTGAACTTATCCTCGAGAGATCATGTTGGTCAAATCAATTTGGACACTGTCAAACTGCTTGATACCCAAAACAGGGCTAGACAATTAAGGCTAAATCACATGTTTAATATTTTTCACTCACTGGCCCGTCTTATCTTGATCAATTCTTTACAAAAATATCTCATGTTCATAATTATACCACTAGGTCTAGTGCTTCAAATTTCCATGTCCCGAGAGCTTACACCAAAAAGTCTTTTTTCTATCAATCCACACTTGATTGGAATAATTTACCATCCCAAATCAAAGCTATTATTGACATAAATACTTTTAAATATGCCATAAAAAACACCTTGCCAGAAGTGTGTTAACCCAAGAGTCAGCTGCATTTGTGTAACCTGTTCCTTTCTGTCCTTTTGCTTGTTTTGTCCTCCGTCCCAGGCACCGTCTTGTCTTTATGTTGGACCCCATTGGAAATAAGTTTACACATTTGCAGCTAGACTTTATGGGTTATCCTGGCATTTCGGCTTTTTGGTGGCTTTGCTTGTATCCATGTATTTCATGTAAATGCTAAATTTGTGATAATTTGTGATTGATTATATTTATTGTTATTGTCGATTTTGCCGAATAAATATGAATGAATGAATGAATGAATGTACTGAGAATGTTTTAATATTCAAGTTACCGGTATGCAATTGTAAAAGATGTTCAAAGAACGTTTACTCTTAACATCAATTAATATCTTCATGAAAATGGCAAATCAGCAACCATTATGCGTTCATGTGCATCAAAATGACGAAAAATGGCAAGTGTCAGCTATCATGCTTTTGTTTGAAATCGACACCCTGTCTAAAAGTATAAAGAAAATAACCCAAAATTTCTTTAAATTAATTCAAAATATAGTGAAAAAGATAACAAAATACTTTTTAAGGCCTAAAAGCAATGTTTTAGCCTCTTCAAGAATGCAGAATTTTGTTCTGATTAAGATGATATCAAATATATATTTCAAAACTAGAGGTAACTCGACTTATAGCCTAAAACGTGACCCCTATTTTGCATGTAAAGTCCATGGAAAGCTATTTTGTGTTATGTACCCTTTATGCTTCCGTCAATTGCAAGCCCGGCTACCAGGGACCCGGGCACAGCGGGGACGTAGCGGGGGGAGATTACCAAAGGCAATTGTAATAATCCCGCTATGCCCCGGGTATTGTCCCGGGTACCGTCCCGGGTACCGGGGCGCGGGGCACAAATTGTGGGTGAAACCCCCGGTACTGTCCCCGCCCATGCCAGCCAGGTTTCAAAGTGCTGTATTAATTTTCAATGTTTTTAATCAGCAAATCCAAAATTTAAGTATTTCCATGGCCCCGCGACCGGGACGACTGATTGTACATCCCGGGTACAGCGGGTACAGTCCTGGGTACCGGGGACTTACATTCTGGTAATTTCAGGGTGACAGTCCCGGGCCGCCCCGGGTATTGTGTCTACAGTGCCCGGGTCCCTGGGAGCCAGGCTTGCAATAAGCCAAATCGGCATTAGAAGTTTGCAATGCATTCTGGGACAGTTTTTGAATTTTTAGGACACTTTGTCCTTTGACCTATCAGAAATATTGGTTTTTGTGCATACAAAAATAATTTTAAAAAGTTTTACTAGAATAAAAACAAATCAAAAAAATATATTTGTTTTATAAATTAATTATTTAAATATTTTTAATGATAACATTTTTACAATAATAGATAAATAAATAATAATTAGAGAAATTTCCCGATATGTCAGAGGTCAAAGTGTCCTAAAAGTGCTCTCAAAAACCGGAAGTCACAATGGCGATTGGGCTTATTGACATTACCGACATGTTCACTTTAAATCACTCGATATCAGCTCATATGAATTCGACAAGTGTCGTCAATGATAACATGCAGAAAAAACCGGACATTTTATCTCAAAAGCAATTCTCTGTGGCGGATGAAGACAACTTCCGAGTTTGAAATGTGAGTGGTGAATTTAGTATATTTTAGGCCATATTTTTTGCACATGAAATAGCGAAAAAAGTCAACTGTCATCGATATATGCCGACAAATTTTTTGGAATTTACAGAAACAGAGCTTTAATTTGATACCAAATTTATTTTGCCAAGTATTGCAGGGACGCCAGGAATGGCGCTCAAGTAGGCCAAAATCACACGTTATCCTATGGGGCGCTTATTTAGTGTTGCGCCCCCCTTGTAACGGCCGTCGTTATGAACGCGTTGTTTTTACATTCTTCGCGTAAAATAAGAAATGCTCGTCATGAAATGTGTTCTATTTCAATCATGATGATAAACAATGATTACGAAAAGTCACCCTGATGAATTATTATGGGGAAAAACGCTTATTGGACGAGCATGCGCCTGCAAAGTCTAGAAATTGTATCCAAAAATCTTCAAAAGGCTCAAAATGGGTTTTAAAGTTAATAGGCATTGTTAATCTGCATGAAGCCGTTTTGCTGCATATTCAGTAGGCCTATGCAAAAAGATCATAATTGTTACTACTGAAACGGGGGGGGGGTTTGTACTTCACCCTCATTAACAAGTGCTTTCCAAAACAAAATGGCAAAACAGATAATCTAGAAAAGAAATTAAACTTGGTTCAAAGACGTGCTTAAATTGTTGTCTGTCATTAGTTTTAGTGAGTTTTGTGCAAACTCTCACATATTGGAGGAAAAGTCGAAATATGCGATGTTCCGCATTTCGGCACTAATCTTTAAAACAACATTTCTCTTGAACGAAATGTCGCAGAGACATGAAATTTTCGGTGTTGAGCTACAAATTTTCTCTAATTTAATTAATAAGTGACAAATGTGGATTTTGAAAACTTTTAAATCCTTATAAGGGGCAACACTAAATCACTACGCATTTTATGTAATCTTGAACGAAATTCGGCTAATATAGTCCATAGTGAGTATGTTCACTTTAAATCACTTTAAATCACTCGATATCAGCTCATATGAATTCGACAAGTGTCGTCAATGATAACATGCAGAAAAAACGGACATTTTATCTCAAAAGCAATTCTCTGTGGCGGATGAAGACAACTTCCGAGTTTGAAATGTGAGTGGTGAATTTATTATATTTTTAGGCCATATTTTTTGCATCGTGAAAATAGCGAAAAAAGTCAACGGTCATCGATATATGCCGACAAAAGTTTTGGAATCTACAGAAACAGAGCTTTAATTTGATACCAAATTTATTTTGCCAAGTATTGCAGGGACGCCAGGAATGGCGCTCGAAGTAGGCCAAAATCACACGTTATCCTATGGGACCAGGGTTCACAGTTTATCGCGTTTTCGCGTCCAGGACGCTTTTTGAACTCACTGGACCCGGAAAAAGTAAGATTATGTAACCTGAATGGGTCCAGCAGTCTGTGTTTGGACCCGGAAAAATCCCATCCAAGAAATAGAAAATATCATCATAGATCGTCATTGCGCGATAACCCAGCTCAATCGGCTCACAGCACATTTTTAAACAACTTTTCATCCCGTCTTTTCATTCATAAATTACATACAATTATATAAAAATCGCTGCAACATGATACACACCTCATCGCTATTTCATGCACAGATATTTGATCAGCGATACGAGGGGAACTGTGGAAGAGGTTGACTTGCAATTTTTTTTCGGATCGTGCAAATATTATGTTACAATAATGTAAATATGTCAACAAAACAAGAAAAAGTGGGTAATGGTGAATCCAACGGACGAGGACACAAAACACATCAAGGATCAATAAATGATACAAGAGGATACCTTGAATAATAACAACAGGAAACAAAAAAAGCAAGGTACACCAACTTGATGTGGGGAAACAAGTAAAATACAGACTAGACAGTATGCAGGGGGACAAAAACATCAGACGTAGGCAGAAGAAGTAGGCAAAGTTCGATAGCCAAAAATTACCAGTTCCAAAGCCCACAGAAGTAAGTGCTGAGCCTGCAAAAACAACAAGGATCAATGGTAATACAAAACTGCACTAGAACAAGTGATGAAAATCAAGTGATGAAAATCACTGTGCATATAAACAGACACGCTAAACCAAACATCCAGAGAAGGCACAAAACAGGCAAAGTTCGATGGCCAAAAATTGCCAATTCCAGAGCCCACAAAAGTGTCAGGAAAACAGTACACTGGAAGTGATGAAAATCACTGTGTACATAGCAGTGAAACACTTAACAGACAAAAAAAACAACCGACGTTTCGAGCAGATAAACTGCTCTTCTTCAGGGACAGACAACAAAATATAAAGCAAACAACAAGAACTACATGCTGTAGTTTAAAAACAAATTCAAGTCAAAAATTGAAGGCAAGTTCAAATTGAAATAAGTAGCAAAATAAGACAGCAAACTCAGAGCAAAATAAGTTGTGTCTTCTCTCATTGAGAGCAAATTCACTACAAAGTTAGTAATGGCAAACAATATGTAAATAAGCACCACCACGGGACAATAGAGTATTGTCCTAATTGACAGGAAGTAAATGTCAAGTGGGGTCGCAATCAATAGAGGTTGTAGAGAATGAATAGATAGGATAAGTGGACAAATGTCACTCAAACTTTAATATTATGAGAAAAGTAATGCATATTAAATAAAGAACAAATAATGTTTATAGACCTACACAATACATGTATCAAGAAAAGTGAAAAATAAGCCAAAAATTGCTGGATAAAACACAAGACAATGAAGGTCTCAAATATTAAAGTGTAATATGCATACTGAAAAGAGGGGAGGTAGAAAAACAGAAAGTATGAAAGCATGTGGTCCATGCATGATAAAATTTAATTTCAGTGCATGTACAGATATAGGCCTGCGGATGAAAGTGATAAAGCCAAAAATCACTAAAACCAAAGCACAGTGAAATACCGTTGCAAATTGACATGAAATATGCCAAAATAGGTAGTGATACAGGGACTGCTAAAGCTGGAAAATATTAGCAAGCAAGGAGGCCTACAATAAGAAGGCCAAATGTGAATTGACACATCAAACAAATAGGCCTACATGTAGGTCCAGAAATAAATGCTAACAAGATCCATAGGCCTAAAGATACACTGGCATGTTAATCTTTAACATTCAAGCCAAGTGGTTGGGTTGTCTGAAGTTTAGAGATCCAGTCTTTCTCAAGTTTCTTTCGCATGAAAGTGTCAGTCTTAGGGGGTTTGTCAATACACATGACAGTAATGTGATTTGCAGAATGTCCTGGGAGGTTGAAATGTTTAGCTACTGGTGTATTTCTGTTAAGACGAGCATCAGCACAATGCTCAGTCAGTCTGGTTTCCAGGCTACGACCAGTCTCTCCCACATACTGTACTTGACAATTAGCACATGTGATGAGATAGATCACATTCTCACTCTGACAACTGAGGTGTTTGTGGATGACATGACTTTCACCTGTGGAAGAACTAGTGAAAGACGACCCTTTCTTGGTGTGTGCGACTGGTGAGCCACCACCCCATTTAGGTTTAGAGTGGATCTCATGCTTACATAAAGAACATGAGCCACATGCAATCGAGCCTCTAGGAGGAGGTTGGGCTGGAGGTAGGGATGAACGTACAATCATGTCCTTGATGTTAGCACTTCTCCGATAAGCTACCATGGGTAGGTTAGGAATTGCCTTCTTACATCTATCTGAAGAATGCAAGATACGCAAGTGTTTGTGAAGTATCTGAGAAAGTTTAGGAAGCGAAGGATGGTAAGTGATGACCAGTGGAATGCGTTCTGGATTATCAGAGTCTGGCGTCTTAGGCTCGAGAGCATCAGATCTAGGAATCTCTAGAGCTTTGTTGATTTGTCTGTTGATAACAGAACCAGGATAGCCTCTGGCCTTTAGAAAGCATTCAAGTTCAACTTTTCTCTTCTGAAGTGTCTCAGGGGAGGAGCAGATGCGGTTCAATCGGAAAGCCAAGCTGTACGGAAGACTAGACTTGGTATGCTTGGGATGACAGGAAGTCCAGTGAAGAAACTGATGTGAATCAGTGGGTTTAGAGTACAGGTCCGTGTGGAGAGTATCATCTCTGATGGATACCATTACATCTAGAAAGGGTATTTCCTTGGTAGAAGATTCAGAGGTAAACTTGATAGTTGGATGGAATGAATTGCAGAAGTTGACAAAGTGCTGAAGTTCATCCGGTCCATGTGTCCACAGAAAGAAAATATCATCGATATATCTCATCCACATGAGGGGTTTCTTGGGGATTGAAGAGAGTAGACGTTCTTCAAGACGACCCATGAAAAGACAGGCCATAGAGGGCGCCATTTTCGTTCCCATACTGGTCCCAAATATCTGCTTGTAGTTTGTGCTGTCAAATGTGAAATTATTGCAAGTAAGAACAATTTCCATGAGGTCACAGAAAGCATCAAGTTGGTCAGGAGAGTAAGTGGGTTCAAGAAAAGAACGACATGCATCTATACCCTCGTTTGCCGGGATATTAGTGTACAGGGCTGAAACATCCATAGTGCAAAGTATGGTGTTAGGCGCAAGGGGCCCATGTGCGTTAACGGCCTTTATCTTGCGAAGGAAATCCATGTCATCCTGAACATACGATGGCAAAGTGGAGACATGTGGTTTGAGATGGTGGTCAATGAAAAGAGAAACCTTCTCTGTGACGCTGCCATTGGCACTAACTATTGGACGACCAACTGGTATAGTGTCAAAATGTTTGTGGATCTTAGGTAGAGTATAAAATCTACCTGGTTTGGGACGTTTGGGTGTGAGCGCAACCTTGTAATCATGATCTATAAGGTCCACCTCCAAGGCTTTGTTAAGACCTTTACACACACGCTTTTCAAATTCAGGGGTAGGATCATGGTCAAGTTGTTGGTAGTGATCAGAGTTGTTGAGTTGTCTTAAACACTCGTGAACATAACTTTCCCTGTCTTGAATGACAACTGCAGAACCTTTATCAGCCTCCTTGATAACAATACTACGATTATTCTTGATATCATGAAGAGCCTTGTTCTCATCACGAGAGATGTTCCGATATGTTTTAGGCTTTATCCCTTGGATAATGTCTGCTTTAACCTCAGTGATATAAGCATCAAGAAATGGATCTTGACCAGCATTGGGTGTGAAAAGACTTTCCCGCTTCAAGAGGGGATGATTAAGAAGACTTTCATCAGTCGTAGGAGTGGTGTTAGTGTTCTCCTCATCGTCTCTGTGAAAGTGAACTTTAAGACGAAGTCCTGTACACTAATATCCCGGCAAACGAGGATATAGATACATGTCGTTCTTTTCTTGAACCCACTTACTCTCCTGACCAACTTGATGCTTTCTGTGACCTCATGGAAATTGTTCTTACTTGCAATAATTTCACATTTGACAGCACAAACTACAAGCAGATATTTGGGACCAGTATGGGAACGAAAATGGCGCCCTCTATGGCCTGTCTTTTCATGGGTCGTCTTGAAGAACGTCTACTCTCTTCAATCCCCAAGAAACCCCTCATGTGGATGAGATATATCGATGATATTTTCTTTCTGTGGACACATGGACCGGATGAACTTCAGCACTTTGTCAACTTCTGCAATTCATTCCATCCAACTATCAAGTTTACCTCTGAATCTTCTACCAAGGAAATACCCTTTCTAGATGTAATGGTATCCATCAGAGATGATACTCTCCACACGGACCTGTACTCTAAACCCACTGATTCACATCAGTTTCTTCACTGGACTTCCTGTCATCCCAAGCATACCAAGTCTAGTCTTCCGTACAGCTTGGCTTTCCGATTGAACCGCATCTGCTCCTCCCCTGAGACACTTCAGAAGAGAAAAGTTGAACTTGAATGCTTTCTAAAGGCCAGAGGCTATCCTGGTTCTGTTATCAACAGACAAATCAACAAAGCTCTAGAGATTCCTAGATCTGATGCTCTCGAGCCTAAGACGCCAGACTCTGATAATCCAGAACGCATTCCACTGGTCATCACTTACCATCCTTCGCTTCCTAAACTTTCTCAGATACTTCACAAACACTTGCGTATCTTGCATTCTTCAGATAGATGTAAGAAGGCAATTCCTAACCTACCCATGGTAGCTTATCGGAGAAGTGCTAACATCAAGGACATGATTGTACGTTCATCCCTACCTCCAGCCCAACCTCCTCCTAGAGGCTCGATTGCATGTGGCTCATGTTCTTTATGTAAGCATGAGATCCACTCTAAACCTAAATGGGGTGGTGGCTCACCAGTCGCACACACCAAGAAAGGGTCGTCTTTCACTAGTTCTTCCACAGGTGAAAGTCATGTCATCCACAAACACCTCAGTTGTCAGAGTGAGAATGTGATCTATCTCATCACATGTGCTAATTGTCAAGTACAGTATGTGGGAGAGACTGGTCGTAGCCTGGAAACCAGACTGACTGAGCATTGTGCTGATGCTCGTCTTAACAGAAATACACCAGTAGCTAAACATTTCAACCTCCCAGGACATTCTGCAAATCACATTACTGTCATGTGTATTGACAAACCCCCTAAGACTGACACTTTCATGCGAAAGAAACTTGAGAAAGACTGGATCTCTAAACTTCAGACAACCCAACCACTTGGCTTGAATGTTAAAGATTAACATGCCAGTGTATCTTTAGGCCTATGGATCTTGTTAGCATTTATTTCTGGACCTACATGTAGGCCTATTTGTTTGATGTGTCAATTCACATTTGGCCTTCTTATTGTAGGCCTCCTTGCTTGCTAATATTTTCCAGCTTTTAGCAGTCCCTGTATCACTACCTATTTTGGCATATTTCATGTCAATTTGCAACGGTATTTCACTGTGCTTTGGTTTTAGTGATTTTTGGCTTTATCACTTTCATCCGCAGGCCTATATCTGTACATGCACTGAAATTAAATTTTATCATGCATGGACCACATGCTTTCATACTTTCTGTTTTTCTACCTCCCCCTCTTTTCAGTATGCATATTACACTTTAATATTTGAGACCTTCATTGTCTTGTGTTTTATCCAGCAATTTTTGGCTTATTTTTCACTTTTCTTGATACATGTATTGTGTAGGTCTATAAACATTATTTGTTCTTTATTTAATATGCATTACTTTTCTCATAATATTAAAGTTTGAGTGACATTTGTCCACTTATCCTATCTATTCATTCTCTACAACCTCTATTGATTGCGACCCCACTTGACATTTACTTCCTGTCAATTAGGACAATACTCTATTGTCCCGTGGTGGTGCTTATTTACATATTGTTTGCCATTACTAACTTTGTAGTGAATTTGCTCTCAATGAGAGAAGACACAACTTATTTTGCTCTGAGTTTGCTGTCTTATTTTGCTACTTATTTCAATTTGAACTTGCCTTCAATTTTTGACTTGAATTTGTTTTTAAACTACAGCATGTAGTTCTTGTTGTTTGCTTTATATTTTGTTGTCTGTCCCTGAAGAAGAGCAGTTTATCTGCTCGAAACGTCGGTTGTTTTTTGTCTGTTAAGTGTTTCACTGCTATGTACACAGTGATTTTCATCACTTCCAGTGTACTGTTTTCCTGACACTTTTGTGGGCTCTGGAATTGGCAATTTTTGGCCATCGAACTTTGCCTGTTTTGTGCCTTCTCTGGATGTTTGGTTTAGCGTGTCTGTTTATATGCACAGTGATTTTCATCACTTGATTTTCATCACTTGTTCTAGTGCAGTTTTGTATTACCATTGATCCTTGTTGTTTTTGCAGGCTCAGCACTTACTTCTGTGGGCTTTGGAACTGGTAATTTTTGGCTATCGAACTTTGCCTACTTCTTCTGCCTACGTCTGATGTTTTGTCCCCCTGCATACTGTCTAGTCTGTATTTTACTTGTTTCCCCACATCAAGTTGGTGTACCTTGCTTTTTTTCTTTCCAACAAAACAAGGTCAATTCCTGGAGACATATCGCGAAAACACGTTTTTGCGGTAGTTGTATTTTAACCGAGTAAATATTACAAAATAACCAAATAATTAGATGATTAAAGTAAAGCATGTTATTAGGTAGTAATTGTAGTTCTTTATGAGAAAGTCGGCCGATCGCGGCAAGTCGTCTTTTACCCAGTAATTTGACTAGACTTTGGTAGGTTTTGGGTGCCGAATTCGGCATACTTTAATTTCGTTTGCGCCAGTACTGAAAATACATTTCCGGGTGTTTCTGAAGTTTCGTACATTTGGACCCACAAGAATCGATTTGGGACCCGCAAATTTCAACTAAATGGGATCTGAATGGGTCCAGCATAAAAAAGTGGACCCGGTTATTTGAGAGCAAACTGTGAACCCTGTATGGGACGCTTATTTAGTGTTGCGCCCCCTTGTAACGGCCGTCGTTATGAACGCGTTGTTTTTACATTCTTCGCGTTACAAAATAAGAAATGCGCGTCATGAAATGTGTTCTATTTCAATCATGATGATAAACAAGGATTACGAAAAGTCACCCTGATGAATTTTTATTGGGAAAAAATGCTTTATTGGCCGAGCAGGCGCCTGCAAAGTCTAGAAATTGTATCCAAAAATCTTCAAAAAGGCTCAAAAATGGGTTTTAAAGTTTAAAATAGGCATTGTTAATCTGCATGAAGCCGTTTTGCTGCATATTCAGTAGGCCTATGCAAAAAGATCATGATTGTTACAACTGAAACGGGGGGAATGGGTGTTTGTACTTCACCCTCATTAACAAGTGCTTTCCAAAACAAAATGGCAAGGCAGATAATCTAAAAATGAAATTAAACTTGGTTCAAAGACGTGCTTAAATTGTTGTCTGTCATCAGTTTTAGTGAGTTTTGTGCAAACTCTCGCATATTGGAGGAAAAGTCGAAATATGCGATTTTCCGCATTTCGCACTGATCTTTAAAACAACATTTCTCTTGAACGAAATGTCGCAGAGACATGAAATTTTCGGTGTTGAGCTACAAATTTTCTCTAATTTAATTAATAAGTGACAAATGTGGATTTTGAAAACTTTTAAATCCTTATAAGGGGTGGTGCAATAATTATGTGTACCCCGGGGTGAATTATAGGGGTGGCAAAGATTTTTGGCAGGCCAAAAGGGGGCAAGCATTTTTGGCAGGTCGAAAGGGGGGTCAAGCGATTTTTGGCAGGTCGAAAGGGGGGGGCAAGCAATTTTGGCACAGATATTTTGGGCACCGTTTCTATATTACGCCCTAAAAGGCGTAGGAAAATGTTACGAACACGCTCAAATATGCAAAATTTCCTGCTCACTGCGCTTGCATTATATGTTAATACAATTTAAGGTTTTAAATTTGGGTTCCCCAAAATCTTGCATGTGTAAGGGGGGGGGCAAAGATTTTTGGCACGCCAAAAGGGGGGGCAAAGGTTTTTGGCACGCCCGAAAGGGGGGCAAAGGTTTTTGGCACGGCCAAAGGGGGGAAGCAATTTTGGCAGACCATTTTGAGAATTCACCCCGGGGTCAGGGCTGTCAACTTTTGGAATTGCTTGGCGTGAGACAGAGGCCTATCGTGATTTGCCGACTCCAATGTTCATTTTGAACCATGATTATTTGAGCTACGGTAGCCGAGAATGTGAAAAGCGGGGGGTAGGAACAACAAATTATTCATGATGATGCGTGAGATTTTACTCATTTTTCATCATTTGTGTGAGGTTTACTACCTAGGCGTGAGATTATATTACCTTGGCGTGAGACCGTGAGAAAGTGACCCAATGCGTGAGACTCACGGCCAATGCGTGAGAGTTGACAGCCCTGCCGGGGGTACACATAATTATTGCACCACCCCTAAGGGGGCGCAACACTAAATCACTACGCATTTTATGTAAGAACGAAATTCGGCTAATATAGTCCATAGTGAGTATGAGATTGTAGCGACCATATCTACCGACATGTTCACTTTAAATCACTCGATATCAGCTCATATGAATTCGACAAGTGTCGTCAATGATAACATGCAGAAAAAACCGGACATTTTATCTCAAAAGCAATTCTCTGTGGCGGATGAAGACAACTTCCGAGTTTGAAATGTGAGTGGTGAATTTAGTATATTTTTAGGCCATATTTTTTGCACCGCGAAATAGCGAAAAAAAGTCAACGGTCATCGATATACATGATATATGCCGACAAAAGTTTTGGAATCTACAGAAACGGAGCTTTAATTTAATACCAAATTTATTTTGCCAAGTATTGCAGGGACGCCAGGAATGGCGGAGTGTGATCGGAAATTAGGTAACATTTGGCCAAAAATTAAAATTGTTATAAATTTGTGCATATTGTGCATAATAATTATCTCAAAACATCATATTTTACTAATCCAAAAGAAAAAGTACAATTTTGCCAGTCGTTCTCATGTAAACGGGTTCCGTAAAGTTAGGTCAACAAAATTACACTGTGAGGGACGGACATCACAGTACAAATATAAAAATAAAGCTTTAAATAACATGATGAGTTCCTGTAGCTTATTTTGTTTTGCAAATTAACAGCAATACAATTTACTATCAATAATACAATTTAGATGAATAAAAAATGTGTCCCTGTTAAGGAAGGAGGGTCGTTGAAGTTGATGTTATCAAATTTTGTCCGTCCCTCACAAAATTAATCGTAAAAAGTTTTTTCTCGTAAAAGTTCTTGAATAAATTACAATGACACATACCCCATCTATTGACATTGATGCCCAGGTATCCTGATATAAAGTTACAAAAATTAGAAACATTTCATTCCAGAGTTACGCAAGCTTAATTACACAAAGTGTGAGGGACGGACATGCTTTTTGTACCAAATTGAAAGAAAACCAGCATGTCCGTCCCTCACACCCAAGTTGTCCGTCCCTCACAATCACTTGCTGTGGTAATTTACACACACTAAAAATTATCAAAGCATTATTTTATTAGTTAAAATAATACTTTAAGAGGCCAAGGGACAGATTTTGAGGCAATTTGAAAAAATTCCACTAATTTCAAAATGGCGTCACATTTTGTCCGTCCCTCACACAGAAAATGTCCGTCCCTAACGTTAAGATTATGTTCCGTTTCAAGAACCACTCAAAGTAAATTTCAGCTGTTTCTTGTATTGATATGATGGAGACAACATTCAAATTACATATTATATGTTACAAGTGTAATTCAGACCAAAAGTTTCAATAGAAAAAAGAAAGATGTAACTATTGCCATGGTTTATCAAATCTATTGATTTCCGTCCCTCACAAGCCAAAATGCGACATTATGACAAAAGTACATGTAACACCTTTAATTCATTTGTCATAGATATTCACTTTATTAAAGAGTCAAATATCCATTCAAGTTTAATTGAATGAAAGTACTCCTTAACTTCTCAGTGCATCTATTTATCTATTGATTTCCGTCCCTCACGTGAGGGACGGATTCCGATCACACTCGGCGCTCGAAGTAGGCCAAAATCACACGTTATCCAGTGGGACGCTTATTTATACTAAAATGCAGCAAACCTTTTACGAGCGCGACTACCGTGATGTTGCAAATTCGGCGCTAACAACGCGTACGGCGCACAGTTCATTCATAAATGTCCACTCAGCAACAATATATCGCCTAGCAGCCAATCAGAGACAAGTGCGTGCAACGCAGTATATACGTGATGTATCCTTACAATACGCGCTCGTCTAAGGTTTTCTGCATTTTAGTATAGTGTTGCGCCCCCTTAATACTGCCCGGTACTGGTCATGCTGGTAGCCCGCTGGTAGTCGAATTCTGCAACCGCTGATGTTGACTGACACAAGAAGACCACCAGTACAGAATTTACCTCTTTTTGTGGTCTTTTGGAACATCTACAAAAATACACGGATTAAAAACTCTTCAAAGAATATATTTATCATAAAAATATGATTAAGCTTACCCCACTATCAACCATATCTTCCCAACTATCCCAAACGTCTCCGTCGTCTGCCATTGTTGTTTGGGGTTAAATCTAGAGGTCAAAGGTGAGAGGTTATGTTGTTATATTCGTCATCTTCGTGAAAAGCAGGCATGCCTGGTGAAAATTGAACTTTATCGACTCATGAAAATGTCATCACACCAGAAAGACAAGGCTATTTTGAATGCTATTTTCAACCCTCTGTTACCAGCAGGCGCTGAAGTACCAGATGACGATGAAGAAGAGCAAATGCAAGATGGTGGTAAGATTAAAATAACTTTTAATATAAAAGTTAAGCAGTAAGCTTACTCAGGTCTAGTCGGGATTATGCACTTTCAGTTTCTCACGCGTTTGAACGGGAATTGGATTGCGTACTTTTTCGATGTCTAGTGAGCAAATTTCTTCAATATTTTGAGAAAATGATGTCAAATTTTCTATTCTATATTGTTTGGTAATAATGTCTTTTGCCAATAGTATGTTTAAAGTTGTAATTTTGTGTTTTTGATCGCAAAGATCGGATATTTTCGTTCCCGATTCGAATTCTGAACCCTTCGCAAGGGGTGCCGATTTCGGCAGAACTTTGACGATAATTTTGCCTTTTGGACACTAAAATGCATTCGATCCTTAATTTTGTTTCAACCGAGTCTTAAATTAGCAAGCACAATAAGGTTGGTACCACTTTTATATACATTGATAAAATTTTAAAGATTTTTTTTCAAGTTTCTAACCGGCGCAAATCGTTAAGTGTGTATTTCCCATTGACATCCAAAATGGGAAATACGAGTCTGATGGACATAGGAACGGCGTCCATGAGACTCAGCGAGTCTAACTCAGGTCTCAGCTGAGCTCACATGGCTCAGCGGTAACTGGACATTTCATCAGAGAAAATAAAGGTAGAGAAGCGACACTCCGTACAATTAACGTGCAGACGGCCTATACCGATGTGAGGACAGAAAATGTGACTCTCCTGC
The DNA here is from genome assembly GCF_039555335.1 of Amphiura filiformis. NCBI lineage: Eukaryota > Metazoa > Echinodermata > Ophiuroidea > Amphilepidida > Amphiuridae > Amphiura > Amphiura filiformis. The sequence goes on from NC_092636.1 coordinate 323,763, forward strand.
TAGTCTCGGGCGCGGGCCAGACTGTATGCGTATGAACAAAAACATAATTAACTGGTTGTGTAGGAGACTAGCAGGAGAGTCACATTTTTCTGTCCTCTGCTGTCCTCCGGAGTGTCGCGGTCCTGATTTCATCCCCTCGCATTTTCATCCCCTGGACATTTCATCCCCTCGCATTTTCATCCCCTGGACATTTCATCCCCTCATGTTAAAACGCTATTGTAGCGTTATTTGAGCGTGACAGTAAAAAGATTGCATGAATATAATAATTGTTTAGGATCTTTAGAAGGAAATAATATAAGGAAATTAATCTTTATTTAAAATTAGTCTTATTTATCCAATGTATGCACTGTGTTCTGTATGAGCTATCACCAGCTGATCACGCGTAAAAATCGATCGATGTTGAATGGCAATAGTGCAATGAATTTACCTATTGAACAGTGCGTGTAGGCCCCCTACACGGATGATTCTAATTCAGTATTACGCCTAGTATTATTATTAAAAGTATTATTATTTTGTTATTTTACCGGGTAGGCCTATCGTTATCATTATATTATTATTAATATTTTTATTATTATTATTTATATTATTAATTTATTATACTTTGTTTTTTGTTGTTGTTGATATTAGCCTGGACTATTTAAGTTAAAGTATATTTCTTCTCTTTCTTCCTGTTATTTATGTATTTATTGTGTATTGTTTATGTATCTATAGGCTATTTATTTATTTATAATTATTATAATTTATGTATTTATTATTCATTTTGTTTGTTTATTTATTTATTATTATTTACTTAGTTGTTCATCTAACAAAATTAGTACATTTTTATGGGAACCATGTATCTGTTATGTGGATAGTATGTTATAGGTCATGTGTCATATGGTGGGGCACATTTGCGTTACAAGCACTGATTTTGATCATTTGTCTTCCTTTTCACTAAAATTGATACATATCTAAAACTATACATCTCACACCAGCAAAACTATACATTTTGGAAAGCTTATGTTCCAAGGAATCCAACTATGCAAAATTGAAGTTGGTATACAGGGTGCGTAAGAAAATATATAGGGTGATATCATGAAAAAATTTAATTTTACTAGTAAATTGATTATTTATTGCATTTGCTACTGATATGGAATACCTCAAATGAAATCTAATTTTGTGACAGGCCACACTATGAGCTTTAATAAAATGTATACTTTTGCTATGTTATGATTGACCAAAGTGGTGATACAGGGTGCGGAAATATACGCAACTTCATGCACAAAATGTTGATTACATTTTTGAAAATATTTTCTTTAGAGTGTATCCTACATTTATTTTAACTGCATATTTAGATTCCTGGGGTAAAAAAAAAAACAAAAATGTATACTTTTCCTATTTTAGGGTGTATAATTCTCAAGATACAACAATTGAGAGCCAAAACGCATGTTGTGACTGAAAATTTTGGCATTTGTGTGTAAGTGAATAGGAAAAAGTTATGGTTCTTGCGACTTGCAGTTCTCAGTGAATACTTGTAAACACGATTAGATAAAATTAATAGCTGAATATGAATAATGAATAAACAAGCTTTCATTTGAGGTATGATTTTCATGTATAGCACACAATTTGACAATGATATAATTAAAATTCAAAAAGATATCATGTCTTCAAAGCATTTGCCATAGAGATTGTACATATTCCTCTACCACATATCCTCTACCACATATCCACCAGGTTTACCTTCGTTAACATTTTAATATTTTGCACTAATTAAACAAATTTGAATTCCAAATTGAGAAACATATTTGAAAATTAGAATAATCAAGCTGTATAATAAGCCCAAACTTGATGCAATTGGACCAAGAATAGCTTTGTGACAACAAGTTAAATCAGAAAGGGGAGAGAAAAATGTAACGCCACCAGGTATTTTGTGGTCCCACCATAAGACACATGACCTATATTTAAAATAAGATAGTGATAAAAGATAATAGTATACAAATACTGCCATGAGAAGTTCTGGTTAAAACTATGGCCCCGAGGTGAGATCAATAGTACTATTTTCCTGAGGGCGCAGCCCAAGGAAAATAGTATTAATTGATCTTAACGAGGGACCATAGTTTTAACCAGAACTTCAATAAAACAGTATATATTTTTTTATATACTTCATTAATATGTTCTTTGTTCATTGATTTGTTAAAAGAAAATCATTTGACGCTTTTGACTCTCCCGCTTCTATCCTGAGTGAACAGCACGACCAATTTAAGCACAACCTACCCTTCAAAAAATCGAATAGCCTAAAATCGGGCTAACCAATTACAGCAGCGCCAAATGACGCTATGGCAGTTTCGGCGTGCGTGAACTGTTCCGTTGCATCGAATGCGATCGAATGCGCGCACGCGAAGGCATGGTCAAAAGTACTATTTACGGCTTGGAGGTACTATTTACGGCTCATCCGGGACATTGAAAATACTATTTACGGCTTAGAGGTACTATTTACGGATAGGAGTACTGATGGTAGAACTATTTTTGGTCATGTGATCCGCTTTTAACCAATAAATGAACAAGAATATATTAATGAAGTATATAACATCAAATATGTCTGCATATAGGCCCTAGGGAAGGATCATGGCAATATTTTTGTATTGTCCACTTGATGAGGTGATTAGATTTAGTGCAATGTCATGTTATACAATAGGAACAATAGCCGTCAGCCGAATGGTTACAGGAAGTTGAACTCTTTCAATCATCTATATACATATAACTATATTGCCAGTTTTAGTCGCCCAATGGGGCGACTTTTGACTTCCGTCCCGCGACAAACAAAGTGCTCCCGCGATTTCGCGACATTTTGGCTACCGGTACTTTGAAAATCTCACCCGCGAAATCAATTAAATATTGGGCGATTTTTGAAAAGCCGACTTCAAAATTGTTAAATTGGATATTCTGTCATAGTCAATGGTCCTTCAAAACAAAACCTCCAAACAACTAATTCAAATAAAATGAAAACATTCTGTGGTCAGTGTGCATCCAAGTATGACAATGGGAAACAAATTAAAGTCGATACAAGCACAGGGAGATAAAAACTGATATAAGGGCTTAATCCCCAGGATTATCCTTAGAATATTCCCATATCAATTCTCACAAGTGGCTTAAGACGACAAAAGTGCCAAGCGGGGGGCCAAGTTTCTCTTTTCATGTAGGTTCACTTGGGTTTATTAAAAAATTAATAACATCACTGCATGTCGTTCCATGGCTCTGGGGAGTGGGACAGTGGCTGAAAATAGGTTAGTCTACATTACCAGTCGTTATCTATTTTTTTTTTTTTTGAAAATCAACTAATTTTACAAAAATGCATGATGTAGGCCTATGAAAAAAAGAGGTTGTTTTGGGGTTAATTAAAAATATCACTAACTACATGACATTATACATTGGCATGGAGGGGTGGGCACGGAGTGGCACGGGGGTGGCGATGAAAATAGAAAATAGCTTAGACTACGTATCAGTCGCAGTCGTTATCCACGGACCCGGGAGGGTGTTCTGGGTCAATTGAAAGTTGACTGAACTTAAAACTCATGGTTATAAAAAATTGTATAAAAAGGAATGGTAGGCCTATACTATTTTTGATTTAACGCTTTATCAGCAAGAAAGTATATTCGTCCCGAAGTATAAGGTCTCACATAAATTTATCATGAAATTAAAAAAAAAAATCGGTGAATGACAACTTGACTTCCAGTACGGTGACGTGTATAAGCACGACCAAATATTATGATGCATCCATCATCATCAGGCCCAGTCGAGAAGGGTGCGAGGTGCACGCCTTCCCCCCAAATTGGGGAAAATATACAAAAGGTGCCAAAATTTCAGAATTTGCGGCGCAGCGAGCAAAAAAAATCAGGTTTGTACGCTTTTGTGGACAAAAAAGGTCCAAATTTTGGGAAGAAACTGTTCATTTTCCACAAAATTGCCCCCCCCACCCTTGGAAAAAGGTCCACTTTTTCAAAATCAGCACCCCCAAATGAATTCCTGCGTCGGGCCTGATCATCATGCACAAATCGGATCAAATCCTTTAGGTATTTTCGAAATGAAACATTAATTGTCAAAAATGAGGAAACCACAGTAATGACGAAGTTGAGCCCCATTAAAATACATGCATGTAATTGTGACGTGGTATATCAAAAGGAGACACTTTTGGATCGTAAATGGAGAAATATATAACTACCCTGTGGTGATTTTTTCATAATTTGGGTTTGTTGCAAATTGTTGATGTTAATGTTTTTAAAATATTGTCTGATAGTTTCAGACCGGAATATAACTGACATCTTGTATTTTTCAGACGCTTTTCAAGGTCATTCCTACTCTTGTTCAAGTTATCATACCTCCTCCTTGTAGGCCTATCAATGCTGTGTGCATGGGTTCCTTGGGCACGGGTTACAGCTAGCTCGATGGTATTTAAGGGTCGTTTGGTGAAAAGCTCAGTCTTTGAGTCCTTCCCCGCCAGAGTCCTTTTTTTCTCAAGTTTCTTTCTTTCATTCATTTACGAATATTATGTAGTGCATGGTGATGATGGGGATACAGCTAGATATATGGTCTGAGACTAGGTATTTTCGTCTCAGATTATGCATGGTAGGGTCTTTTGGGGATAAATGCTCAAATAAAGTTTTTACACGGGAACCCTTCTTGATCGTTCATCTTTTGTTCTAGTCTTTTAATTTGATTTAGTGGTATAAAATGTACCAAAACCTGGACCACCTCCTCCTCACATAATAGGTTTATTCTCATTTTACAGATGAGCTCTGATGCTAGCTGCATGATCTTTTCTCACCACGCGTTACGAGTATTATGCTGATACTGTGTATAGAACCTCCGGGCATGGAATTACAGTTCGGTGGTATAGGGTCTTTTGGTGAAGTTTTTTTTTAGTCCTTCCCCGGTAGTTCTTCATTCTAAGTTTCTCTCTTGCTTTCTTCTCTCTTTCAATATGACTAGTGTGCAGAAAGCTGAATGTCAAGAGGCGGGGTCAAGAGCTAGAGACAAGGTCATAATGTATATAGACCAAATGAGACTAAATATACTCAATTGTGATGTCTTGTTTGAGAAATATGAGCATTTGAATGGCAAATAAACGAAAAAATGTGACAAATCCACCCTTGTTAGGGTCCCAACTTAAAAAATGTGACCGTAGGTCTTCCCTACCTAGGTATACCAAACAGTAAACGCCCAAATTTGGAAGATGTAGGTGGTTCGGCATATTCATGATTGCATTTTAAACTTCATATATGTGACACGATCAAGGGAAATGAGTCAGATGTCGCTGATATTGATTTTGAGATATTGACAAAGAAAATGTTAAAATTCCTTTGTTTTATATTGTTTTCAGCAATTGATACATTGACGTAACTTCGCAATTAAATGCCGTCAACAACATGAGGTTTTTAGTTTCTGAATGCACTAACAGTCCTCTTTAGAAACATGTAAAACTCATTTTTGACCAGGATCGACATGTGACTCATTTCCCTTGATCATGTCACATATAACTTGTTCACGGCGCACCGTCTTCCCTATCTAGGAATATCAAACACGTAGTTTTGGAAACTAGCTCGGCCAGTTGATGTCGTTCGCATGATCAGGCTAGTCATACACACAATTGACACTTGTCTAAAATAATTCCGTACTTGTTTCTTTTATGGTTCTTTCTTTCATTTATGATGTTTAGCCTACGGCCTATACATTACATTACATTACATTACATTACATACAAGGCATTTTTTTTTGCCTATACACATCATGATCATGCACATTATTTATTTACTGATTTTTAGCAAACACCATGCCTATATAAAGTATTATAATATTAATCATATATGAAAAAGGGTGCAATCTGACTATCTGATTTGCAAATGATTTGCAAATGATAGTATTTGATCATGCCGATGGATATTGCCAGGTGGTGTATGACGTGCAGTCCCTAAATTCAGTAAATTTTCATCGTCAACCGTGTAATTGAATGGGATTATTTTGAAATTTTAAAATGCTTGAAATATCACAAACAAATAGGCCTATGTTGATAAATAATATAAATACAAGTTAAAACCGTTGGGGTTCGATAATGAACCCCACAAAACTAACCGAGTATATGGAAAATGCCATACGGCCGGGCGGTTTCACGAAAGTTGCCGGCTCGATCATGTCATCCGCCGCCTGGATATTGCTACATGCTGCAGGGCATTGTACCACGCCGGTGCTCCTTTGTTAAAAGGAAAATCCCTAATTGGAAACGGTCAAAGAGCTTTCCCCCGATAAATTCTTTGTTGAATGATAGGATTTTCACAAATCTCACATTAGACTAATACGTAATAACTTACGAATGTAAATTTGATAATGACTATTATCATTATCAGTAACACCCGTACAGGGTCTCTACACACGACATGCAAAAATAAAATAATGAATAGAGTGCACACACGTATATCAAACACCCAGATTTGGAAGTAAATACAAATATATGTTGTTTGAATTGTTGGATTAATGCAACAGTTCCTAAAATAAATAAATGAACAAACAAACATTAATGCAATAGTTCCTAAAAAATAAATAAACAAACAAATAAATAAACAAAATAAGTAACCACATGATCTTCAGGTGAACAAATAGGACTTACATGTATACTCGACTGACAAATTATGTTGATTAATATTTTTGTATGGGTGAAACTGAGTTTGTCTTACTTTTAGAAAATTAATCTAGAAAATTTAATTTAGAGAAATCAAATTTAAATATTTGCGGTCGTGCGATTTTTATAACCCGGTCTTTAGGGGCCATGGATTGTAATCCATACAGATGCAGAGTGTAAACTCTGTTGGGAATCACGTAGTTCAAACTTTAAAGTTTCCGGGGAGGGGGGGGCACGCTAATAGTAAAATGACATGCATGTGCGGAAAACCCCCAAAATCAGTTCTTTCTGCAGTTTTTTGAGCCATATTCTAAAACTTGGTTGCCAATCTTATAACAGTATAGAGTGTCCCCACAAAATGGTCTTGGGAGCAAAAAAATGGCTTTTTGGGTGAAAACAAGAAAAAATTGGATCTTTGGAGGTGGTAAAGGGGATCTTTGGAGGAAAGCAAGAAAAATAAATGGACAAAAACAGGAGAAAAGAAAAATATAATGCAGATATTTATTATCAGTTGAACTGATGGAATTCCAGTTTTTATGTATAGTACTCCTTAGTCTTTACCGCTTAGTATTAATTTAATTCTCCTACAAGTTCTAACTATCCTTGTACTTTACTACTTTCAGAACCTTTTAATCGCACCTTATCAGTGATAAGACTCTGGTTATATTAGCTTATATTCAGGGTCCGCATTAAGCAATTTTATTTGTGTAGCAAAAATGCTCACCAAAATTGGGAGCGAATGCTTATGAATGGTACAAAATTGCTACGCATTCCAAAATTGTGTAGCAAATGATGAAAATTGTGTAGCATTTTGTTACTGCTACGCACTGATTGCAGACACTGGTTATATTACAGATTCGCGAATGATTATATAGTTATATAGATTCCATTGATTAATAGCACACCAGTCAATGATTGAAAGAATTCAACTTCCTGTAACCATTCGGCTATTGTTCCTATTGTATAACATGACATTGCGCTAATCACCTCATCAAGTGGACAATACAAAAATATTGCCATCCTTCCATATATATGCAGACATATTTATCAATATACAATAAACAGATAAATAGTATTAAAAATATGCTAATTTTGTTAGATGAACAACTTTAGGTAAATAATAACTAAATAAATAAATAAATAAATAAATAAACAAACAAACAAACAAACAAACAAACAAACAAACAAACAAACAAACAATACATAATAAATACATAAATAACAGGAAAAAGAGAATACACTTAACATAACAATAATAAATAGTCTGAGCTATCAACAAAAAAAACCCACAGTAAATAATAATAATAATAATGATAATAATAATACCGGGTAATATGCCTAATAATATTAACAATAATAGTAATAATATAATGATAACAATACTCACAGTAATAACAAAAGATATGCGCGTATGCACTGTTCAATTTAGGTAAATTCATTGAATGTATAAACTATTATTATTAACTATTAGTCTATCATAGGCCCTGCTGCCATTCAACATTGATCGATTATTAGCTATTATTATGCGTGTGATCAGCTGGTGATAGCTCAGAACACGGCGTGCATACATTGGATAAATAAGATTATTAATTTCCTTATATTAGTTCCTTCTAAGTTCAAGATTCTAAACAATTATTATATTCATATGCATTCTTGATTCACTGTCACGCTCAAAGAACGCTACCATATCGTTTTAACACGAGGGGATGAAATGTCCAGGGGATGAAATGTCCAGGGGATGAAGTGTCCAGGGGATGAAGTGTCCAGTATTCATCAAATTAAAGCCCTTGAGTAAACAAAGCCAAAACTGAAAACCTTTTTTTCATAGCACTTTCCGTAGCAAAGTTACATCTTGTCAAAGATTGACTTTCATCAAAAAGATTCAGCTAGCAAAATTCCCCAAAATGGCATTTTGGGGGCGTTTCTAGATCTTAGTCTCATTATGATAGCAGCTTTTTTAATGGAACTGCTATCAAAATCCCTCTAAAATTCCATGTGCGATTGTCTTATCACCATAAAAAATCATATATTTGGGTCAAGTGAAGCCCCTATGAAAAGAACGACCATGTTGATGCGATCATAATTACGACCAAATTTGCGACCATAATTACGACCAAAATTGCGACCATAATTACGACCAAAATTTGATTGTATTTATCATCGTAATTTTGATCACATTTGGTACCCCAGCGATCATTATTTTGACCGTTATTAATGGTCGTAATTTTGATCGCGAATATGCGACCATATATGCAACCAACTTTTGATCGTTTTTTTGATCGCAAATAATGATTGTAATTTTGTGTAATGCGACCATTAAAACGGTCGCATTATTACGATTGCTATTTCTGATCGCTGCATTTGATTGCTTCTATCGCGATCAATATTTTAATGATCGTAAAATTTCCCACTGCTGCGACTGAAAATGACTCACTAGTACGTACAAACCATGCATGCACCATTTAACCCTGAATTATTTTCATAAGTCCAAGAAAAGCATCAACAGTTATGAATGGTATATATGCTGGACAAGATATTCACTTAGGCCTAAATTAATCTTTAAAACAAAGTCATGTACATGTAGTATAAGCCTATAAAAATTAATATAACTAAACTGCATGAGTTACATGTAATATAACTGATTATAACTCAACATTATTATTAAAGTAAAAAGTTCTCGATTCTCGAATCATATATGATGTGTGAGTAGTTGCAGAAGACAATGGAAGAGAATAATTTCCTGATCCAGGCCAGGTGCATGCAAAGAAAGGATTGCCAACCATCATCTGATCATGACCATTCAATTCCATAAAAATACATATGCCCTTTAATAAGCTTACCTACATGTAACACTCATTTCATCATTCATGTCCATCTCATTTCACTATACTACCTGCGCTGGCTGGATGCATATGGTCCTTATACATGTAGGCAGAGATCATATTTCTCACATTCTTTCTCATGAACTTTTTTTAAATCAAAAGATATATCATATTATTTGTGATCTCTCATGCTCTGCAACTGCCATGACTGCATGCATCCAATTTTTTGAATATACCATGACCTTTGGCCATGTGAATTGTGATTGGCTGTATGGGGGCTACGGGCTTTGACCCTTGAGAAAATTTTTATTTCAAAATATTATTTGGTTGTATTTTTGGAGAAAAATGTAACAAATATTTATGCATATATGATAATAAAATTATTAGTCACTTTTATTTTGTAAATTTTTTTTGAAAAATGAGTCAAAAATTAATAATTAAAATGAACCACAAAAGGTCATGGGCTACTAGCTGTCACTAAGTTAATGCTGATAAAACAGAATGCAACATCAACAAATGAGTGCTGAAATGCTGTGCTGTATAAGATAATATGCAATGATTATTTGAGGACATTTATTTCTTAATTGTAAGTAGCTGCATGAAGCTGAAGGCTATAATAAGTTTGAATATCAAACTATAGTTGGTTTAAAAGACAATCTGCTGTTATCCCGGCTGGTATGTAAGGTATATACTCATCATCATACTTAGTCATAACATATTGATATTACAATATGCAGTACCTTATATTCTGCTAGTAGTAGTAGTACTATGTTTTACTGCTATACATGAATATCTCAGCTTAATAGCTCAATTAACTTGAAGTAGTTGCATGATATCTGCCTGTTTTAAATTCAATGTTTATTTTGCAATTCATATTTTATCACCATAAACTTTTACACAATTGTAATGTACACCTGTCGTAATAACATATAACGATGTAACGCTAAGGGTGCATGGCGAATTCATGCAGAACAAGTGGCCAAAGTGGCATCAACAAACATTTCAGGAATTATGTTCTATGCGTGGTATATCATATCTCTGTATTTAAACATTTGAAGTCAATTTTATTGTAAAAGCAATTTTTACTGTGGAAATAAATTGATTATGAAATAAAATGGCAAAAAAAAGGAAAATTTCATCTAAATATAATATCTGGTCATTTTCATGATTTTGATTGAGATTTATAGGTGTTCCTAATCTTATGAAAATTTTGTGATTGTAATTTTCAAATGATGAATTTGAGTAATTCTCAGATCATATAAGTATCATGATTGCGACCATCTTGAATGATCGTAAAATTACAACCATCAAAATTGTGATCATAATGTACGATCAAATTTAGTTGGAATGAAAAAGCGATCCAAAAAACGACCAAAATTTTGATTACAACCAAAAATACGATCAACTGTATTCACAATCAAAGCAATAATTACGACCAAATATATTTGGATTTAAAAAACGATCAAATTTACGACCAATATTTGGATTACAACCAAAAATACGACCAACATTTTTGTTATGATCATTTCTACGACCATTCTCTATCAGTCCTATTATGGTCGTACGATCATTGACGGTCAAAATTTTGGTCGCCGCGACCATTTTTTTGATCGTAACGATCAAGAATTTGATCGTTACGATCATGATTTGGTCGTTGTTTTTTCATAAGGGAGTATATAGAAAACATATTTATGTAGGTTTCCTTCTTCGGCCAGTTGTTTTAAATTTCTATGTAAATATGCATTGACATTGTCGGCGAATTTGGCTGACTAGCAAATGTGTTAACTAAGGTTTGCCTGGCATACCTACATTATGAAATGAATTTTTGGCACCATTTGTCAAAACTATGTTTTCCCTAGTTAAATTATTTACAACATCAACAATGTCCATCTGGTAAAAACATTTTGGTTTGGTTAAGTTCTCCTCTAGTCCACCCAGGTATCCCAAAGGTATAATTGAAATAATTGGATAGAGCAAGGGTCGAAAACCTGTATATTTTTAATGCTAAAATATTTAGATGGATTCATCTATTAAATAGTTCTCAAGGCTTTCTATAGTTTTTTGTTGTAATGTCAGTGATTGTCTCCGTGTATTGTCCTTGTACCTGCCAGATGAGTTGTCAAGCTGAATTTATACTCCATCGCTGAAACACCACATGGAAATCACCTGCACGTGGCTGTTAAGAACTGAGTGGGCATGCTGACTGGTCCAAGTAGTTTTTTTTAACCAATCAGGTTAGACGAACTTCGCTTTTCGTGGTCGGATTCTACATTACCCATGAAGGCCGTCGCGTTCATTGATTGGCTTCACAATCGCGATAAATGGTTAATATACAACCAATGAACCAATCACAAAACGGGTTATGCCGCCCGTTAGAAATTTTGCACACGGCACGCCCTGGTGCACTGCGGTGCCATGCTGCATCGCTTTTCTGTAAAAACAAGCGAGTGGTATAAATTTGGCGTAACAGCTGTGATTTATGAAGCATGTCTGACGTTTCTCTGTGGAATTGTCGATTCTCAGCAATGGGATTCCATAAAATTGACAATATATGTAAGTTATTCTGCAGGATCGGTAATAATTAATAGATGTTTTATGTTATGAATACATGTAGTGCAAGTTGAAGTTAGTGAGTTTGTGGTTTCGTAAGTTAAGTACAAAGGTGTTCTCAGGAAGCTTAAAGTGACGGGACGTCCTTGAAGTACTTCGACTGCTTATCGGAGTTTGGCGAATAGCAGGACACATCACACGTGAAGTGTGATGCGTCCAGACAGGATATACATCCACGGTTAGACTTTTTCAAGCCTGCTACAGTGCATTTAAAATCAAATGTTGAACAGCTTTTTTAATACTTTTAATTATATTTTTTAGCGCATCCATGAACTTAATTTATCAAATGCATTAAATCAACCAACAATCCCGCTATCCGGGCCAAGATTTATACAAGAAAAATTCTCGGTAACAAAGTTCTTTGTATCTGATCCAATTATACACTTACTTGTGAACGTTTCAACAACCACTGTTGCCTTTGTCAACACTTGATGAGGAATGACTGCAGTTACTGACAACCGACGCTAGAGGGATTTCCAGCAGTCATTCCTCATCAAGTGTTGACAAAGGCAACAGTGGTTGTTGAAACGTTCACAAGTAAGTGTATAATTGGATCAGATACAAAGAACTTTGTTACCGAGTTTACTCTACCGATCCTGATGAATTTGTTCAATCAAGAAAAATTCTGTTTCAATCACGTAAATTAACCTAAATTTCGCGCATACACGTAAGACTTGGCGATAGTCTATTCAGATATCGTTGTCAAGCTCGAGGTGATTGACCCCCAATGATTGACAGTTGGGAATGCGTACTGTACGCGATGCTGAACGCGTAGTCATGGTAGCCGGGTGCTAAAACCTCAAATGGCGACTTCCATGCGTATACCGGGGGACCAAACCAAAACAACAGCAGGAATCGTGTGTTAAATCGACATAGAAAAGTACAGGAGGGATCAGCGAAATTTACTGTCAGCCCTCTGCTTTCATCAAAAAGATTCAGCTAGCAAAATTCCCCAAAACAGCATTTCGGTGGTGTTTCTAGATCTTAGTCTCATGATGATAGCAGCTTTTTTTAATGGAACTGCTATCAAAATCCCTCTAAAATTCCATGTGCGATTGTCTTATCACCATACAAATGTAAAAAATCATATATTTGGGTCAAGTGAAGTATAGAAAACATATTTATGTAGGTTTCCTTGACCGGCCAGTTCTTTTAAGGGGGTACTACACCCCAGGCCAATTTTTTGCCTATTTTTGCATTTTTCTCAAAAATTATAGCGCATTGGTGACAGGTAAGATATGTATATTATAGGGGCAAGAACTACAACTACTGCACTGAAAATTCAGCAACTCAAGGCAAGTAGTTATTGATTTATTGATCAAATATTGGTTTTCCCTCATTTTTGACTGTAACTCCACAAGTGCTGTCTGTGCTGAAATTAAATTTCCAGTGCAGTAGTTGTAGTCCTTGCCCCTATAATATACATCTTACTTGTCACCAATGTGCTATAATTTTTGAGAAAAATGCAAAATTAGGCACAAAATTGGGCAGGGGTGTAGTTCCCCCTTAAATTTCTATGTAAATAGTGGTGGGTTAAGGAATCCTGGTGTTCAAATTTCTTAGGGAACCGGCTTATTTGATGCAGTATGATCTCCTGAGCATTTTGACACCATTTTCATCCAAATCGCCAAAAATGAGTTGGTGCCGCCAAAACAAGTATTTGGACAGGGGGTCTGTGAGGGTCTGAAAATCAATATTTTTGACAATAATCATTATTATATGCCTAATTATGTTAAAGTTGGTGCTGATTTGTATGTACCGATGACTGGCCAGTATAGTCCCACCCCAACATTTTTCAAAATTGGGGGTGGGACTATACTCGAATTTAAAAAAATTTTTTTTTTTTTTTTTAAAGTTTTTTATTTTTTCTGTTTTGTAGTGTCCCTAGACCTAGACCTAAATGCTAGGATCGTTCATGGTTGACCTAAAAAAAAAATTTAAAAAAATTCAAGATATTTTGTATTTTTAATATGAAAATTGATAATTTGTATTCATGTCATAGTCTATTAATGATTTCAAAATGCATTGCATTTGAATGCATTTTGAAATCATTAATAGATTATGACAAGAATACCAAGTATCAATTTTCATATTAAAAATACAAAACATCTTGAAATTTTTTATTTTTTTTTAGGTCAACCATGAATGATCCTAGCATTTAGGTCTAGGTCCTGGGACACTCCAAAGCCGAAAAAATAAATAACTTACAAACAAACAAACAAACAAACAAAATTTTGGGGTGGGACTTTACTCGAAGGTGGGACTATACTCGCGTCAGTACGGTAATTGATGTCTAGAATTCCATTTATGAAAGTTGCATAAAAATTGGAGTTGTCGTTTTCTTAAAATGGCTGTTTTACGTCCAAATATGGATGTAAGGGCGCTTTGCATAAAGATACGGCTAAAATTAAAGCAACGATCGTCAGCGGTAAAACTGACCGAGAATAGGTGTGTGACCAAGAATAGGCGTATTGACCCTATTGTTTTTGAAACACTTCAAGTTCAACATCTTTGGAAATAAGTGTTCAATTTTCAGTTTTTGCATGAAAAGCATTGCAAATGCTTTTCATGCAAAAAAATGAAAATTGAATATGCCTGACTTCATACTGATTTTGCTTGATCACCCCACATCACATATTGGAAACTATTACCCCCATATCCGTCAGGAGTATCTCCATTTATTTGTAAACCAGAATTGGATTTAACTTCAGCTTATCCAATAAAATACGGACCCAAAGGGTACCGTTATAATACATCAAACTTGGCTTAACTTTTCAAGAGAAAACTTCTCAAGAGAAGTTTACATACATTTATTGAGTCAATCCTTTAATATAAATTCCTTAGAAAAGTGCATGTACCCTTACCTAAAAAACTAGCATTCCCCTAGCACTCACTAGGCATTCCATTGAATGGTAAAGAACCGGTAATGAATGCCTCCAATACTATAATATTGAGTTAATAGGCGGTTGTTAGCACTCAACCGCCTGTTTGCTAGCCCTCAACCGCTTATAGCGGTTCGTAAGTGGTTCATAAGCCCTCCTCAGAGGCGAAATATGTAAATGAGCTAAGCACTCGAACCACTAAGGAGGCATTCGAACCACCAAGGAGGCATTCAAACCGCCTAGCATTTAAACCACCTAGGAAGCATTCGAACTGCTTGGGAAGCATTCCAACCGCCTAGGAAGCATTCCAACCGCTAGGAAGCATTCCAACCGCTAGGAAGCATACCAACCGCCTCGGAAGCATTCCAACCGCCTACAGGTTAGCACTCGAACCACTTATTTAGCCCTCAACCGCTACTAGTGGTTCGTAAGTGGTTCATAAGCCCTCCTCAGAGGCGAAATATGTAAATGAGCTAGGCCTCGAACCACTTAGTGGCATTCCAACCGCCTATGAAGCACTCCAACCGCCAATGAAATTTCCAATCGCCTCAGAAGCATTCCAACTGCCTATAGGCATTCCAACCGCTTATAGGTATTCCAACCACTTACAGGTGAAGCACTTGAACCACTGTATTATTATATAGCTATGCTGGCTAAGCAATTATACGAGAGTGACGAATAGGAATATACTGCACTGCAGAAAATCGCATATGGTAATTAAGCCCAGAATATACTCCATTTTTTATCCATTGTGACAGACGCAGAGGCATTTTAGTTCAGCGTATGTCTTTGTCGAGTCTATGATATTTTTAGTGTAGACACTACCGGAGATGTGACTCCAAGTTCTTCTGGTTGAACGATATAATTGTCAAATCAGCTTAGAATTCAGTATTGTTTATCTTTTTATTCTTTGATGTAATTCTCCAAATTGACTCCTGGAAAAAAATTAAATAACAATCAACAACTGTGGAGGTCCAAACTATTCCCTTCATAATAAATGAAGTGAAAAAAAGACAATTCCCCTAATTTTGCGCCATATGAGTGCTTTTTTTAGTGGATTTGTGCGTGGTATAAATGTACACTATTATTATTAATGTTTTAATAATGCCCCAATATGCTAACTAGCTCCTCCTTCCTAACACTAGACCATTCCATATTTCAAGAAACTGCCTACATAAAAACCTATATTCAAAGTTACATCTATATTTAAGCTTACCTTACACCATCCATATTGTGGCATATTATTGCACACAAAGATAACTATACATGGATCCCATACATGTATGATGTTGTCCACATAATATGCATTGTCATGTAACATCCCAAATGTAAAGAGTGAAAAATAAGGCCTATAATAAAGCTGGAAACATGAAAGGATTAAGATTCAATCATCTCTGCATTCACACCAGTTCAAAATGGCAGTTAGAAATATATTCCCATCATGCACCTGTTTGACCCTTGGGTCAACCACTAAGAATGCTAGTCAAGGCTATTAGCAGAATGCCTAATTGAATGGAATGCCTATTACTTATACATTTTTTAACCGAATGCCTAATACTTAGACATTTTTCAGTGGAATGCCTATTACTTAAGAATTTTTTTAACCGAATGCCTAATACTTAGAAATTTTTCAGTGGAATGCTTATTACTTAAGAATTTTTTTAACCGAATGCCTATGACTTATCCGAATGCCACTGAGTGCCTATAGGAATGCCTAAGTTAATAGTATTGAGCTTTAACGAGGGCTTAATGAGTAAATAGGCATTCGGTAGCATTCTTGTGAGGCATTCGAATGCCTGTGAACCAGCTCTATAGGCATTCATTAGCTGCTGAGTGCTAGTGACCACCTAGTACCGCTATCCTTGGCACTCGAGGGCTTGGCGAATGCCTACAGAATGCCAAATAGGCATTCATGTTTGGTAAGGGTATACATTAATCCTACTTTCCTGAAGCCAGAATTATTCAGGAAAGTAATCTGATATTTGACATATTTCGCTCAACTTCTCATGCACTATTTCTCAAATTTATTAGTTACTTAATTATTACTATTTGTAAACACTTATGCAATGACCTATGGTGATCCAATTATTTTCATATAATTGGATTCAAGATTAAATTTGTGGCCCTGTCCCTTTTTTACCGCCACAATTTTCGACCTGGATAGTCTTTACTTTCCCCGTAAATACAGAGTCTGTTCCCATCTACACACAGTGTCGGCCCACCCGTAAGATACGGGGCCCTCCCGGGAATTTCCTGAGCCAATTCTTAAATTACTCACCCATAAGATACGGTAATTTCCCGAGCCCATGCCTATACACTACTTACCCGTAAAGTACGGAGCCTCTCCGGAACAAAGTGTGGCCCAACGTCTCACAGAGAAGTTAACCCAACTTAATTCCTTGTAATTGTATAAGATACGGACCCTCCAGGGAATTTTTTCGGGCCCTTTTGCACACACACAAGTGTGGCCCAATCTTATCTTATCATAGAGAAGTTAACCAAATTAATTCCTTGTAAGATACATAAATGAATGCAATGAAGAATGAATGAATGAATGAAAATGAATGAATTGAATACGGGGCCAACTTCTCAGAGAGAAGTTAACCCAAGTTAATTCCTTGTACAATACATAAATGCATGAAAGAAATGAATGAATGAAAATGAATTAATGAATATGGGGCCTCCAGGAATTTCCCCAAGCCCTTTTGCACACACAAGTGTGGCCCCACTTCTTGTCTCGCAAAGAAGTTAACCAAGCCCCCCTTAAGGTACCGGGCCCTCCAGGGAATTTCCTCAGCCCTTTAGCACACATGCAAGTGTGGCCCAACCTCACTTTTCGCAGAAGTTAACCCAACTTAATTCCTCATAAGATACGGGGCCCTCCCGAAATTTCCCTGGCTCTTTTAGCACACACAAGTGTAGCCCAACTTCTCTTCTTGCAGAGAAGTTAACCCAAATTAATTTCTTGTAAGATACGGGGCCCTCCAGGGTATTCTAAAGCCCTTTCCACACTCGCCATGTGTGGCCCAACTTTAAAAAAAAAAAAAAAAATTAACAGCAATGTATTAAGTTACTATTAACTGTCAAGCTACAGAACCCTTTAATGGGAGAGAACATGGACCTTTTCGAGCATCTTTATTTCTGACTTGTATGTCAAAAGTATATAAAACTATACATTTTTGGAAAGGAAATGAGTCAAGGAATCCCATGGTGATGTCAGATTTGTTCAAAAATCTTGAGTTTTTGAAAAAATCACAAAAGTTCACTTTTTACCCCAATTTTTTGTGACAACTTAGAAAAAAAATCCGTTCGAGTAAAAAAAAATTCAGTTAGCTTTTCATAAAGAAGAGACATGAACTTAGGGAAGGTTTTTTATTTTTTTTTTTAATTTGTCTCTTTTTTCAAATATTGAAAAAACATGTGAAAAAAGCAATTTTGTCACTCTAAAAAATTGCACATAATGGTGTATATTTTTGTTTAAAACAAATATTTTGAAAAAATGAGAAAACCTTCCCTAGGCTTTGATGAATTGATGTACTCTAAACGATAGTGCAAAAAGTTTACCTTTTGCTTGCATATTTTTCGAATTATCTTGTCACAAAAATCGTGCAATATTGTCAAAAGTGAACTCTGAGAAATCGACGTTTTAGTAAAAAAATGTCAAAATTATGCACAAAATGTCCTTATATTTTAAAACGGTACGACTGTCACGCTTGTAAAATCTGTACCTGGTGCATGGTCTAAATATGCATCTTTTTGCACCAATAAATCTACAATGTCTGCTTTCAGTGCGCCAAAATTTAAAATAATTAAAAAATTTAAGTGGCATTTTGACTGCAAACTTTTGTTTTGTTTACACCACATTTGCTGGCGTGAGCAACATACCGAATGCACCGTTACTGCGTTGGACATACGCGCAGAGAGTTATGCCACAATCACTGGGAAGCAAATCGCAGCAGAATCACAATATTTTGCATTCACGCATTTCTGACTTATTATTTCCGCCAATTTACTAAGCTGTCTTGAGCCATGTGACTTTTTAGAGTTGAAAAGAGTGAAACAAATCAAGCAAAAATACGAGTAAATATTAGCAAGTTGTATTTTATCAGTTTCAAGTGAAAGAATACATGTTAATGTTGACAACTATCAAGAAATCTCAAATTTGGGTGTGAACGAATGTGTCTTCCATTACTCTGGCCTTAAAGGGATTTCCTGAACACCTAGATCTGTATAACCAAATATGGCCTAACCTCTCCAAGAGAAGTTAAAATGTCCACTTATTGAATCCGCTCCCTTGGTCAGCTTAACCGCCCTCTTCCTGGTAATTTGTCCATGCCCAGAAGCTACCATTAAAATGCAGACTGCAATACCCTTTAGGTCTATACCTCTATACCCCGTACGACATGGAAGCCTTCCCATCCAACTACTGCTCCCAAGTGACTGTCCACAAAGGTATTGAATACTGGGATATAACCTAAATTTTTGGGTGTGGTGGGTGGGAAAATTTTCTTCACATTGGAGACCCAACCTTACTCCTTCCATGACAGATAGCAAATGTGCCTAATCCCTGACCAACTGGCAGTGTTAGAAGGTTATTGAACACTTCCCATTGGCCACTTCAAACAATAGACCTTAAACCTCATTGGCCCTTGCATAAAGCCATTACTAGGCAACCAATCAATAAATCAATCATATTGATTTGCCCAAGCACAAGCTTTGGACCAGGATTAGTCTCTTTCACAGGAGGTAAATCTGTTTATTGTATAGATACAATAAACTTTATTATTAAAAGAAAAGAAACAATGAAGCAGAAGAAATTAAAAGAAGTTATTTCATAAACAAAAACAAGTTCAGTTGATGTACTGTGTTCATGTTCTTATACGTGTGTAGCTGTTTCAGTGGTTTGATCCTTGATCAACGCTTAATGTTCATACAAAGACTTGGCATATAAATGCTGGGCATACTCAGCCACAAGGGAAAGTGGGAAATACATATATAGGCGTAGATCCTGGGGGGGGGGGGGAAAAATCCCCCCAATTTTTTGCCAGGGGGGTGGTCCATACAATCATCCACAAATTATCACGATGTGTTTTAATAATTTATTTCCTAAAAATATTTTTGAATAATTTATCATTTTGTATGTTTTTGTGCAATAGTGGTCTTGATGATGTGTTTTAATAATTTAAATATAACTTGTACATAAATCATATTATAACGTTTTATTGTGAAAGATGTATGGAGGATGTGTGTTGAGAGGGTGAGAGAGGAGTGCATGTGAGAGTGTGACTGTATGAGGAAGAATGCAGGGTTACTATTTTATTTATTATAATATTTGTCTTTTAGTAAAAGATCGTATTAATTTAATTTTAGTTTTTAGTCTATGTACACTAATATATTATATATTTTAAATTAACTTGTGTTTGTTAGTAATATTTTTAATATCCACACGGACATGTGGAAGAACAATACTGTATTGAACATGTTTTACCGTGTATAAATAAAGCTATTATTATTATTATTATTATCCACCCAATGTTGATGCCTGAATATGGGTTTCTGACCAAATTAACCTCATATTTGCCCGTTTTAGCCCCAAAAGTGCTTCGTGTGATTTTGTACCATAAACTTATATACAAGTATCTTTTGCCAAAAGGTGCTGGATTCACTATACTTCAATAATTTTTTCCACCCCCGCCCATGTCAATCCCCCATGAAATGACTACACAGAAAAAGCCTGTCTCAGATGATAAATTGATACGGAAATTGGCCTAAAATTGCTGAGCTTCCGGGGCTTTGAACCCAGGGGGTGGGGGCATTTGACTTTGGAAGTGACGGGGATGTGTGGACAGCAGTTCAAAACTAGTGGTCTTTTAGCGAGAGCCTAGACACCACAAAAAGAGGTCTTTCGGTGAGAAGGCCCACAAAATGTGGGGTCTTTTGATGAGACTGGGGAAAATCTTACCAAAAAAATGGGGTTTTTGTGACACGGGGAAAAATTTTGGGTCAAAATATTTAAGTTGATACAAAATTTGAAAAAATAATGAAAAAGACGGGTCATTAGGTGAAAAATTTGTCTAAAATTCTGGAAAAGAGGGTCTTTTGGTGACAGAAAAACAAAAAAGGGGGTCATTGGATGAGAGGGAGTTCAGGAAAACAAAAAAGGGGGTCATTGGGTGAAAATTTTGGGGTCAATGTGGCCACACATCCGTCACCCATTTTTAGCTCATTTGCGCCAGCAAATGAACTATAGCCGTAGTCTAAATTTGTCTATGTTTTTTACTTTCTCTTGCTATATCGTTTGAGCAATGGAGCTAGTAATTTGAGGGAGCGATCTTTGCATGATTGTTCATGATTGTTACTTATTTAACTAGGAAAATTCGGACGGATGTGTCATTTTTGGAGCATTTTGTTACGAAAATGTTTACCACATTTCATGGAATAGTCTCCTATGCAGACTGTTTGTGGTGCTTTTCATATTACAAACACTGTACAAACAAACTCCTTGATCTGGCGATTTTGTAAAAGAGATGTTTGCTTTTCAGTGTTGCTTTGCCTTACATTCTGTAAGTCAATAAAGCACCAATTGGGCTCGTGCTGTGTATAGGCCCTTACTTCTGTGCACGAGCCATGAGCAAATAGTGTCTCAAATTCTCCCTATTTGGGCTACCAAATTGTTGGTTGGCAACCCCGACTATGAACAAAATCTCACTCATTTATCACACATCTTGACCAGTTACTAAACCTAATTAGTTATGTAAACATTTACTCAAGGTGAGTAGCACTTTTTCAGTGCCTGGTATATCAGTATATGGGACCATGACAACCCCTCTCTGAGGTGGAATGTTTTAAAATTGTTGGTATTCGATTGTAAGGAAAAGTAAGTATGTTTTGCCGTTTCAACGAATGAAAACGAGCGAGTATTACCAAAGTTATGTTTGAACTAATTATGACTTTAAAAAGTTCTAGGTATAGGCCTAAATGTAACAATAATAGTTAATATACAGCATCATATGGTCAGCAGAAGAAAATTACATCACCTATGATGTCATATCAGTGTCCTTGACCGGGGTCCTTACTCCTTGACCACTGAACAGCATGATATCATGTTGATAACAGATCTATAGAATCAAAATCTTCATCATATCACAGATTCTCAACAATCTGTGATCATATGGCCCCTATTGATATGAAAGTAGTTATCTATCATATCCTGTGTCGTTTTTTAGGCCTAGCTATAATATGGGCATAATTTATTCATGTAGGCCTATAGTATTGAACAATGTGTACCCCATTTGACATGCACTTATAGATAAATAAATTGTCTTACTTTATTAATTTAATAACTTCTTTATTATAAATAAAATGACACATAACTTATGTGAAGTCACTTTCTATCTTTTTTATTTGATTCATAAAATTACATTCAACAAAATGATTGAAGAGAAACACACAAGGCACTGATAGAATGGAGTAGGTAAGATGCCATGTCCATAGCTTCGCAGGAGTTTCCGACTAGCAATCAACATGATCAGCACATTCAGAAAAACAAACACAGTTTAAGAGTGAAGATTGTAGTGAGTAATCAGTCCTTTATAAATGTGCTGGCCACTATCTATTATAATATAGTCCCGGGGGGGGGGGGGGACACCCTTTAAAAGGGACGGGTATGTGCCTCCCGGCGTCGGGAAGTAGGGGCCTACCAGGTACAAAGCGCCATTTAAAAAAGGGGGGTCATTGGGTACAAACAAAATTAAAAAAGGGTGTCATTGGGTATAATATTTTGAAAAAAGGGGGTCATTGAGTATAAGATTTTTTAAAAAGGGTCATCGGGTAAAAATATTTGAAAAAATGGAGCAATGAGGTTTGAGAATACTGAAATGTGTTTTTCAAAGTTGGCAGCCCTGTATACATAGCTATACATGGCTAGTTTCAAATTTTTATTTGGAAATTGCTTTTACATCAGTGGCACTCATCTATCCGATGGTGCATATACAAACAAAACTGTATTAAACAAAATCAAATCAAAGGATACTCGACAAGCAAAAGGTACAAATAAATAAATGCCTTGAATAAATAAATATCTTGAGAACCGTAAGTATATTTTCAAAATGCTGATTTGTGCTTGATCACAGCACTATGGTGATTTTGAGGTTTGGGAATACTGAAATGTATTTTTCAAAGTTGGCAGCCCTGTATACATAGCTATACATGGCTATACATGGCTACACATAGCTATACATGGCTATACATGGCTATACATGGCTATACATGGCTATACATGGCTATACATGGCTATACATGGCTATACATGGCTATACATAGCTATACATGGCTATGACATGGTTACATATGGCTATACATAGCTATGCATGGCTATACATGGCCATACATAGCTATCCATGGCCATACATAGCTATCCATGGCTATACATAGCTATGCATGGCTATACATAGCTATGCATGGCTATGCATGGCTATACATAACTATGCATGGCTATACATAATGTAGCTATGCATGGCATTTACCATGAAATTGTTGTAGTTTTTAAGTTTCAAGTTTTTATTTGGAAATTGCTTTTACATCAGTGGCACTCATCTATCCGATGGTGCATATTAAACAAAATAAAGTCAAAGGATACTCGACAAGCAAAAGGTACAAATAAAATAAATGCCTTGAATAAAGAAATATCTTGAGAACCGTAAGTATATTTTCAAAATGCTGATTTCTGCTTGATCACAGCACTATGGTGATTTTGAGGTTTCAAAGTTGGCAGCCCTGTAGTACATGTACCATACTTCACCAACTATAATAGTTAGCACCCAATAAAACTAATTGGGTGGATTATATCTCAATTTGACACTCCAATTGGATCTCATTTTGGATCTCAAATTGCTTCTCAATTCTGTTCAATTTGAGCTGATTACAAAATGAGATCCATTTTCCAAAATGAGATACTTTTGAATAGCATATGCGCAGAAGCTTGGACGCTCAAGAAAAGAGGCAAGAAGAGATTGTTGGTGTTCGAGATGTCTTGTTTAAGATGGATAATGGGAGTCTCCAGAAGAGATAGGCTACGGAACACATCAATAAGAGGGGCAACAAGCAGCCAGGTCACAATACTATACACAATCAAAGCCAAACAATTGTTCTACTTTGGACACATCGTACGGATGCCAAAGGACAGATACCCTAAACATGCCCTTGAAGGTAGAATACCTGGACACAGGCCTAGAGGTAGACCCCCAAAGCGCTGGCTTGACAACATAAAAAAAGCAGCTGCCAAGAACTTGGGATTACATCAATCTACAATGCAAGGAGTATGGTCACAAACAGGGGCATATGAACTTCCATGGTGAAACGGCTGCTAGCTCCAAGGTTCCCAGGATCCGAGGGAGGAAAGCAATAAGTCCAAGTCCAAGTTCTTAAAAACATGTACCAGTATGCATTATTTAGGTGTACCCATATAGTCCAGTCAATAGAATTTTTTTCACTTTTATACATTTTAGAGATGTCCCCTGAACATCATACCAAAAATATACTAAAATATACTTGGTGGAAAGGTAGTTTTTGGCGGGAGTCAAATTTCAAAATTGCTCTAATCTTATTAAAAACTATACCAAAGCATTCCTCTACTCTTAAGGATTCAGAAAAAGTATAGTTTGTTATATCTGTGATGTACCATTCTCAAGTTATAAGCAAAAAGGTCAAAGGTCACATTTTGGGCTCCACATTGGTCAACTTCGAAAAAATGCTCCGATCTCCATAAAAATGGTCCCAATGTGTTCGTGCTTTAAAAACACTCCAGAATAAGAATAGTTTGCCATATCTTGGACGTTTCGTTACCTAGGTAGCAGGGTAAAAGAGGTCATTGACCATTGACCTCTATTGACCCCGACCTAGTTTTCGATGTTACGCATGTAATTAAACAACCTAAACAGTGCAAATATTCTTTAAATAAATTATGTTTGTGTTTCTAACAATTTGAGACCATTTTGGTTAAAATCAGACAATTTTTAGTTTTTTGACCTCTGTTGAACCCAACATTTGACCTTTGACCTTTTCGGTTATAACTCAAGAACCGTACATCACAGATATGGCAAACTATACTTTTTCTGAATCCTTATGACTAGAGGAATAATTTGGTATAGTTTTTAAAATGATTGGAGCGATTTTGAAATTTGACCCCTGTATGACCTTTTCCCGCCAAAAACTACCTTTCCACCAAGTATATTTTAGTATACTTTTTGTATGCTGTTCAGGGGACATCTCTGACATTCATAGCAGTGAAAACAATTCTGTTGCAATTAGTGGTGAGTCAAAACCCACTTTGACTGGACTAATATTGCCTAATAGCTACACTGTATTAAAGGGGCACTTCGTGATCCACAGCCTCATCCCCCACTTTTCTCAAAAAAAGTTGAGATTTTTATATCACTGGAATACTCTGGCTACATAATGTTTATGTACAAAATATTTCTTGCAGATTAATTCGCTTAGCAAAGATATCGCGAAATTTTAATTTCGTTCTGGTGCACCAGAACGAAATTACAACGTATTGTCTATGGAGCCGTGTAATACACATAATCATGCATAACTCGCAAACGCAAAATCGGAATCAACTGACATTTTGGGAATATGGTTTTTTCGTGGATATGTACTGAAAAATGTCATAAAAAGAGGATGCTAGGATCACGAAATACTCCTTTAAACTTAAAGGTAGGTGGTCAGATGTTTTTGGTATTGTGTTAAATTGTACCTCACATTGAGGCCTCTACCCAAATAATGCAATTGCCAAATTCTGAGGCAAATAATGCCTTTTTGATACTATAAGTAATAATGTGTTTCACAATGGCCATAGACCGGACCGGTATACCGGTCTATGGCCATTGTGGTATGTGTGGTATACCACATTTGGGGATGAGACTATCACTTTTTCATTTATAACATCTAAACAGAGTATATATTTCAGTCCTAAAATTTGGGACTGGGATTATGAGAAAAATATGAGCTTTCTTCTGATGCCAAAATCTCCATTTTGCTAGGAAAAAGTGGGGGATGAGGCTGTCAATCGGGTCACCCACCTTTAACCGTGTTCTCCTCAATATTCTATATTTTTTGATACAGGTGCAGTGAGTGAAGCAGATCATCAAGCCAAAGTATTGGAACTTGAGGGTGTTAAAAGTGCCGAGGCTGGTAATATAGACGGTGCCTTGGACTTCTTCAGCAAGGCCGTTGCAACTGCTCCTAATAACCCATCATGTTATAACAACAGAGCCCAAGCATTGAGGCTAAAGGGAGATGTAGCAGGTTAGTAATGTGACCAGTGTCGACTGCAGACAACACAATTTGAAGGGGAAAATAAGAAGTTATAGGCCCTAAATTACTTGTTATTCCAGGTTGGAAACCAGAGAAATACTGTGCTACTTTAAAAAATGCTTATTTCTTTTTTCAAAGTTGGATAAAGTTGTACATTGAATTACTTTTGATTCTGTTGAACAGCTAGCAATGCATACTAATTCAATGTGTCCCTGCCTAAGTAATTTAGGGGCTATAACTTCATTTTTTTCCCTCTGTACCAGAAATCTTAGTGGTGTCAAGCCATCTTCATGGTTAAATAACTGTTTGGAGATTGCATTGAAATACACAGTAATCACTGGCGTGTCTAGGATCTGTTCCTGCGGGGAGGCTCAGAGGGGCTTTCAGAGTTATGCGGGGGGCTTAATGGCAAAAAACAGCTGATTTTACATGATCTTTCACAAAGTGCGGGGGGCTTTAGCACCCAACACCCCCAGACACGCCACTGGTAATTGATATTAATGTTCTAATACACAGAATCAATTTACTGTGTATCTCAATGAGAGATTCAAATTTAACCATGAAGATGGCTTGACACCACTAGAGTTTCTGGTGTCTAGGAAGTTCATACAGGAATTTTGAACTTCTGTGAATTTGGTTGTGAATTTGGTTGTTACCCACATGGTAAAAATGTGGTTGGTACATTTTTGTGTATAAATTTTGTGTATATTTCAATTAAATGGGAAGATCACTTCTAAAGAACCAAAATTCAATGAACTCAGAAACGACAAGGAGTTGAGACCTACTATTTAAAATGTGTTCAGTTGACCCATAGGGCATTGATATAAGTGATTTAAAACAAAATCTGAGAGGGTGACCAGCCAACCTGCTAACCCCCCTGAGAACTACCTGCCTATTGGTCAAAAAGAAGTTTTTATTATCAATTGGACCAATCAGCAACATTTTTAGAATGATTTCACCACACAAAAAATTGGGGTGGATTATTTACAAAACTCCATTCTGATTGGTGATTAAAGTGAAGATATCATGTAATTGACCAATCAGTGGCAAGGTTAGATCGGCAGGTAGTGCTCAGGGGTTAATCAGCCCTCAAATTAACCCACAGCACCCATGGCATTTTGCTGTGGGTGCCCATCCCCACTGCCGTAATGCCCTCAAAATATGCCATTTACCCAAGGCAGTCACTTGCCGTGCCCTGCCCCTTCATTATAAAATTATCTATCTATGTTTCTGTGTGTTTTCTTCACTTTTGAGATATTGCCTTGGTGCCCGTCTCAAATTTTCAACAGTTGCCGTGATGCCCTCTTGAAATATTACAAACTGCTGTGCTGCCTTGCCTTTTCAGTGAAAATCCAAGGCAATTATCAACTTGCCCTAAAAAAGTTGCCGTGCCCCTTCAGATCGAGGGCTGGGGTTAATTGGTGGAGTTGAGGTGGTATGACCCAGGGTCGTAGCAAGCGGGACGGCCGGGGATGCCATGGCCGCCCCACTTTTTGAGAAATTTGTTATGTTTTTCTTTATATCTTTATTTCAATTTGGGCATATATTTGTAATTTGGCCACCCCACATTTTTCAACCTTGCTACGGCCCTGGTATGACCCATTTACTACAACCAGTAATTTGGTAGAAAGAATAACACAGAAATTGTACAACTTTTTATGATTATTATGTACCGTAATGTGGAGGTGAACATTCTGCTGCTCAGTGCCAAAAGTAGGTAAGTGCAATAATTGCTCTTGGCAATTTGGCAGCTACACATGGCAGCTATTGCACTTACCCACTTCTAACACTGAGCAGTCAATTTTAAAGTTAAACAGATTGAGCGCTCTGCAGTTAAATATGTTGGTTTCTGTGATATCGGTTTTAGGCTTCACAGGACTCAAAGGGCATTTTGTCATTGTAATTAATTATAACTTGAATTGATGTTTTCACTTTTCTGTTCAGGTGCATTGGAGGACCTGAATTCAGCTATTAACCTGAGCCATGGCCAAGGTAAATCAGCTTGTCAAGCGTGACACTCAGAGGGCGCCATACATAGACTGGAGGGGCATGACGATGAAGCATTGAAGGACTTCAAGAAGGCCGCCAATCTTGGTAGTGAGTTCTCAAAAGCTCAAGTGGTGCGAATGAATCCATATGCGGCCATGTGTAATCAAATGCTCTCAGAAGTTATTGGCAAAATAAGAGCCGGAATGCACGGACTAAGAGCCGGTGAATGCACAGGCAACAGACTAAGAGCCGGTGAATGCACAGACTAGCAACAGACATTTTACATTGTATGAATAAACTTTTGTTCATAACTACCACCTCTCCCAAATCTGCTTTGAAATTGTTATTGTTTATCTCAGTAATTTGGTAACAAAGGCGAGGTGTCCAAACAAATCCCTTGTGTGTGTGGGGAATCCCTTAACAAACCTCGAAAGAGAAATCCTTTTAAGGGCTTTGGTAGCAATGTTTGGACGGTATTTTTTGTGGGACATGCGAGCATGTTAGACATATAGAATTGTGTTCCAAATACGAAGAATGTCCTTATGATATCAAATTTTTTTTTCCCAAAAGAGACCTATTTTTTTGGCGTTTTGGGGAAAAAATCCATATCTTCAATAAAAAGGGTCAAAATTTTCAATTGATCAATGGCTTTTCATCCCAGCTACATACACTTTAAGTATATACCATTAAGTTTACTTTGAGGTCTGTTAAAAAAAACGTTAATATCCGATTCCTTAATGTATTTGGAAAAATCCTTGTGTAGTTTGATACAGGTATGGATGGTGTCTGAAAGGCTCCAAATCCCCAAGATTGATATTGAGTTTGAGGCATAATAGTCACTTAGATGGCCAGACGCACCGATTGTTATCAGTATTGGCTGTAAACCAAGGTCTCATGCAGCAGTACTATTGATCCTAGTGTCATGCACTAGGAGTCGACCAGTGTAATCTCTCAAGTGGCACTTGATGGTCGTGAGATAATCAATTCCCGCATAAGAAACTCGATCTCTGAGTGGTAATTACTGGTTCGATAACAGATATCTTGGTCAAGTCTGCAAACGTGTTAAGGATTTGTATCGAGTTTTAGTTCAAAACTTCTTGTCAAACCCCTAACATTTCTTTCCATGTCAATAACGCATGAGGGATTTGATTTTGGGATATCCCTTACACATTAAGGTTTTGTTTGGATGCTTCACCTTTAAGGTTTCTACATCTGTGATACGATACAGCAAAGGTGGTCCTTTGTTTGATCTGAAAACAATATCAGGAAGTGCAAAGTTTTGAGTGACTTTCTTCTTCAGTAATAATGTTTGATTCTAGATCATCACTGAAACTGATCTGTTTTTTTGTGGGATCTTGTTGTTTTTGTTGTTGTTGATTGTTTAAGAAATAATTTTGTGACCTGTAATAGCTTGACTGTATTGCAATACTGATGAAGAATAATCAATTAGGTAACTTAAGTTGTATCTGATCCAATTATGCACATTTACTTGTGACTTTCAGCAACCACTGTTGCCTTTGTCAAAACTTGATGAGGAATGACTGCATTTCCTAGAAGGAAAACCAACTGGCAACCCAAAAAATCATGCTGGAAATCGCTCTATTATCAAAGCCAGAGATAAAAAGATTTTATCGCGTCTGACGTTACTGTCGATTACGATCCTTGATTGGTTAATAGCGCATAAAAGGAAGGCCGATTTATGTGGTGCTGATCAGAGGAAAGGAATAGCAGTAAATGGCGAAAAATTACATACTTTTACAAGGCAAAAAGCAACATTTCTAGGCATTGTTGACATGGTGCCTTTGCGAAAGAAAGTTTCCTACTATAAAGACCTAACTTTTATTTTTTTTTATGTCGGGCATATCTAGAGATGGTTTGTGTGTTTGAAGGTGCAAAATTAACAATAAGTCACCCGCGTTCAGCAAGTCACAACACTTGTAAACAACGCATGCTCGACTTTGATTGACAGATGATGTCAGACGCGATAAAATCAGTACATGTAGATGCAGTCATTGAGAAAGGCAACAATAATGTTTTGTAAAACATGAAGTGCGAGTGGGTTTCTCTGCATAGTTTGATACACAATATACAAGATTTTAAATCAAAACAGTTTTTAATTGTTTTACCAAGATGAACATTTAGGAAAAGGCAACCATATGGTTACATGTGTGTGTGCAGTGCAATATTATATATTTTTGTTCATTTGGTGAGAGCCAGGCTATGTTGAGCAAAATGTGAAGGTGGTTCTGAAATATTTACTTTGGGTTTGGTTCACTGCAATGATTTTGTTTTGCCTAGAGGCAGTGGTATATTTATGGAGTTTGTAGCAAATACACGCTGCAACCCACAAACTTCATAAATGTCAGTAAAAATAGCCTGCACAATAAACTTTGACACACAAATTAGTTGGAGCTGTGATTAGACCAGGTTAAAACTGAGCCAAGTACCACTTGGAGAACGAGAAATTCTCATATGGTTTATCTGGACCAGTTTTGCATGGGGAACAAGAATTTCTTGGGTAAAAAGCCTGTAACCTGAGAACTTTTTTGTGAGGGCACTTTTTCAAAATGGCCTCCAAAATCCATATATATGGTTAAATTAGTCACATGAGGGGCATATTTAACCAGATTTTGGATTTTTATTGATCTGTAAATAAATTGCAATTTTTTGCGTAATTTTTCCCTTGTTTTGCACACATTTTGCAAAAATCAAATCATATATACTTTTTGGCAAAATAATGCTGATTTTACATGCATACAACAAATTAAAAAAAATCTGAAAAAATGGAAAATCTAGGTCGATCAGGCCCGTAGACCTTTTTTTTTGCGTCGCTGCCAATAGAACAGGTTTTTTGTTTGTGTTACCTTCCATTTAAGTTTGGTATGTTTTAAGTTAAATTCGCCATAGAAGTAATGATGTAACAGGATTAACTACCATAGCAAAACACAAATCCGACTTGACACATTCCTACACCTCACTGGCGACCATAGCTGGGGGCTTTCCATCCATTTTACGTGACACCAGTATCATAGGTGTGCTCCCGTGACGCAGCGCAAGTGCTATGCGCTCCGACGTGCTCATGATAGTGGGCGCCTTGGATCACAATCCAAACGAACTAAGCTAGTTTGGTGCGGAACCTTAAAGTTTGAAAAACAGGGTTGTTTGTTTGTTTTTGTCTTTCATATTTGGTATAAAATTTACAAAATTGCCTGTTTGTAATTTGTCCCGCACCAATAACGCTAATGTATTTTAAAAAAACGAGCCTGATAAACCTGATTAAACTTTTTAATGTGTGTCGTCACACAGCATTAAATAATGTACCGCTAGAATGTACCTCATTTCTTAACATTATATAATGAACCACTTGTCTTGAATCACTGAAATTTCAGTGAATTGGATTCCTTGCCCCTATAATATACATAACTTTTGTTACCAATGTGTACAAGTAGGTAATGGTGAATCCAACGGACGAGGACACAAACTTGACGTGGGGGAACAAGTAAAATACGGACTAGACAGTACGAAGGGGGGAGGACAAAATAGGCATGAGAAGAAAAAGTGTACTAGAACAAGCGATGAAAATCACTGAGCACATAAGACAAAAACCAAACAACCAATGTAGGCCTAAAAACAGGCTAAGTTTGGTGCCGAGTGCCAAAGTTTAATGGCCAAAAATTGCCAATTCCAGAACCCACAGAGGTGTCAGGAAAACAGTACAAAAGTACACTGAAGTGATGAAAATCACTGTGTACATAGTCGACAAACAAAACCTAACAGACAAAAAATCAACCGACGTTTCGAGATACTAATGTTGTTTTTCCTGTACATGGATGCCAAATAATGTGTCTGACATCAGATACTGTCGTTTTTCCTGTACATGGATGCCCAATAATGTGTCTCACATCAGATACTAATGTTGCTTTTCCTGTACATGGGTGCCCAATAATGTGTCTGACATCAGATACTAATGTTGTTTTTCCTGTACATGGGTGCCCAATAATGTGTCTGATATCAGATACTAATGTTGTTTTTCCTGTACATGGGTGCCCAATAATGTGTCTGACATCAGATACTAATGTTGTTTTTCCTGTAGGGTGCCTCAAAATGTGTGACATCAGATACTAATGTTGTTTCTGCTGTACACCCATGGGCATTATTGGGCACCCATGTACAGGAAAAACAACATTAGTATCTGATGTCATACACATTATTGGGCATCCATGTACAGGAAAACCAACATTAGTATCTGATATCAGACACATTATTGGGCACCCATGTACAGGAAAAACAACATTAGTATCTGATGTCAATACCATTGCATATAAACTTTTTAATGTGTGTCGTCACACAGCATTGAATAATGTACCGCTAGAATGTACCTCATTTCTTAACATACCGTAAAACCCCGTCTACAAGCATATATAGTGTTTTTTTATGAAAGCTAAATTAATTCGAAGCAAACGTAAATCTACCAATACAATAGATTGGTCTTAAAATAATACTTGTTTGTATATGCTTGGATCCGTAATTTATTTGCTCAAACTCCATAATGGCGCCTGGATTAATGTAGCTTTCATCAGAAGCACTCTATATGCTTGTAGACGGGTTTTACGGTATACGAGGGGCAGTCAGTATGTTTTAAGAGTGGACTAGTGACATCATATGTGGATTGTTTTCATGGCATTTCTCAATGATTACATAAACACTGTACCTTTGTCTTTCAAGCAACACATGTAAAAATTATATCATACACATGATTACGTAACAGCATTAGCATAAAATCAATATACTAGGGACACTGCCAAATCACTCAAAAAGGCGGCTTTTTAAATTACAGCAAAGACACGTGTTTAAAATGTCCGAGAACAGAGAAAGTACAAGGGCATAAGGCTAGTTTTCGCAGGAATAAATACTAGGTCCTCAGTTTGCATTTGGTAAAATATGAGACTTGTCATTAAACTGTGGTGGAAATGGGAAGACTGGAAACATAAACAACTTTAGGGCTTGAATGGAAGCAAAATTATTCTGCAAAAATGAAGAAAAAAAAAAAGCAGTTATTACAAATGACATTAATTATCTCCAAAATGAAACAGACTAAAATATAATGACTGGTCACGTGTGAGAGCTAGTACTCAGTGCGATGATAACTGGTGCAAATCAAACAATAATTCATGCATGCGTAGGTAGGATGACCGATACAACATGGTGGAAATGCACGAAAATGGCAAAATTCCATGTAAATAGGGCCTAAAATATTACAATTTTCTATGAAAATTTTAATTTAAATATTTATATGAATTTTTATGGATGATCTCAACCTGAAATGAACAGAAAAGTTTTAAAATAAATTTCTTATTAAAACGATGGCCTCTCTCTCCGCACTCACTACTTTTTGTATAAATGTAACAATGGTAGAATAACAGTTATATTTTAAACATGGATTCAAATATTTTCTAGGGAGTCTCCCGTTTTAATTTTTGGAGATTAGTCAACAGAACTGGTGAAAAAAATTAAATTTCCACGTTTGCTGTTTTTGGCAATATCAAGATTTGTATAGAAAGAAAAATCTTGTCTTTGTCAAAAATAAGACATATTTGACCAGGCATTTTAAGCAAACTAAAACCTTTACAGCCCAACAAACATGGCTTAATGAACTGGTAGTTTGTGTTCTATTACTGTTCCAAAAGGCAGCATTCGCCATTCTTTAATTCCCGAGAAAATATAAAAAATACCACAATACCTCATTTCAGCCTCTCATTTCCTTTAACAAAAACGACTCAATTTCACCAGGTGACTCTAGACCATTGATTTTATGCTAATGCTGTTACGTAATCATGTGTGTGATATAATTTTTGCATGTGTTGTTTGAAAGACAAAGGTACAGTGTTTATGTAATCATTGAGAAATGCTGTGAAAACAATCCACATATGACGTCACGAGTCCACTCTTATAACATACTGACTGCCCTCGTATAATGAACCACTTGTCTTTAATCACTGAAATTTCAGTGAATTAATTGGATTCCTTCCCCCAATAATATACATAACTTTTGTTACCAATGTGTAGTAATTTTTTGAGAAAAATGCAAAATTAGTCCCAAAATTTATCAGGGGTGTAGTACCACCTTAAGGTGCATGAATTGAATATCTTTTGATAGCTCAACAATGAGAATATTTTATATTATAGCCTATTCATGAAAATAAAGCAAATTGAATCCAATTGTTGGATTATTAGTTTTATGAAGTGGCATATATAGCATGAGTCATTGTTTATTTTTGGTGGGGTCTGATCCAGGGGCACCGGCTGTTTTTGTTTTGTATTCTGTCTACGAAATTACATTACATTGTTACATTATAAAGAAAGTTCAGTTAAAACACATAACTTAACGATGTAATATAAACATTATGTGTTAATCATATCAGCTACAAGCTTTAGGTATATATTATTGTGGCCAAGGCATGTGTCACCTGTTTGGGCTCTCTTTCTAGTCCAATAAATTCCTGTAACAACCGTGCAAATCATGTTAAATTTGGCGGAGATACAGAACAGAAGATTTCAACAGCACTCTTATTTGGTGGGAAAAGGTCGTTGAACTTTTACACAGAGGTCAAGTTCAAAATTGCTTGACTTGGTTTAAAAAAATGAGCAATGTGTTCCTCTAGTCATAAGGATTCAGAAAAAGTATAGTTTGACCTATCTACGGTTGATTATGGAGTTATGAGCAAAAATGTAACATTGTGACGTCAAACGTCTGAATGCTTTTGTTGAATTAGTCCCAAAGCCTGAAATTATTGACCTTTCTATGATAAATCAGCAAAATAATAGTTTATGCTATGTTGGATGTTTCGTACATCAGTAACACATCAAAATATCTATATTGATGAAACAATTTGACCTTAATTGCTATGTTTATACAATTTGAGACCAGTTTCATCAAAATCAGAGCTAATTTCATTTTCGCCCCAACGGAGGCAAAATTGGACCTTTAACTAGGGTGGCCACAATGCTTGATATTGTGTGTACCTCTGCCTACATACACAAATGTATGGTAGAAATGTAACAGAATCTGCAGCAGTTGGAAAACTAGAGAGCATTTTGAATTCCATATATTGTCTCCTAGTAACTTCTGTGCAAACCCGACTACCTAATTAGATGTTGAAGGTGAATATAGCCTTTTTGTACGGTCACGCATGAAAAAGTTACACACAAAATCATTTTTGTCATCAAATAAAACAATTTTCCCAAAGATGTACAATTATGCTATATTGAGTTTTATAATCTAGACCCCAGAGCAAAATCTTGTGCAAAATCAGTCAATTTGGTTGTGTGGTTTAGGAAATATAGGCATTTGAAGGTCATAATTGGCACATAATAGCACCCTCAAATGTGAAAATCACACATTGACCTTAAAAGTCCTGGCAAAAGAGTTATTTTTGTGATTCAGCCATTTTAATAATGTAAAGAAGAAAATATAGCAATTATGACCCTGGATTTTTAATATTTGCATAAAAGAACATTTAGTAAATAAAAAACAATACATATCATGCCTTCTTTAGCTTGAGTCCCACAATTATCGCTCCGTGAATATGCAAATCGGGATTTTCTAAAAATGGGGTAAAATGGCCAATTTTGTGAATCTTTAGAAGGCTGTATCTTCGTAACGGATTGTCCGATTCAGTTGATTCAAAACGTTTTTTTAAATCATTTTGCAGAAGGAACAATCCTGGCAGAAAAAGTAATTCCAGGGGTGGGTTTGAAATTTTGATGGTCACAATGTTTACTCTTTTGCCCATAACTCCATAACCGTACATAACATGTACATCATAGATAGGTCAAAGTATACTTTTTTGATATCAGACACATTATTGGGCACCCATTTACAGGAAAAACAACATTAGTATCTGATGTCAGACACATTATTGGGCACCCATGTACAGGAAAAACGACATTAGTATCTGATATCAGACACATTGGGCATCCATGTACAGGAAAAACAACATTAGTATCTGATGTCAGACACATTATTGGGCGCCCATGTACAGGAAAAACAACATTAGTATCTGATGTCAGACACATTATTGGGCACCCATGTACAGGAAAAGCAACATTAGTATCTGATGTCACACACATTATTGGGAACCCGTGTACAGGAAAAACAACATTAGTATCTAACGTCACGGCTGTGTAAAGTACTAGATCTGGTTACAGATCTGGACCTAGCCGGGGCCGGAAATGCCAGTGTTAACTTAAAGTTTGACCTTTGACCCGGCCTTTGACCGGCTATTATGGACATCTCACACCATTAATGGTGCATCACTGTAGCATGTAGGGGCTTTATCCGTCTTCCATAGGCTGAGATACAGCTACTTTTCCGTAATTTTAAACATTTTGACGTTTGCAAATTTGACGTTTTGACCTCCTTAATGACCTTTGACCCCAATAAAAAAAACCTCATATACACCGAGAAAATGCATTGTTACAGTTTAAATTAAAAAAATCTACTATGCTTATTTATGGAGATAAAAATTCTTTAAGTTATTTAGCTTAAAACCGGAAATGACGTCTTAATGACCTTTGACCAAAATAATAAAAATACCGTGCATACATCGATGAAGTTTATGTCACTCTGGTCTGGTTACGTTTTGAGATTTAAAAAATGAACATATTTGATGATTTTTGGTTTTTGACCGGAAGCGACCCTTAATGACCTTTTGACCCCAAAACTGTAGACACCCCAAAGACCCTGGTTAATAGCAATGCATGTGTGCTAATGACAACACTCTGCTATGTAATTTGTAAAAACGGTGATTTTTAAATATTTGGAAGTGACATCATCGTACTATGTAATTTGTGTCAGAAGAGGCATTTTGAAGATATTTGGTTTTATATCGGAAATGACCCCTTAATGACCTTTGACCCCAAATTTGTGAACATCCTTTAGACACTGGATATAGCCGATGCATATGTGCAAGTGACGTCATTGTAGGACTGTAACATGTAGGAGAAGAAGCATTTTGAAATCTGTTGCCAGAAGAAGAAAGAACTAGACTTAGCTGTGGTCTAAGACCACGAACACAGCCGTGTTGTGACCCCTTAATGACCTTTGACCCCAAAATATATGAAAACGCCATAGACATTGACTAATGTCAATGTATGTGTGCACGTGGCATTGCTTTGCCATGTTATTTGTGGCCGAGCGGCATTTTGAATGTTTTTCGTCTCAGACCGGAAGTGACCCCTTAATACCCTTTGACCCCAAATAAAAAAATACCACATTTACATTGGGTAAACACAATGCATGAGTTAAAATACCGTCACTCTCCTATGTTTTAATTTGGTATTTCGTTTTATACCGGAAGTGACCCTTTAATGACCTTTGACCCCAAATCTGTGTACACCCCGTAGACACTGGGTAATGACAATGCATGTGTGCAAATGGCGTCACTGTCCTACATAATTTATGGGAGAAGATGCATTTTAAAGGTATTTCGTTTTATACCGGAAGTGACCCTTAATGACCTTTGACCCAAAATAAAAAAATACCACATATACATTGGGTAACCACAATTCATGTGTGAACATACCGTTACTGTCCTATGTTTTGTTTAGCTAATAAAAATTTTTGAAGGTATTTCGTTTTATACCGGAAGTGACCCCTTAATGACCTTTGACCCCAAATCTGTGTACACCACATAGACACTGGGTAATAACAATGCATGTGTACTAGTGGCGTCGATGTCCTACGTTATTTGTGGGAGAAGATGCATTTTTAGTTGAAATCACGTTTTTGACCCCTGCGTGACCTTCGACCCCACGAGTTTCATGTGACATGTAGGGGCATGGTCAATGATTATTATGACCAAGTTAGGTCAAAATCGATGTAAGCATGTGAGTGCTAGAGCAAATGTGAAGGTTGACAGAAAGAAAGAAGAACCTGCAGCCGTGACTAACGTCACGGCTGTGTAAAAAAGATCCGATAGCATCACAAGACCTAGCCGGTGTCCCGGCTAGGTAAAGATCCGATAGCATCACAAGACCTAGCCGGTGTCCCGGCTAGGTAAGAAAAAGAAGAAACTAGACTTAGCTGTGGTCTAAGACCACGAACACAGCCGTGTTGTGACCCCTTAATGACCTTTGACCCCAAAATATATGAAAACCCCATAGACATTGGCTAATGTCAATATATGTGTGCACGTGGCATCACTTTGCCATGTTATTTGTGGCAGAAGGGGCATTTTGAAGGTTTTGTCTCAGACCGGAAGTGACCGCTTAATGACCTTTTACCCCAAATAAAAAATACCACGTATACACTGAGTAACATCAATTCATGTGTGAATGTACCGTCTCTGTGCTATATTTTTCTTGGCTGATAAAGTTTTTTGAAGTTGTTTCGTTTTATACCGGAAGTGACCCCTTAATGACCTTTGACCCCAAATCTGTGTACACCCCATAGACACTAGGTAATAACAATGCATGTGTGCAAGTGGCGTCACTGTCCTACATAATCTGTGGAAGAAGATGCATTTTAAAGGTATCTCGTTTTATACCGGAAGTGACACCTTAATGAGATTTGACATCAAATAAAAAAAATACCAAATATACATTGGTTGACTGAAGATCATATGTGAACATACCGTTACTGTCCCATGTTTTACTTAGCTAATAAAATTTTTTGAAGGTTTTTCGTTTTATACCGGAAGTGACCCCTTAATGACCGTTGACCCCAAATCTGTGTACACCACATAGACACTGGGTAATAACAATGCATGTGTGCAAGTGGGGTCGCTTTCCTACGTAAGTTGTGGGAGAAGATGCATTTTTTAGTTGAAATCACGTTTTTGACCCCTATGACCCCTGCATGACCGTTGGCCCCACAAGTTTCATGTGACATGTAGGGGTATGGTCAATGATCATTGTGACCAAGTTAGGTCAAAATCGATGTAAGCATGGGAGTGCTAGAGCAAATGTAAAGGTTGACAGAAGAAAGAAAGAACCTGTAAGAAAAAAGACACAGCCGTGACTAACGTCACGGCTGTGTAAGAAACCGCTGAGAAACAGGAGTCTAGCCGCCGCTCGGCTAGACTAAGAAAGAAACTACTGGGATACAAGAGTCTAGCCGCCGCTCCGCTAGACTAAGAAGAAGAAGAAAGAAACAGGAGTCTAGCCGTCGCTCGGCTAGACTAATAGGCGATAAGGCCAGTAGCCAATAATCACTATAGAAGTCATACCGCCCCTTGTTTTAAAAGTATAACATTTTATAGCAACCAATGACACCTACAAATTAGAATTGAATAGGGGCCTACCTGAGTGGAAGAAGGGCCCACCAATATTTGGTTAAAGAGGAATATTACATGCTTGTACTTGTGCAATTATTATCGAATTTATGTACTATTTATAACACATCTGCTTACGGAACTGGCACTTGCAGTATATTAGTGGAAGAAGGGCCCAATGTTCATGTATCAAAGGTCCCCTGAAGATGAAAACATTCTGCCTATAAAACTTTTCCAAATATTAAGTTTTTTCTTAATATCTCAAAAACAGTTTTGATGGAGTTGGGCACTTCTTCCACTTAGCATTTTTATGTACAAGTACAATATTAATGAATTACCGAGCTTTTTTTTTTTTAAAGCTCGGTAATTCATGTTAAAACATGTTGTTGACCCTGCGATCTAATATTCAAGATTACCAAACAAAAAACGCTGACATCAGACACTAATGTTGTTTTTCCTGTACATGGATGCTCATTAACGGGTCTGGCATAAGATACCAATGTTGTTTTTCCTGTATATGGGTGCTCAATATAATATGTCTGACATCAGATACCAAGTTATAAACCACAATCTATAGACCACAATCATTACTATAACCGAAGCACTAATCATAACCCTAAACTTAACCCTGACCCTAAACATAACTCTGCCCTGTCTTACTAACCCTAGCTTATCGCTACGCGCTATCCCGATCAATAATACTGATTTAACCCTAACTTTTTAACTTTAAGCCTAGAACTAAAATGCCATAAACACTAACCCTTTTCGGAGGTTAATGACCATGATTACCCTTCGGACTACTGAGCTAGGCCTATATTAGCGAATATATGTTACAATCATATAAACAGTCACCTACCTGGACAACCGATTCTTTAGAAATGCTTAAGCAGTATACAGACTTTTTATTGTACGTACAATATTGTATGTACAATATGTACGTTATTTAATCTATTGCCATTCTATTTCCAGTAATGTTTAAGTTCTAACGAATGTTTGATGACGTAAAATCGATAATATATTTCTGCTAGATATTGTATGTAACATATTATCGATTTTTCGTCATCAAACATTCGTTAGAACTTAAACATTACTGGAAATAGAATGGCAATAGATTAAATAACGTACATACAGTACATACAATATTGTACGTACAATACTCGGAGTCTGAAGCGCGCTTAAGTCGCGCTAAAAGTCGATCGATACATGTTAAAATCAGCACAATTCAGAGATACACCTTTTGCTATGAAATTAATTTTCTCGGTCAAATATAAAGCAATATTTTTTTTCTTCAGTAATGTCAGTTAAAAACTTGGTGCTTGGATATACATTTTTTTTTAAATCCTGGTTTTAAAATTAAGCATCAAATTGTATCTTTTAGTGTGATATTTTTGATTTTTATAGGCCTTGAGTTCGCCTGCGAGCTTTTTACGGAATTGATTTTTTAGCGTCTCAAACTAATATAGTTTGCTAAAGAAAGATATTTCCCACCTCTGTAAAGCACATCGTGTGGGTCTATATATTATAGTTTTGTCAGATTTTTTTTTTTTTTACCCTTTTTCCCTTCATGCTCTGAAAATGTCAAACTCGGTGCTTTTACCTCGTGCGCAACCAGTAGAAATAGTCGATATTTTCATTGTTGTCATCCAGGGCAATTTTCCATTGAAAAGCAAAGATCATGAAGATTGCCCGACTAGCGATTTGGTAGCCCAAATCCCCAATTGGGTTTTCTGGTAAATGAGGTGAATTTTAAAAATTTGCTCCCGTGATAGCCTGCAATTTCAATTTATATGGATTCCATGATTATGAAAACCATTTTGTCTGTCTGTGTGTTTGTTTACCTAGGTTAGTCCGTATTAAGAGACGCACGCTTGAGGTAGCTCTTGATCAGAGCCCTCGCAGTACCTTAGAAGATCCAGAGATCCCCAAGTAAAATAAACCCAAGCGAGTGACTAGTTAGTATTAGTAAAGAAAATGTATATAGGCCAATCCATTCTGTAAAAAATTAATACCACTCCTACATGTATTTGTACAGAGCTTGCCGAAGGCAAGCTTCACTATAGGCAAGTCACCAACAAGTAAAGTAGGACCACTATGCAGTAAAGATCACTGTCTACCTGAGATATTGGTCTACCCCACACACAAACCGCGAAAGTCCACTGACCGACGCGCCAGCCTTTACTATAGTGCCGGTCTTTACTATAGTGTCAGAGGGCATATGGTATGGTTTTTTCATTTTTTCTTTCAATTGGATGGAAAATAGGTTGGCTTTGGAGCAAAGCTAGCTTGAGGTTCATGAAAATCCACGGTCCAAACCTAGAAAAATTAGCGTGTTATTATAGGGGATTTTAATCTTCTGTCCCTCCCATCTCCATGTGAATTTTGTATGACCTACCCCCCCCATCGCGGGTTGCCATTTTCATTACACCCTTCAGACTTGTGTTCGGGTTTCTGTAGAGATTCATCAGTGTTCGGGTTTGTTTTTAATTTGACATGTAGGCCTAACCATATTTGTCATAATTAAGCGCTATACCTAAATGTATGGCTATGCTATATATTATTATGTAATATCATGTACATGTAGACCTATAGGGTGGGGTGGGTGCAGAGGTGTGTGAGGTGGGTAGTGGGGGTGTATGTAGGGAAACTTTGGTGTGGTAATCAACACACTTTAACCATGACTTTCAATGCAAGGCTTATTGTTGCCACAAATGTTTTTTTTCCTTAAGGTTATTCCATGTTTAACCTGGTATTGTTTTGGCTGCTTCATTAGGGCCTATGACTTTCGGTGGGTTTCCAAAAGCAGTTTCAAACAAACACAAACAAAAGGCACCATACCCAGTCACCTTCATGACAATTGAAACACTACGTCAAGTATTAACATCCAAGTTATTCTGTTTTAGGCAAGCAATTTTAAATAATTGCTTGAACAGGCTTTTGTTTCAAAACAAAAACCTGTTTAAGCTAACAATGAAAATGAATGGTTCTTATAAGGCACAATCTCTGATGAGGAACTCAAAGCGCGTAAAGCACGAAATTTATAAACAAACATAAAAACAATCAATTTATAAAGATGTTTAAAAACAAAAACCTGTTTAAGTTAACAATGATAATGAACGGTTCTTATAAGCCACAATCTGTGATGGTTCTTATAAGGACAATCTATTTCTGGCGTTTAAATAACGAAAGTCTGGGGCGTTACGCCGGGGCGTTACGAAGGTTATTTCTTTGGAAGTGTGTTCCAAACAGTTTGTTGATCATAAAACATACAGCGTAATATAATGTTTTGTAAAAGAAAGTTTTGTTTAAAATATTGCCCAATTGCATGTAAGCCTTCGGGCAAAGTTGTTTTGAGGAGAAGCAAATTTCAACACATTGGTCCGAATCACTCACGTGATGATGAAATATCCTCATCGTGCTATAAACATGATCAGTATAGGAAGTTCTGGCAACACTGTATCATGCCGGTATTCCTATTAAACCCAGGGATATCGATCCACAATGCTAGTATTATTAGCCTTATATTTCACGCGTTGATTTTGAAAAAATTTCAGCCGGTGAAAAAATTGTGAAATCAAAACGTAAATTCTGACAAAACTATGATATATCGCTCACGGTGATGTGCGTTAGAAAGTTGGGGAAAATCCTTCATTAGCGAACTATATTACTTTGAAAAGCTAAAAGGTTGATCCAAGAAAAGGCTCGCGGGCAGAGTTTAAGCCTATCAAAATCGAAAATCTTACACGAAATGACTGAATTTCACGCCTAAGTTTAACACTAGGATTTGAAAAAAAAAAAGTATCAAGCACTACAATTTGACCTGACATTTACTGAAAAAATGAAAATGATTGCTTTTTATTTGGCCGAGAAAATTAATTTTACATTGAAAAGGTGTAACTCAAAATTTAGCTCATTTCAACACCAAATTCGATCGTTTGTATTGCCTCAGTAAATGACTGAGTGAGCCTTGCAGGACAAAAGAATCGGTTGTCCAGGTTGCTAACTGTAAAACAATGAATTGGGTTAACCAGATTCTGTACACCGGATTTCCTATACATATATACGGTGATGAAAAACACGAAGTGATTTAAGGGATGGGGGTATGAACGTTTGGACAATATTTATTGTGGGACATAATTTAGAGCACATCATGCATCAGACATATCGAATTGCATTCTGAATACGAAGAATGTCCTTCTGATATCAAGTAATTATTTGAAATTCGCAATGTAATACACATTTTATGGCAAATGATTAAAAATTGATATTTTGATATTTAACAGTCCTCGAAGTAAACTTTATAAATCTGATGATTTATACTTAAAGTGTATGTAGGTGTATTGAAAAGCCGACGATCAATTGAAAATTTTGACCTTTCGTATTGAAGATATGGATTTTTTTCCCCAAAACACAAAAAAAAAATTGGTCTTTTGGGGGAAAAAATGCATATCTTCAATATGAAAGGTCAAAATTTTCAATCTTCGGCTTTTCCTCACAGCTACATACACTTTAAGAATAAATCATTAGATTTATACAATTTACTTCGAGGACTATTAGGCCTATATATCAAAAATGTGAAAAATATCAAATTTTAATAATTTGTATTATATCGTAAATTTCAAAAATGAAAATTATTTGATATCAGAAAGACATTCTTCGTATTCAGAATGCAATTCGATATGTCTGATGTGCTCTCATGTCCCACAAAAAATACTGTCGAAACGCTCATTCCAGATCCCTTAAGTTATTACGGTTAACATGGTTAATTATATTTATGCAAGATATTTCATAAAATGATACACGCAAAAAAAAGTAAATTCCTGTTTTGTGCTTTGGTTCTTTTCCAGGAATCAAAATTACTGTACGTATGAATTAACAACGAAATTAATGCGTGGTAGTGTAATATAAATTACAAATTCTGCGTAACTAGAACTAGTCATTAAATATCATCAATAGTACATCGTAGCTTGCGGGGTTGATTGGATAGGGGCTAATCATGCTAATACACAGAG
Organism: Amphiura filiformis; assembly: GCF_039555335.1. Classification (NCBI taxonomy): domain Eukaryota; kingdom Metazoa; phylum Echinodermata; class Ophiuroidea; order Amphilepidida; family Amphiuridae; genus Amphiura; species Amphiura filiformis. The sequence goes on from NC_092636.1 coordinate 368,313, forward strand.
AACGTTTTCGGATGTGGTACGGCTTACGACACTGCAGTTGCGCACTCAAAAACAAATTACCATGAAAACTTGAACCAATCAACTGTTGGAGCATAGTAACATTCTGCAAGTAGGCCTAGTGTCAATAAAAAACAACGAAACCGGGATATATTGTAGGCCTATTATATAATAGTACAACCCAACCTCTCGCGATGAACACATCGGCTATTACCGGGACTATTACACACAATGATGGAATAAGATTCGAAGTGCCATTTTTAATCGTCACTTGCATCATTGGCTATGTGGGGAACTTTTTAGTGCTTATTGTGTATTCTAGGAAGAAATATCGGCGGTCAAATGCTGCACTTTATATTCTCAATTTAGCTGTGGGTAAGTAGTATAATTATCAAAAGCATTTCTACTTTTTTAGTTAGTGCTAAGACGGGTGCTAAGATTGAATGCATTGAGCTCATTTTATTAAAGTCGTTCCACATTTTTCTTTTATTTTAAAATTATGTTTTATTCCATCTGAGTATATAAATGTGGAGCTCAGTTGTCATTCAACTCTCTGAGCGAACTTGCAACGTTCTGATGATAGGCCTATGGTCAGTTACGAACATAATCCACCACAGAAAATGTGCTCCCGGGGGGGCCACTCGAATGGTGAAGGGGGGTATCAGGCGCGTCCGTAAATTCACGTAAAAAGGGTATTTTTTCAGATTAGGGCACGTTACGTGCGTAACGCGAATAGGGTATCAAATCCATGTAAAATTGGTGTAAAAGGGTATGTTTTTGGAGCTCTTACGTACTTAGGGTAGTTTTGCCCTAGGGTTTTGCCAACGGACTCAATTCTTTCGACGCTAGACACTTAACCCATACCAAACTGGCAAAAATATACATCATTTTTCTTCCGACTTTCGTTGATGCATGCACATTAAAAAATTATTTAATAGGCCTACGGAAACCATCTTGTTGTAGCCTACAACAAGGTGGTTTCCGAAATAATTTTCTCCTGCACATTAATATTGTAATAACCATCTAATACTATGTCTTCTGAAGGTATTCAGTTAACTATTTAGCTCTAGTGGTGCAATAGAATAAGCCTACAAGATGGTTTCCGACTGCGTTATTCTCCCGACTTTGGCATGATGCATGCACATTAAAAAATTATATGGCTAGTCCTACAAGATGGTTTCCGAAATAATGTTCTTCCGACTTGTTGATTTTTCATGCACATTAATATTTTACTCAACCATCTAATGCTATGTCTTCTGAAGGTATTTAGTTAACTATTTAGCTCTATCGGTGCAAAAAATAAGCCTACAAGATGGTTTCGGACTTTGTTTTTCTCCCGACTTTCGCATGATGCATGCACATTAAAAAAACTATATAGGCCTACAAGATGGTTTCCGAAATGATTTTCTTCCAACTTGCCGATTTTTCATGCACATTAATATTTTTTATTAACTATCTAACTGCTACACATGCTTTGTCTTCTGAAGGTATTAAGTTAACTATTTAGGTCTATTTGTGCGAAAGAATAAGCCTACTATGTTTTCGACTTTGTTTTGTCGTGACTTTCTCATGGTGCAGCACGCGCACGGGCACATTAATATATTTTCTTTAAACCATGCTATTGACACTTGACTGTTTTAATGATGTATTGATCAATGATTTTCTGAAATTAGTGGGTTGCCAGTCCTATTCATTTAAATTAATAATTGATAAATACCAAAAAACGATGTTTGACCACTTTACTGATGTCCTATTAACTCCAAATTCAAAACCTGGTTGTTTGTTTTTTCGCAATTTAGCCAGTTGCCAAATTGAATAAATTAATAAATTTAGGACTTACTTTTTTAGGGATTTTGCCAACTCAAATTTTGAGAAAACATAGTTGTGCATCCTATTGTTTTAATGGAGGCTACTACTAGTACTATAGGTAAGCTCTGTGAATAAGTGACTTGTGATTAAAAAGCAAGCTCTTGGAAACCTTAAATTTCTCTGTCAGACGGCGGAGCTCTGTCCAATTTTTTCAGAAAAGCTTTATTTTAAAGAGCTCTATCTCTTGATACAGTTCATATGTACGTAGGGGGCTCAGTTTTCAAGTTATGAACCTTTGAAGTTGACACTTTTACATTCAACATGTTCAAGCTTTTCAGAACATGCATTTATTTAATAAAGGAAGCAAAAACACGTTTTTGGTCAAGTTATTTCCAAAATTGACCAAGGCAACAGCTTCTTACTTATTTTATGGTTAAAAGCACCTGTTTCTTAGTGTTGTTTAGGGGTAATAATTGCCTCAATTGTTTAGGGGTAGAGAAAAGACAACTACTTGTTTAGGGTAGCAAATCACGCTACTTATACTTGTTTAGGGGTGCAAATTTCAGTCTCAGCAATACTTGTTTAGGGTGCTTTTTGTGAGTCCACGGACGCGCCTGATACCCCCCTTCACCATTACAGTGGCACCCCCGGGAATGTGCTGCATGAGAAATAACCCTACTACTATAAGGCAGGGCTGTCAACTCTCACGCATTGGCCGTGAGTCTCACGCATTGGGTCACTTTCTCACGGTCTCACGCCAAGGTAGTATAATCTCACGCCTAGGTAGTAAATCTCACGCAAAATGAGTAAAATCTCACGCATCGTCATGAATTATTTGTTACTCCTACCCGAGTTTGGGGTGAATCAGGACAGCAGAGTAAATAGTATTTGATGAAGGTTTGAATTAGTTTTGTACCCTTTATCCCCACAAATGAGGTGAATTGGGACATTAAACAAGTATTTAAATACTTCTCTAATAATTTAGAACATTATTTAACAACAATTGATGTCATGTTTACTGCCATAATTTGGATGTTCTTTGGTACCCTCAACTGGACTGTACTTGTTACGGTAAAAAAGTAATAAAACTTTTGACCTTCACATTTCATGTTAAAACTTAAGTTTTCATTGTTCTTTTCTTATCACTACTTACATAAGGTAATACTACAGTGTTTCTTACCAAATAAATACTGCATTTCTCCCAAAAAAAAAAAAAAAAATACCGATAATCATGTGTCATTTTTAAAGGAAAAAATAACGAGCGAGCTGTGACTTTCAGTCAAAATGGACAACTCGCACATATTGCAGACAACTGTTAAATGTTCTTGCTACTTGCATGTGATTTTCCATCAATAACAATTATCATGTACATACAGCCTAAAGCAAAACAACCTTTGGCCAAACACATTATGGGCAATTTAGCAATACCATACTGGTACCAACTTGCAACCAGTGCCATTAAAAACAACTCACGAATGATTTCTATCAGTCCAACAAATTGAACATTGGCAAACATTTTCCAACTCTAACAGCAATATTCAAAGCATAATTAACTCAATAATTACTGGAACTTCAGGATAAGACTAACAACATTATAGTTCAAATGGTTGTCCTCCAAAACTTTTTGGGGTTAAGGGTGGGTGGCTTTCAAATTTGTTTTTCTAATTTTCTAATTCTAAGTCAAATTATAGAGCTACCCAATGACCTGTGCCCAATGAAGGTGCAAATAGGTCTGTTTTACCAATACATATCTTAATACAAGTTATACCATTAAAGATACAAACAAATTAATAACAATATTTTAAAAACAAAGTACGTATTTATTTAAAACCTGAAAATCCTTTCAAAAAATTATTTCTGGAATTCTGAAAATTAGGTGTGGTAAAATTTTGTACCGGGACAGTAAAAACTCACTTCCTGTTTTTAAAATTAGTGGTGGGTGGTACCGGGTAGAGGACAACTAACTATTACAGGCTTAAGGTGATGCCACATAGAGAATAATCCAAACTTAATACCATTAAAGCTACAGTACATTGTGTCCCAATTCACCCCGTTCTCAAAAGTTCAAATCTGAAAAGTACAAAAATCAACAAAATTAAAAATTTCTTTGGACTTCACTTTTACAGCACATATATGACACTTTTTGTGAGGTCCCTGTGCATTTCCAGCTCATTTCCTCCAATGGTTCCACTGGGAGGGATAAAGTTCTGACCACATCATTTTTTTGGAGCAATTGGAGGAAATTTTCATTTTAGTGTCCTGGGCTCCATATTTCCTGTATCACATGTGCAAAGCCACCATTCTGATACTGACAGTCCATTTTTTAACATGGGAAGAGAAACACACAAAACAATCAATTAGGTTTGAAAAATTTGGTGTCAAAAAACTTTTTTGTGTTTTGTCCCGATTCACCCCGGTGTCCTCTGGATTTTCTAAATTTTCAATTTTTAAAATTATCCTGGATGATATCTGTCGTGAAATAAATCAATGCTTCCATAGGCTATAATAGGCCTAGTATGCCTATTTATACCCTGATTATGCAATATAGGGGGCCTATAGGCCTACAACAATAACTACAACAACAGTAACAAAACCAACAACCAATATTTTGTTAATCTAATTTGTAAAATATATTCATAGGCCGCGCCTATTAGACTAGTAGGCCTATAGCCTAAAAAATTCCTGAATTATATAATGAAAAAACGGGCAAAACAATCAATCGCTGCAGTCAGAAAGAAAGAAACGAACAAGATAAAAGAAAAAGTGAGAGAAAAATAAAATAAAATAGATGGAATGGACCACATAGGGACTCGAACACGTACCAAAGTTTTCCAGCTCAAAACTATAGTAGGCCTATTAGTCGAGTGATCTGTGAAATCGATTGATCTCAAACTGACTATTATGGAATAGTGAATACCAGGCTCTTATATCGGGGCTCTTATGATAAACAATCTCATCACCGCTGTAAATGTCGGAGGTATCGATGGCGAAAAACCTCGATTTTTGCAAAAGTAGCTTAAGGGGTATAATCCACGCGTCTAGTACGCACTCGTTTCTAACTGAAATGTCTGTGAAATCTTGTCCTCGCAGTTCTTGCCGCCACGCGCGCGTCAAACTAAAAACTGCGTGGAGTGTGCGCCAGGCGCTGGTAAGAAGTTCAGCTACGCGAGAGTACCATGTTTTTATCGCCATTTACCGGTACCAGTGATTTTTGTAAAAGAAAGAAAGATAAACAAAGAAGTAAAGAAATAACTAAAGAAAGAAATCAAGAAAGGAAAAGTTCAGGAGTGAAAGAAAGAAAGAAAGAAAGAAAGAAAGAAAGAAAGCTAATGAAAGGAAAGAAAGAAAAGAGAAGGAATAAAAGGAAGATAAAAAAAAGAAAGACAAAGTGAAATAACAGAAAATTTAAGGGCGTACTACACCCATGTATTGGTTTGATTGGTCTAAAAAAATATTTTTTCATTTATAGCTAGGCAATATATGCACGGATCATGTGAAATAAAGAAAAAAATAAAATAATAATAAAAAAAGGTGCTTTTAAACCATTGTATAGTAAGTCATTTTAGCCCTATATATTTTTTGTTTACATGTATCCTGGTAACTCAGATGTGTGTTTCATAACAAACCATAAATTGGCCATAATTTATTCTTTTCAACATGTTCAAGTAGGGGGCATGAATAGAATACATTAACTCCTTTGTTATACCATCTATAGAAATGTACTCACTGATTATAACACTGAATAAATTAAATAGGCCTAATCTCTTCCACATAGACAATTTAATAGTACACCATGTATTTATCTTCTATAATGTGGTGTTAGGAAAAGAGATTAAAAAAGGCTATAAGGTCATCAAAGGTCAGGTTATAGGTCACTTGGTTCAGGTCAAATTCAGGCATCAACATGTGGTAGTCTGTGATATCATACATGTCATAATGAGGCATCAATTTTGATATTTTGTCTGTTACTGGATATATAATGGAAATATGTGAGGTGGATATACTAAAATACCTTGGGATGTAAATGGTGAGTACAATTTAGATTGCCTAGTTGAGATGAATTGGGCAAATAAATATAAAATAGTTACCAAAATCACAAAAATGAAGCTTACGGAAAACTACCTAATATGGTGGTATGGGTGACAAAAAATACAATCTTTTTCAACATTGCTGTAGTGTGGTTGTGGTAACCTGTTACCTATGGCTTAATTAAGTTTCAGTGAAATGGTGTCGCAAGTTCAAAATACAAAATATAGCTCAACATTGAAAATAGAAGCATTTTAACCGGTTGTTTTTTGATAGTTGTGGAGCACCAAGTTCATGAAGTCATAAAAGAGATCAGGGACCGCTTATTCCCATTTTACATATCAACATTATTTCCCTAATGTGTTAGCAACACATATCCAAAATTTTAACGAAATCCGTTGATAGTAAGCTTTCCAAAATGAAGTGAATTTTAATAAAACATCAGTGATGTACCACCTTTTGGCTTATATCATTAGAAGCATGTACGCTTCATTGATACTGATGCCACCAATTGAACGAGAAGATTTGCCCCTTCATTTTGCATACCACTTTGTCCAATTTCTTTTTCTCATTTCTTCACAAAATGCAAAAAATGCAAAAAAAAAATGCATGGGTGTAGTACCCCTTAAGAATAAAGGAAACTGAAAAAATTAATGTAATCAATCAAATAAATAACAACGACAGAAAGAAGTGAGAAAGAATAAAAAGAAGAAAGGAAAGGAAAACAAAACAAAGACAGAAGAAGGAAAGGTAAGAAAAAAGAAAGACAGAATTAAATAATGAGGGAAAATAAAGATAAAATAATAACCAAGATAACAAAATATATAGACCTAGGCCTAATTAGACTAGGGTGAGCCCATTTCAGAAATCCAAAAATGTATTATTTCATGGAAAAGAAAATTATGATGTAATTAAATGGTATTATAGCGTTACACATCTCTCATTTGGTTACCTATAAAGTGTAACTTCGTAATGTAATGTAACACAATTTAACTCAATTTTGGTAACGGTTGGGCAAGAGGAAATCAATAATACGTAAAAAATAATATAGGCTATAGGTATATATAATTATTATAAAACTAGGTCTATATTTATTTCTTATGCATACTGTCCATTTAAACAGGCACAGTAGGCCTGCGAAAAAATATATAAAAGGGGTGATGTCAAACGGCCTTTTTTATTTGTCTTATTAACTAGTATTATAACTTATTTATTATAAAGTAGTTTCTTATTTTACTGATTATTAATATAATGAAATTTTTTCAATAGTATTTTAAGGTAAAATTCTGTAATTTGAAATATATATCACATGAAGTCAATTTTATTTTTTTTTTAAATGTCTATTTTCACATCTGACTTACTTCGCGTGCAACTGACTTTATAACTTAATCATGTAATGATAAAACGAGAATGATAAGTAGATCGAACCAAGTTGTCCCAGCAAACACAAAAAACGTTAAAACATTTTAAACATTTGGGTTTTGATTTAAGTAAATTAAATGTCGGCTTATATAAAGGTTATGAAAACGTTTTAATACGTTTTGTATGAAAACACACTACAATAATATTTTCTAAATTGTTTTCAAAGTGTTATTGTAAAAAATATGTTTTGCAAATAGTTTTTGCAAAATATTTTGTCAACACTAAAATAACATTATGTTAGAATGTTTGCAGTATAACGTTTTTGAGTGTTTTGAAAACGTTTTATACCCTTTATAACCCTTTAAATAACCCAACATTTAAACGTTTGCAACCTTTTCTAACCTTTGCCAATGATGTCGAAAACTTTTTTGTTTGCTGGGTACATGCCCAAAATGAGATGATATTTGAGTAATATTAATATCATTCTAAACATGATAAATAACGGGATCCGCTAATATTTAAGTTAATAATTAAAGGCCTATTCAGTGATAGCCTGCAAAAAATTAACATTGTTTATAAATTGCATAGGAGTGAAGGATAAGTCATTAAAGTTGTCATAGGTAGGCCTACAAGTATTTTTGCTATGCAAAACAACGAGAAAAAACGGCAGCATTGACAAAGTTCAAATTCAATTCAATTTGAAATTACAGATTTATGTAAAATATCTCATTTTGTTTGTTGGCGCATGGCTTAACCACTTTTGGTTTTCGATTTATAAAGAACTTTTGAATCAAGAGGGTTAATAAAACCGAAGAAAATCACCTCACTGTCATGCTGCAGGTGTTTGCGATACCACCTGCATACGCGGACAATATAGCGCGTATGAGCTGCGACACGTTTTTTGCGAGTGACGCGCTATGATATCGAACTGGTATTTTGAACCAAAAAATATGCCATTTCTGCTCAAATTGCGAAAAAAGTAACTCCGTGACCCCTATTTTTTATTAGCTTTAATGAAATATCCCATCAGTGCGCATATTATATCAAAAATAAGCAAAATTGTTCGGGTAGATTTTTGTTATAATCGAAAACATGTCTAAAATTTCCATTTTCCCATAGACGCCTGTACTAATTTTTCCCAAAAACAGCATTTTTAAAATGGTTATTTCTCGAAAACTAACTCCGTGACCCCTCTTTTTTATTTTAGATATTCGAAGTATATCGATGAAATTTAATTGTTACGAAGTTTAAGAAAAATCGTTCGGCGGGATCTTGTATGGATTATACCCCTTAAATTTGGAGTGAAATTCAAATGGTAAAGGAATCGACATACTTTTGAGAAATAATGTAGCAAGTTAGAAATCTAAATTAATGTTCCACAATCCAGATATCGATAATGTAACATAACAGTGTTTTGTGGTACAAGATTCTCGAAAATTGTTCCCAAAAACGGGCTAATAAAATTTAATCGGTACTGTTTTTGGTTCTTCCCCATGGCAACATTATTTCTTCTGTCGATTTGTAGTATACAATACAAAAAAGGAGAAAACAATCACTCGGCGTAGTTTTATACGGAGCGAATATTTGAAAAAAACTGCATGGAACGTGTTTTTGATCTTGTGAACATGGTGCGTAAAAATGATTTAAACGAAGGATTTTCAAACGGATTCTAAAAAATTTGTATAAACACACAAAAATAATGTTAAGATACATCCATGCACCAACATTTGACTCACTGCGATATTTGATTGCTGAGAAAACGCGGTTTTAGACAACAACTTTATACGTCTTTTATACGTTTTTTATACGTTTCTTCGTGTAACCTTAACCAGGCTTTTGTACTTTGTTGTCAAAATTAAAATTACTATAATTATTGTAGTAGGTTGACGATATGGTGTGAATTCATATTCCGAAACATATTTTGAAAGGAAAACACCGGTTGCATTATTTTGGTAGCAAAATTTCTCATGTTATTACTATGATTATAGGTAAGATAAAAGAATATTGTTTACACATTAGGGACCGTTCATTATTTCTACCGGAGGGGACCGGGAGCAGACTTCTCCGATATTAAAAACCATCTGACCCCTTTCAATAACTAAAAAACCATCTGACCCCCCTTTTTTTCCTGACCAAAACCATCTGATTCCCCATGTAGCCTATTCTCCCCCCTCCGGTGGAAATAATGAACGGTCCCTTAGAAATTCGCACTTTCGCTTGTTATTTTTGAATGTATATTTTAGTTGCCACAAAGGGACATAATGATAATGTGATATTTTTACTTTTCATGGATGTTCCAAACATTTCACAGAATAGAACATGTCAGGATGTGGGAAACAACCTGTATTTGTTGTTGATTTGTTTCACCCGTAATCATAGTAATTCTTTTCCCCCTTTAACTGCCAATGCATACGGTTGAAATAATCACAACTATAGAATTTATATTTAGTAAAAACGTACAGAATGCATTTTCATTAAAACAATTGATGTGAAGTAATTATTTAATAAATGGGAAAACAAAATGGTATATATTAAAGGTTGCCTTGATATTATACAGAGAAATTATGCTTATTTCTACACAAACGCGCAGTTATATAATCATATATAGCATTCTAAATCCATTGAGACGGGAATTGCACATTTATGGGACGGTAATGGAATTGGGCTATTCCAGAAAATAATTGCACACCCCCTATAGAGGAGTACATTTTCAATCAAAGAACTGTCCGGATTTCCAAGTCTGCTTTCTGAAAACGACTGGAATTCCAGTTGCCAATGTCACTTGAAAAAGTTTGGAAATCCAATTTAATGAAGGAAAAATAACCGAAATATCCAGAATGAGCTCTCAAATTAAGGATTTCTGATTTTGAACCTTTGGACACTTTAAAAGTCTGGATTTCCAACAGTCACGACTGGACAAAAAGTCCGGATATCTGAACTCCTCTATATGGGGTGTGCATCTATTTTCTGGAATAAAAAATTAAAAAAATAAGTTCACTCTAAACGACTCGGGAAGTGGGCTCGTATAAATACCGGGACAAAATTGATCAAAATTTGCTATGTGTATCTTCCTTTTGGCTTGCTGCGATCCTAATTAACCTCATCTTAGCATTAAAATTTGACATTTCTTTTATAATCTAAATTTGGCTGCCGGTGTCATAGACCAGAATTACCTGCATGTTACCTGTCAATTGCTGAATGACATTTGTTCAAAATAGTTTTAAAAACACATTTTAAATCCTGTTCTAGCACGTTGAAATTGTTTTATAAAAAAATAACCTTAATGCCTCTTTCAAAATGAGTTTTGAAAATGTCATTCTGAAATCTGCAAAATCGAAGTTTGTGCAGACAAATTTCATTAAGGTGGACAATAATGGGCGGAGAATGCCTTTGCAACATCTTGCTACAGAGTCATGTTAAACATCAAACGTGTGGATCGGATTCCTAAGGCTGAGTTCACATAGAAGTATACGGTATACGGTATTCGCTATACGAAATACGCTCATTCGATCAGGCTGAGTTCATATAGGAGTATACTATGTGAACTCAGCCTGATCGAATGAGCGTATTTCGTATAGCGAACAGCGAGTATGTCAGTTTACCCATTTTCTTCGTCTTATCAAATGCTTGTAACTTTACTTCTTGAGGTCACATTGCATTCAATGAGGTGTCATAATGTGCAGAATTAGATAGTGCATCTATTAAAAAAATGAATTTACCCACATATGGTTTAGGTTTTTAAAATTTGGACGGTATACGCTGCACTAAAATCGAACACGCGCGATTCCCACTATACTATACTAAACGCAGGTATACGGCCTTTTCGAATAGCTCTTATGTGACCCGGTACTATGAAATTACCTTGCTCGATTTAAGCTATACGCGTCCACCTGCAAAACGTGCATCGTATACCCGAATAGTATACTTCTATGCGATCGTAGCCTTATGTGACCCGGTACTATGAAATTGCCTTGCTCGATTTAAGCTATACGCGTGAACCTGCAAAACGTGCACCGTATACCCGAATAGTATACTTCTATGTGAACGCAGCCTAATGAAACCATCAACAATCTGACTAACACCACTCCACTGGTTGCCATGCAGAGTCAAGATTCATCAACTCAAATTTCCCGGTCATATAGGCCTAGTAATACTGTGTCATGAAGACAACGAACCTGTGAAAGAATATGCCCTTTATATCCCAATATAAACCTCCTGTGAGATACTGAAGGGATCAGTGCCGCAGTCAAACAAAATTGTTTCGCTTGCCCAAGATCGCAATAGTTGAAGAAAGCTTGTAGTCGCCTGCTCCGCAGCCGACTGATGATGACGATGATGGGCGGACAATTATCGAGGAATTTTATCGATAAAAATTATTTTGAAAGATTATATAGTGTTTGTGATTTGATCGTGTTAAAAGAAATTGTTTGTTTCACTTTGGTGATTTACAAAGAACCTGGCAAATTAATCTTCACGTATTTAGTGCTTAATCATTTTTCCAGATGATGGCCTATGTATTTGTTGTTTAATTTTACACACAAAAAACTTCAGATGTTTCTACTTGATTACAAACAATTTTAAAGCGTAATCGGATGTAGCTGGAGACAAACTGATCTGGACCTTTTGTGAATTAGAATTAGGAGAATTATATACTGAAGTGTATTTTAAACCAATACACCAATCCGAGAAGCGTTTACTGTATTTGGCCCTCTATTGTCGGTAACACTGATGTACCAGAGCGGGAGATTTAATTCGTAATTCAATACTCATGATCGTATATTGATTATCACTGTTGTGTACAATTCCCGGGTACAATTCTGTGTAGCACACAATAATGGGTGGAACCCCCGACCTCGGGACACCGCAGTTTTACATCGGGGACACCGCAGTAATGGCGAAGTCGGATTGGTGTATAAAATGATGTGCTTATACGAAGGTCATTCAAATAAATAGTCAATTTTTTTTTCATTTGAGCATCATCATCTAGCAGTACGACGGCAACTTCGTGACCTCTTTTGTTCGATAGAAATTTTTTACGGGTTGGTGAACACGGGTTACGTAACTAAATGTTGAAAATTTGGCCGGCAAACATGTTTTAGCGAAATAGCTCCAGAAATGGGAGACACGGGTCGCTTTTTGCTTAAATTGGGTACCATGATCACGGATAAGATACCAAACATTTGTGCAAAGAACAAAAAACGAGTAAAAGTTGAATAATATTGAAAATAAAGAAGCTTGAACATGTCCAAAGTGGCCGGGAAAATGAGAAAAATTGCATGTCACGATCACCAAAATGGTTATATCTACAACTATGAGCAATTAGCAAACGCCGGTCGTATGCTTTTCTGTAATGATAGATATTAACTAACTTGAGCTTGTATTAAATTTTCAGCGAAAATGATTGGTACGTGGAATAATCTAGTCGTAGGTTGGAAAGTTACTCTCAAAACGGCCCGTGTCTCAATCGTGCGTGTCCCGTTAGTGATAAGTGTCACTAGCAAAATAGCAGCCGGCCTTGTCATTATATCAAATAATAATCGTCAGAATCGTCCAGTTGACTCCAGTGATATTTATTTATTCAAGCAAAATACTGCATTGACTTACAAAATATTGAAGTCAATATAAAAAGTAATAGGCCTATCATCTCATTTGACTGAACTTAAAAGCAGTTTTAAAAATATTATTGTTGATCGAGTCCCTGAATGAGAAATAACATTGTAAAAGATACGAGTATGGTACAGTAGGTTGTGATGGTCTAGTGGTTGACGCCGTGGTTTGAAGTGCGAGAGGTTGAAGGTTCGAATCCTACAGCATTTCGATTTTTTTCTCTCTTGTTCTGTTAGGCCTATGGTGTATGTGTGTAGGCCCGTCAGTATTATGATCAATTGAAAATATTTCTATGCGACACGTTTGCAATGTTTTTCTTTATGCGTAGGCCTACATATTAAAAAAAAAATAAGATAGCGTCAGCCATAATTTACGAATTTCAAACCTGATATTTTGGCATAATATTATTTGTAATTTTCACCGTTCTTACACCCTACCCAGACATACACATAATTGGAATCAGCGTTTCGTTGTCTAGAGTAACTTTAATTATCTTCAATAGAACACCATAAGCGGTCAAGATAAAAAAAATGCTTTCTTTTATTTTACCTCATTTTTACTGCTTCAAATGATCAGAAACCCTTCCTATCATAAATATTTTCAAAAAAAACCCGCTATGGTAGGGTTCGAACTTCCAACATCTCGCACTTCAGGCACGGCCTTAGCCACTAGACCATCACAACCTGCTAACTTATTCTCATACCGTTTGCAATGTTATTTCTAATTCAGTGTCTCGTTCAACAATAATCTTTTATAAACTGTTTGTAAGTTCAGTCAAATGGCTTGAAATTACGTTTTATATTGACTTCGATATTTAATAAGACAGGGCAGTATTTTGTATGAATAAATTAATATCACTGTAGTCAACTGGACGATCCTGACAATTATTAATCGATTATATGGACAAGGCCGGCTGTTAATTCTCCTGCTGGACACTGGTCACTAATGGTCACGCACGATTGCGAGGGAAGCCGTTTTGAAAGCAACTTTCCAACCTACGACTCGATTATTCCACCAATCATTTTCGCTGAAAATTTAATACAAGCTCAAGTTAGCTAATATCTATCATTACAGAAAAGCATACGACCGGCGTTGGCTCATAGTTGCAAATATAACCATTTTGGTGATCGTGACATGCATTTTTTCTCATTTTTTCGGCTACTTCGCGCACAATAAACATTCATTTTCTCCACAATAATTGGACTTTTACACGTTACTGTTTGCCTATACTCATGTTTCATATCTTATCTATGGGCTCAATATGGAAATGAAGGGAGAAACGACTCGTGTATTCCATTTTTTGATGTTTTCTGAAAAACTGTATTTGCCACCTGATTTTCAACATTACGTTACGTAACAGCAGAGGTCACGCCGGTAAAAATTACCGGAAGTGAGCTAAGTTGCTGTCGTACTGCTAGTAGGCCTAGTTGACGTCGTTGTTGCAAACTTTGCGCGCAATAAAAACAACAATAATTTGTTTTAAACATTTTGTTTTTCTGACGAGTTACAGTTAACATATTTCGATTGCTGTGGTTGTAGTGGTAATGATGATGATGATGATGATGATGATGATGATGATGATGATGACGATGATGATGGATAACACCACTTCCCTGGAGGCCCTATGTCACATGATCGATAACGCAAAATAACGAAACATTTTAATAAAACCTAAGAAAAGACCAGAATATTGTAAAAAAACACAAAAATGCACAACATTCTCTAAAATAACGGAAAATATCAGTAGATAGGCCTATTCTATTAGGTAACACTGAATTTCAGGAGATATTCTAAAATATTTTGTTTTTTTAAGGATACTTTGCGTTATCGATCAAGTGACATAGGGCCTCCCTGGTGTATCTTGGGTATTGATTTATCTTTGCACGTGACCAATGTTCATTGCCAACAGTAGTCTCCACAGCAGCCAGTTTGGTTCCGCTCCCTCCACACAAACAGTCTGCCAATGGTCACGAACTGGTCCTTTTTGATTCGCTAACGGTTTTCTGCCGACGTCATCCAGCTTGACGTCAAACAAAGCTTTCAATTGGTCGATCGGCTAGACGGCTACTTTATTATTCATGAGCAAGTTTGACCCGCCATCTCGCCAGCTAGACTGAGGTCAATCAAGTTCCCGTATGTACAGCTCTACGGCTACTTACGTGTAGCCAATCAGAAACGGCGTTATAAGTGGCCATTGGCAGACTGTTTGTGTGGAGGGAGCGTAACCAAACTGGCTGCGGAGGAGACTATGCCAACAGGTCAAATACAGTATAATAAACAAGATATTTCCGACCTTCCGACCCACCTCAAAAAATCCCACTGGAGGCCAAGCAAGCGATTTATTTTGGCCCAATTTAATATGCGCTTGTCTGTGTGAATGTATGAATGTTAGCGACGAACGCTCGTTTTGCATAATCGTGTACCAATTACTGTAAACATACAGGGTGAGTAAAAAAAAGTGCAATAGACAAAAGAATCTATTTTTATTTAAGAACCGAGTTGAACCTTTTAGGTTTTAAAACATTTTATACATAACATATCCATTAGAGATCATGTGTGAAAAAATCACGGAATTTGCATTTACCGTTTTGTTTTTATGACACATTTTACAGCGACACCCAATTTTAATGTTTGTCCAAGAGACATCTAAAAAATGATTTGAATGTCAGCCCACTCTGTGTAAGGTATATTTAGAACAACTGCCAGTTTCTTAACCTCATTGCATTGAAATAAAATGGAGCACCCAAAGTGTTATTGTCCTTGGTCTTGTTTAAGGAGAAGAAACATTAGGCCTATTTGTTGTTATTTTCATTTTCCCTTTACTTTAAAGATGTTTATTCTCTATCAAAAACGGGTTTTTCAAATGTCGAAATGGATTGCGCAAAAATTGAAGTGGAGTGAATTACAAAATATCCAGTAAGTTGGACATATTGGGGTTAAAAAAAACTGGAGTTGGGGTCGAGTGAGGTATGAAGGACTTAAACATGTTAAAGTAATGTTTGTTTAAACAGAAAAAAAACAATTAAAGTAACGCAAAAATCAACCTTATTTAAGTTAATGTTAGTTTCAGAGCTGGTGCTTTTATCGTGCATTGTGTGCTCTCATTCAAAATACATGGTACCTCGTGGACAAATAATGAAATTGGGTATCGCAGCAAAGGGACTTATAAAAATTAAGGCCCTTCACAATTGACTCTTAGTTTCCTGTTTCATGGTTGAAAACAAGGGATGAGGCGACTTTTAATTATTAATTATTAATTATCTATTATTTTCTTTATTTTAAAACAAGCGATCGCAACCTACATCAACCCGTTTTGATTTTGAACATGCATTTAATTATTTTACAACTATGATTGATTTCATACATTAGTAATGGTACAGTTATGTTCTTTGTTTATTCATCATTATAGTTGATATGATCAAAGTCAGAAAGTAGCAAATGGAAGTCATTCAAAGTTATTTTAAAAGAGAAAATCCAAAATAAAAATAAAATAATTAAATATTTTGCAATTCTCTACTTTGGACGCGGGCGGGAAACAGGAAACTAAGAATTAATTGTAAAGGGCCTAAACGGTAGTAGCGAGTCACCTCATTTTTTCACAGAAAGTGACTATTGAGTGGGGCATAGGCATTTCGTATTTGACTCCTAGTGTCAAACGCTATTGGCTGGCCCTGACCATCATATGACCCTTCCTTGACTTTCATTGCATACAACAAGTAAAGAACACGTTTTAGATGGTAAATACTATGTACCTTTTCTTGATTCTTATGTCAAGACAATCAATTTGCCACCATTTTTGCCAAAATCGGAGCAAGTTGAAATTTGTACCCCTGTGTAGAACCAAAAATGCGCAGTTTTGACCCCAACCCCAAAATGAGGTGGCTTTCTTTACCCTGTATGACATTTCGTAGCCTTTAGCGGTCAGAGTCAAATCCAAAATGCCTCCACATCTTAAAATAAACTTTGGACATTGGTATATCATCTCAGACACATTATTGGACACCCATCTACAATAAAAACAACATCCCCAATACTAGCCCTGGCTCTAACACTAACCCTAGCCTTATCCTTTGCTTATAAGTAAAATGCCGTAAATTTTAACACTTTTCGGACTAGTTACCCTAATTAACCTTCGGACTACTGAGCTGTTCCCAAATATTTTACGCAAGGTTTATAATTGATCTTTAACAACTAAAATTGTGATCTATTACGATGATACAAACCAGTGACTTGAGTTTACCACAGAGTCTCCTTTACGGTGATGAAAAACACGAAGTGATTTGAAGTCATTAAGGTTAACGTGCTTAATTATATTCGGGCAAGATATTTCATAAAATAATACACACAAAACACACGAAAATTCCTCTTCTGTACTTTGGTTCTTTTCCAGGAATCGAAATTACTGTGTATGAATTAAGATAACAACGAAATGAATGCGTGGTAGTATAATGTAAATGACAAATTCTAGTCATTAAATATCATCAATATGCCAATTATGGCTGGTACTACATCCTAGCTTGCGGGCTTGATTGTATAGGCAGATGTTGTACGGTATTACATGTCCGGCACGCTTAATTTCTTTCTGCAACCATAATGGGCCGCAATATATCACTAACCGCATAGTCCGAGGCAAGGTTCATTATTGTCAGGGTTAGGGTCTTATGGTTAGGGTTAGGGTACGGGTTAGGGGTTAGGGGTTAGGGTTAGGGTTAGGGTTAGGGTTAGGGTTAGGGTTAGGGTTAGGGTTAGGGTTAGGGTTAGGGTTAGGGTTAGGGTTAGGGTTAGGGTTAGGCCTAGGGTTAGGGTTAGGGTTAGGAGTATATATACGTATTTTATTAGTAAAAAAATGTAGATATTTATATAGCGCTTTATGCCGTAAACAGCCTCAAAGCGCTTTACATTTATTCCGCCGTTATTAGAATATGTCGGAACCACGTTTGCAGCCTACAATTGGCGCAGGGTTCGTCAGTACAACGACTGTGACTACCCCTAACAGCTTACCATAACACCTGGGTGGGGTGAGGCAAGCGAGGCAAAGTGCCTTGCCCAAGGGCGCAACCCGGTGGTGGGACGGGGACTCGAACCAACGCACGTCGAGCAAGCTCTCAGATTATGAGTCCAAGGCCGTAACCACTGAGCCACCGTGTCCTCACAAGTACTAATATACTATTAGTACTAATATACTAGTAATAGTATATTGTGTGTATGCACTTTATTCCGTAATCAATAAGTATCATAAACAAACACCTTTCTGGCACAACGAATCATAGCACAGTCGTATATAGGCATTAGACTATGGATACATAGATTGTGGGTTCGAACCCCCAGGTAAACCGTTGTAGAATTTTAATTCTATCGATTGCCTTTTATTTTATTAAGGGCTGGGGTATGAACGTTTGGACAGTATTTATTTTGGGACATTAAGAGCACATCAGACTTATCGAATTGCATTCTGAATACGAAGAATGTCATTCTGATATCAAATAATTTTGATTTTTGAAATTCGCAATTTAATACACATTTTATGGCAAATCATTAAAATTGATATTTTTGATATTTAACAGTACTTGAAGTAAACTTTATAAATCTGATGATTTATACTTAAAGTGTATGTAGGGTGAAGTCGACGATCAATTGAAAATTTGACCTTTCGTATTTAAGATATGGATTTTTTCCCAAAACACCCAAAAAAAATAGGTCTTTTGGGGGAAAAATCCATATCTTCAATATGAAAGGTCAAAACTTTCAATTGACCGTCGGCTTTTCCTCCCAGCTACATACACTTTAAGAATATATCATTAGATTTATATAATTTACTTCGAGGACTGTTATATATCAAAATTTGAAAAATATCAAATTTTATAATTTGTCATAAAATTTAGATTATATTGTAATTTTCAAAAAATGAAAATTATTTGATATCAGAAAGACATGCTTCGTATTCAGAATGCAATTGATAGGTCTGAGGTGCTCTCATGTCCCACAAAAAATACTGTCGAAACGCAATAAACGCTCATTTTAGATCCCTTAAGTAAGAGGAAATAATAATGGTAATAAACTCGTGTTATATCTAGCCTCATAGGCCTATAATTACATGTATGTACTATGTGTTATCGCATTGCGGCCCATTATGGTTGCAGAAAGAAATAACGCGTCCGGCAGACGACGCGGCAGCCGCGCACTCAAAAACAAATTACCATGAAAATTATAAAGAAAACCTGTAGGAGCATTTTTATATTAGGCCTAACATTCTGCAAGTAGTGTGAATAAAAACAACGGAACAGGTGAATATAGTAGCTAATATTATACATTATTGGGATCCCATGTACAAGTAAAAGAACATTAGTGATGTCAGACACATTATTTGGGCACCGATGTACAGGGAAAACAACATTAGTATATGGTGTCAGACATATATTATTGGCATCCATGTACAGGATAAACAACATTAGTATCTGATGTCAGACACATTATTGGGCACCCATGTACAGGAAAAACAACATTAGTATCGGATGTCAGACACATTATTGGGCATCCATGTACAGGAAAAACATCATTAGTATCTGATGTCAAACACATTGGGCCTATTGGGCATCCATGTACAGGAAAAACAACATTAGTAGCCTATTTGATGTCAGACACATTTTTGGGCACCCATGTACAGGAAAAACAACATTAGTATCTGATATCAGACACATTATTGGGCACCCATGTACAGGAAAAGCAACATTAGTATCTGATATCAGACACATTATAGGGCACCCATGTACAGGAAAAACAACATTAGTATCTGATGTCAGACACATTATTGGGAACCCATGTACAGGAAAACAACATTAGTATCTGATATCAGACACATTATTGGGAACCCATGTACAGGAAAACCAACATTAGTATTTGATATCAGACACATTATTGGGAACCCATGTACAGGAAAAACAACATTAGTATCTGGTGTCAGACACATTATTGAGCATCCATGTACAGCAGAAGCAACATTAGTATCTGATGTCAGATACATTATTGGGCACCCATGTACAGGAAAAACAACATTAGTATCTGATGTCAGACACATTATTGAGCACCCAAGTACAGGAAAAACAACATTAGTATCTGATGTCAGACACATTATTGGGAACCCATGTACAGGAAAAACAACATTAGTATCTGATGTCAGACACATTATTGGGAACCCATGTACAGGAAAACAACATTAGTATCTGATATCAGACACATTATTGAGCATCCATGTACAGGAAAAACAACATTAGTATCTGATGTCAGACACATTATTGGGAACCCATGTACAGGAAAACAACATTAGTATCTGATGTCAGACACATTATCAATCAATCAATCTTTATTTCATTCAAAATACAACAATACAATAACAGCAAAACAACACATTTGAATGAGGAGATGCTCAGAAGGCCATAAAGGCCTGAACAAGCACCCCCTTAACCTTAGCCTAAGTTTCTTAATTTGTCTAATAAAATACAATTACATACATACAAACACCCCCACCCTCTTCCATACATTCATGTAGAACGAACTAAGCAGGAAAAAAATGATGAATAAAGAACATGCAGAATATAAGTTTAAGACAAATTAGGATTTCATAACATATGCTCACGTATATCGCAAAAAGAAAGCTGACATTTTGTGAATATAGTATAAATGCTAAGAGATCAGTTAATTTTAATCGATTTTTTGTTTTAAAAGGATAAAAATAAAAATAAGTAAATCAAAACTAAGAGGTATTAAGTGTACATTTTCATAAGGTTTGTTTTAATTTGGGATCTAAAGAGTTTTACTGATGTAGCCGTTTTGGCGCATCTGTCGATCGAATGCCATTTTCTTGGCCCGGCGGTTCTTATTGTTTTGTTAGCAAACTCTGTTTTTGTAAGACAGATCTTGTAATCTTCAGCGTTTCTTGTGTGATACCTGAGGTGATTCCTCTGCTCAACGAAATAACTATTGAAGGCCTTTGGTAACAGATTGGTATTATACTTGTACATGAAAGTGCTTAGTTCGAGATCATAACTATCATAAACATTAAGCAAATTGTAATTCTTGAAAATAGGGCTGAGTGACTTAAAAGTGACTATTCGATATCATTCTAAGGGCTTTTTTTTGAAGTTTGAAAATCTTTTCCAAATATTTTTGACAAGTATTTCCCCATGCTAAGATACCGTAGTTTATGTAAGGAAGTATTAAAGTACAATATAGTGAATACATTATTCGCTCGGGAACAAAATGTTTCAGTTGGTTTATTACACCAACACCTCTAGATATATTCTTTGAGATGTTGGTAATATAAAATTTCCAAGTTAGATTTTCATCAATTGTCACTCCAAGAAATTTGGTCTTATTCAACCTTTCCAGGATTACATTATCTAATATAATATTATTAGTAACATTGTACAATACGCGTGATGTTTTGTGATTTGTACCAAGCACCATATAATTAGTCTTGCTTGCATTCACTGATAGCTTATTAGCCTTAAACCAATTATTAACTTCTTTTAATTCATTGTTGATAAGATCGTATTTGGACACAATGTCCTTATGTGAATAAGTTATAGTAGTATCATCGGCAAACAAGACAAATTTTAGAATGGTGGAAGTATTTATGATATCATTAACATACAAAATGAACAATAATGGGCCTAGGATGGAGCCTTGAGGTACTCCACATATTATATCTTTATATTCAGATTTACAAGAATTGTAATACACATACTGTTTTCTATTATGTAAGTAATCTTTAAACCATTTTAAAACGTTTCCTCTAAAACCATAATGTTCCAGTTTATGTAATAAAATACTATGGTCGATAGTGTCAAAGGCTTTTGACAAATCTAAGAAAATCCCAACAGTTGTCTCATTGTTTTCGACAGCATTACTAATTTTGTCAATAAATTCCAAGATAGCCATATAGGTAGAATGTTTAGATCTAAAGCCAAATTGCTTATCATTTAGAATTTCATATTTATCAATGTAATGTATGCATCTGTTGAATACAAGCCTTTCAAGTATTTTTGAAAAGCATGGCAGGACAGAAACTGGACGATAGTTGGAGAAAACGTCTGGATTTTCTTTCTTATAAATGGGAATTACCTTTGCGATCTTTAACTCATTTGGTACTACACCAGCAGTAATAGACAGGTTGAATATGATAGTTAACGGAATCGATATTTCCTTTGCAATCCTTTTTACCACGTAATTACCAATAGTATCGTGACCAGCACTCTTGTTTTGATTAAATTTATGTATTATTTTTATAACGTCTTCATTAACAATTGGTTTCATGTACATGCTACTGCTTAATGGGCTCTTTAAATAATCATAGTACTTCTTGCCATTTGTTGTAATCTTGGAAGCTAATTTAGGTCCGATGTTAACAAAATATTCATTAAATTCATTTGAAATTTTCTGGGGATCTGACACCGTTTCGCCTTCATCATTTTTGAATTTAGCTTGCATATTTCTTTTGTTGTTACGTCCAATAATACTATTTATTGTTTTCCAAGTTTTTTGTAGATTGTGTTTAACAGATTCAAATTTCTTTTTATAATACTCTCTTTTTGATTTTCGTATTAACGTGTTTAACTTGTTTCTATATGTTTTGAATGACTGAGGCACCCATGTACAGGAAAACAACATTGGGCACCCATGTACAGGAAAACAACATTAGTATCTGGTGTCAGACACATTATTGAGCATCCATGTACAGCAGAAACAACGCTAGTATCTGATGTCAGATACATTATTGGGCACCCATGTACAGGAAAAACAACATTAGTATTTGATGTCAGACACATTATTGAGCACCCAAGTACAGGAAAAACAACATTAGTATCTGATGTCAGACACATTATTGGGAACCCATGTACAGGAAAAACAACATTAGTATCTGATATCAGACACATTATTGGGCACCCATGTACAGGAAAACAACATTAGTATCTGGTGTCAGGACTCAAGACGCAAGCTACTATCTCAAGACGCAAGCTAACGACTATCATATATATCTGTTCAAAATATATATTCATGTGCAAGGAACCACATCTGGTTTCTTTATACGAAATCATTTACGGGAGATATTCATCATTTTCTACACCGGTATCCAAAGATTTTCTTCTCATATCAAACTCGTGCATAGCAAATTCACATGTATCGATCCCGGGTATTTATTTTAGTATCTCTGCTGACAAAGTAATTATTAGCCAGGCGATGTCGGTGTGCGCTGTAAACTTCAACTTTTAAATTCGAGTATTTTTCTTTAAAAGCACTACTGTGTTGTTAATATTGAACGACATTGACAATTTTTTTTATTGGGTATCAAAATGCGTGTAAATAAATCATCCTTTTTTTCTATGTAAAAATATTGTGGAAACAATTATTAGTTCTGAAGCTATATATGTATTTATAACAGCTGCGTTACTTTTTGTGCAGACTTTACATCCTAGCTTGCGGGGTTGATTGTACGGGCCAATATACAGAGTAATACGCTTTGATGTTGTACGGTATTACATGTCCGGCACACGACGCGGCAGCTGCGCACTCAAAAACAAATTATCATGAAAACTATAAAGAAAACCTGATGGAGCATATAGTAACAGGCGATTTGCGGGGAAACCGGGATATATCAGCTGTTATATAATACAACCCAACCTCTCGCGATGAACACATCGGCTATTACCGGGACTATTACACACAATGATGGAATAAGATTCGAAGTGCCATTTTTAATCGTCACTTGCATCATTGGCTATGTGGGGAACTTTTTAGTGCTTATTGTGTATTCTAGGAAGAAATATCGGCGGTCAAATGCTGCACTTTATATTCTCAATTTAGCTGTGGGTAAGTAGTATATCGAAAGCAACTACCTTTTTGATCAGGGTCAGGGTTGAATGAATTGAGCCCTTTTAGTCGTTCCACATTTTTCTCAAATGTTTTTCTGCCGAAAGCAGTATGTATTGGAATTGGAACCTAAAACACGACTATTAGGCGGAATAATAGCCGGATTGCCATGACAAATCATTCTGTCAAGTACTCTAATATTAATAGCGCTCAGGTTTGGGCTACGTTTTCCATGTTGCCACGAAGTTCTTACGGTACAAAATGCTGAATGTGTCTGTATGTCGGGCTAATGAATTATGCATTAGAAAAGAAAATGGCAGGGACGGTCATAAATTTATACGGGGTTGTTGTAAAATGTTTGCCTTGAAGAGTGGTTATAAAAAATGTTTGACTTGATTCTGGACTTTGAAAAGAATATAAAGCTTTGAATGTGTAAAGTTGTTATTGTTTTAAAGAAGTTAAATTTTGCAAGCTGACCTCTTGTCTAGAAATTGAATTAAGAATTGGATTACTAAAGTTGTCTTTCCTGTACATGGGTGCCCAATAATGTGTCTGATATCAGATACTAATGTTGTTTTTCCTGTACATGGGTGCCCAATAATGTGTCTGATATCAGATACTATATAATTTGACAATATTTTTAAACAAAGCCACTTCAAATGTAAACAACCTTCCTTGCTCGCTCATACAAGATACAAGATGTATGGTATACATACATCTCCTATACGGTGATGAAAAACACGAAGAAAAAAAAAAGAAGAAAAAAAACCCTGTTCTGGATCTGGACTTTGGTTCTTTTCAAGGAATTCTCCTCAATTTGGCTCATCTGTGTTTCAACAAGTTCAACAATGATCTCATATATTTACAGTAATTGGCAAACAGAGAAAACGGTCGGTTTTATTATTTGATTAAAGTTGATTATTTAAACTGAATATGTCTAACCACTGCCCTAGGCTGTACCTTAAATGCACATTTCATTTTACAAGCTGGCCTCTTCCGTCCAGAAATTGGATTAAGAATAGCTCGACCCGTCAGCCAATGCCTATGTAGTGTAAGGGATTTCACTTCACATGTACTACATCGTGCATATTAATGGTGTCATATTTGGCAGAATAATAAAAGTACTTATAGTGCTGATTAGTCTAGGCTACGGAGCCATTTCAAAAAATCACTTCAGTTAAAAAATGTGATTGAACTTTGTACGAGGGTCAAGTTCAAAATTATTCTAACTTTTTCAAACCATAAGGATTTATTATGGGAGACAAATAAACCCAATTTTCAACAAAATCGGAGCAATGTTCATTTTTTCTCACGTATACCGTATCCAAAATGAGACATTATGACGTCTCAGTGTTACCTTTAACTAGCTACAATATTTGCCATAATAGGGGAGAGCGGGGAGTGTTCGCCCTAGGGGCAGGTTCGCCCACCCCTTGTTTCTCAGCACTACGGCTATCAGGGAATTTGGTGATGGCAAAATTAGGTGACATAGGTCATTATAAACTTCTCATATTAGCTACGCGACATATAGGGACGTGTTCATCGAACTGCAGCCAAAACAAAAAATTACACCAAAACGTAATTTTTCTTGCATTCATAATGTTGTATTATCATTGATACATAAATACAGATGGTTTTAATGGAAATCTGTATTGGGATCATATGGGATTTGTCAAAGATTTAATGCAGTTATAATCTCCTTATTCGATTTGTGTTTTGCATACCCTGAAGAAAATACAAAAATGTGCACAAGGGGCTCGTTCGCCCTTTTGAGGATGGGGCAAGTTCGCCCTATATCTTCCCCGGGCGGACTTACCCCAAACTGGAGGGCGAACCTGCCCCATCAGCGTATTATGCAATATATTGATAATTAAACCATTAAACAAGGTAAAACTACTGAAAAACAATATGGGGCAAGTTCGCCACTTTGCAAAACTTTTTTGTTTGTTTTATCCTGTTGCTATTGTAAGGCCTATAGGTCTGGGATTGTGGCCGTATATAGCTAAGACATAGGGCTTTCACATGGGCTAATCAGGTCATCCCTAACCTTAAAATTGACATCGCTAGGCTGGTCAGAAAAAAATAGGGCGAACACTCCCCGCTCTCCCCTACTAAATAAATAAATAAATGTAGACATTTATATAGCGCTTTATGCCGTAAACAGCCTCTAAGCGCTTTACATTTATTCCGCCGTCATTAGAATATGTCGGAACCACGTTTGCAGCCTACAAGTGGCGCAGGGTCCATCAGTACAACGACTGTGACTACCCCTAACAGTTCCCATTGCACCTGGGTGGGGTGAGGCAAGCGAGGCAAAGCGCCTTGCCCAAGGGCGCAACACACACCACCACATTGGGTTCGTTACTTTTAATGCACTCGGTGTTTCTACCGTCCCGGCTCAAACCAGGCTCAAACGATTCTAGAAGTTTTTCTCACAAGCCCCGCCTACTTTTCCTTCCTTCTCGGCGACCCGGAAGTAACGTTTTCCATTGGTTTGTGTGGTGCAAAATGAGGAAATTACCAATATTTGGCAACGAATTACAGGAATTCCAGTCGTAGATCTCGACTGAAATGGATATATTAGGTAAATAACACTTTCATTTATGTAATAAAAAAAATTGTAGGAGATCTACTACCAGTTTGGTAGAAAATCGAGTTGAAATGTGGGCATGTTTTTGGTATAATGGTCAATTGAATTGACAGGTTCGTATTAAACTCAATGGGAATCTCAAGCTTTCGGCTAGGCTAAACTTTAGTCTCGGCATTATACAACAATATTTTGTAAATTTTTCTCGTAAATCGACTCGTCCATGTGTGGTATACACTCTCTTTTCCATTTAAATAGTTAAGAATGGAAATTTTGGCCTTACGAGTGTAACAATTACGAGGTATTTGTCCGCGGTTTCGGATTCTGTTCCTTCGCCAGTAGTGCAAGACTGTGGAATTCGGCAATGTCGAGATAGTATTTTCACGAGTTCATACCCTAAAATGCACTTTATCACTGAGTGTCTCCCAACGAGTGTTTTTTTTATTTACGGTATATCAAATGTCTTCATTACAAAAAAAGAAAACGTCCAAACCTGTTAGGGGTGGTGCAATAATTATGTGTACCTGGGGGGGCAAGCATTTTTGGCAGGTCAAAAGGGGTGGGGGTCAAGTGATTTTTGGCAGGTCGAAAGGGGGGGCAAGCAATTTTGACACAGATATTTGGGCACCGTTTCTATATTACGCCCGGCATAGGAAAACGCGTTAGGAATACGTTCAAATATGCAAAATTTCCTGCTCGCACTATATGATAAGGCAATTTAAGGTTTTAAATTCGGGTTCCCCAACATCTTGGGGGGTGGGGCAAAGATTTTTTGCACATCAAAAGGGGGGCAAAGGTTTTTGGCACATCGAAGGGGGGGCAAAGATTTTTGGCACGGCCAGAGCGGGGCCAGAGGGGGGGGCAAGCGATTTTTGGCAGACCATTTTGAGAATTCACCCCCTGGGGTACACATAATTATTGCACCACCCCTTAATTTAGATTTTAGTTAAGAGAATTCCCACACATAAGGGGCCTAGGGCTGGCATTTTCTTCGGAAATGGGGGGGGTCCCAAATATGTCGGTGACCGGAGAAATTTATGACCCCCTATCGCGGGCAAAATATTTTTACGACCCCCTAAATTTGGTTGAAAAATTTTATGACCCCCCTTCCATCTACACAGATTCAAGACAAATTATTTATTGCCGGAACTAAGGCGCGGCGCGCACCAAAACTTTATAGTGAAGAAAGTGCATTGAGCGTGTTAAAATTTTTTATTGTAAGTGTAAACAAGGCGCGCGTTGCACGCAAACATTTTGCATAGATTGTACGCACATTTCGATTGTGAAGTCAAAGAATGCGCGCGTAGCGCGCTAAAATTTTGAGTCACCAGCCCTTAATAATTCTATAACCCCCTTATTTTGGGTGTTAACAAAATTATAACCCCCCCTATTTTTAGTCTGAAAATTCTATGACCCCCTGTATTTTTGGGACCCCCTTCCGAAGAAAATGCCAGCCCCTAACCACCTTCAAAATACAAAACACTTGATTTGTTTACCTCTTCGATGAAGTATGTATTTATACTTCTACTGTACGTGTAATTTTTTGCTTGTTAAATATTTTTAAAACTGCATTTAGGGGTTGTGCAATAATTATGAGCTCCCTGCGGGGAATTTCAAACGGCTTGCCAAAATTGCTAGCTCCCCCCCATGGCATGCCAAAATCACTTGCCCCACCTCTTGGCCCGCCAAAAAATATTTACTTCCCCTCCTTTTGCACATGCCAATCTTTTGGGATCCCAATTTGCAAACCTTAAAATGGTCTATATGCCTACATGTTGCGAATGCAGCGAGCAGGAAAATTGGCATATTTAAGCGTTTCCGTACGGTTTTCCTAAGCCTTTTTAGAGCGTTTTATTTAAAAGGCGCCCCAAGAATGTGTGCCAAAAATCATTTGCCCCCCCCTCTCAGCTTCGGGGGTCGGAAATATTTTTCAGGGCCCCACTTTCAGACCTAATATTAATTTCAGGGCCCCCTTTTTGGCCATGATTAATGAATGTCAACCCTATAGAAAATAGTGTAATAATGTTCTACAAGAAAAATTAAGGTGAAATTTTTAAAGCCCCCCCCCGGCAATTTTTCTTTGGGCATTAGGCCCCCCCTGTTACAAGTGTTTGTGAACGATCCCAAATATGACACCCAAATGAACCCTGTGGTGTGCGACCAACTGGGGGGGGTTAATAATTTGCCCCATAAATGAAATCACTCAGTGCTCAATGACACCGCACCACAGGGGGGGGGGTTCAGGGGTAACATTCTCTAGTGACGAAACTAGACTTCCGCAATCAAGAGAACAGTTACATGTAGCTGGGGGTAAATCTGCCACCACCACCAAAGGGGGCTGGGGAAATGCTGATTTTTTATTGAAGAATGTGTTCATTTGGGGAAGTGTGAGTGGGGGCAAGGATTTCAAACGAAGCTGCTGTAACATGCTGGAGGTATTGTGCCACTGTCCTAGCTCTACCCTAACAAATTTTCTAAAATCCTATTTTCCTTTACAGACCCCCGGTTCAGACCTGCCAAAAGATGAGAGCTACTGTACAAGTAACAACCAACTGCCAGTCACCATTGACCAATGCCCCTGTGAGCCATTCCATGTCGCTTTTTGCAGCAGAGGCAGACAAAACAAAGGACTGAAATAACGGAGTTCAGAAACGCACTTCACTATGTTGCTAATTGAAGAACAATACTAGTATTAAAAGTCGGGACTCATAAATTAGGTGTAATGGAATGTGTAAAAATTATTCAGATCTAGTATTAGAAATATTCAATCTAGACAGATTAGAATATAATTTAATTCAATTTTAATTTAAGGGATTAAAATTGCTTAGATTGATTTTTAACCCTTAAATTAAAATCAAATTAGATTGAATCGAATTGGATTTTAAAAATCAAAGCGATTTTAAAAATCGAATTAGATTGAATTCTAGATTGAATGTTTTAATTAGAGAATAAAGGTATTGTTTTTAACCGCTGGAGTGCATCTATCGTCTTATATAACACAGGCGACAACATTTTTTTAAGTAAAACAAAAATAATGATGTCGCCCGAACTCGCCTGTGTTATATGAGATGATAGATGCATGACAGCGGCTAAAAACAATACCTTTATTCTCATTTTTAAACACTTCAATTCAAATAAAAATATCAAAAGAATTACAAATTTTAATCAAATTAAATCCTACATTTTGCAAGGAATTATACCTAGGGCTTAAAATCGATCAGTCCCATTGTTGCTATGCGCCTCCAATTGGTTCAAATAGCGAGTACGCCTATCGCGTCGATGCATTACGCGCTGACCCGTGTGATATCATGTCGTATCACACGGGTAAGAACCAATAAGATTGCAGGAACATTCTCAAGTGTTTAAGAATAGATTAGAATTCAGTTAAATTTCATTTAAATGTTTTAATCCAATTTTGGACTTGTCTCTGATTACAATCACTAGTAGACTGATTGAGGAATTTGTAGGGAACGTATACTGGATATCTTCTTCCATCACACAATAGTAGAGGCTAGTAAAAAAATTCCCATCATTTATTCTCTATTTAGTAGGTGTGATGAACTATTTTGGCTTGATTGTTTATTGATGCCAAACACAAGCAAACACAGAACTTCATACTTTTTTAATTAAAAAATAGTGCTTTTTATTTTTTAAATTTCTTACAAATCTCAAAATAAACAGTGATCAAAACTACATACCGGCCGTATTCACCATGCTTTCTTGTTGTGTTTTTTTTTTATATAAAAAAAAAATAACTTTAGTAATGAATTGCAAGTACAAAAAGATCATTTGTTCGTCTATTAGCAGTCACTAGTCTTTTGGGAAGGCTTGTGTGCAGGCCTCGAATTTCAATGTTTTTTTTGGGGGGGGCTTGAAAATGGGTGCCCCCCCCCCAAAAAAAAGCACATTGAAATTTGAGGCCTGCACACAAGCCTTCCCAATTTCCCAAAAGACTAGCAAGGGCACCAAGGCCAACAAGTGATGAAGAATGCCTTGAAAATGACAAAGATATGGGGCACCAAGGCCAAAACTGAAATACATGTAGGGCAGGCAATGGCCCTGGTGGCCTCACTGCAATTCAAGCCCAACTTAATATGGTACTTTCACAAAAGACTAGTATTGACTGACACCTGCCAATGCTAGTCTTCATGAAAGAAATAGTTTGTCTGCCAATAATAAAGCATTTACAAGTCGAAGATTTAGGACCAGAAGGCCCTATCTGCAATAGCTGCCAGGTGTCATATTTTAGATATGTACACTACATAATGCAAAAATTACTGAGATGTCTACATGGCAGCTATTGCAATTGGGGCCTTCTGGACTTAAACCCTTGAAGTGGATACTCATCATATTTGCAGTATCCAGATTTTTAATTATTGGAATGAAGGTACACCTTACCCATCACTGCCACCCCCCCCCCCACACACACACACCGGAACCCTAGTTTGACTCAAGTTCGGTAGTGACGTTGGTGCAAAAATTTTTGGGCCGGGGTGGAGTATTGAATCGCACTCGTAAAGTTAATTGCGTAGAGCGCACATGTACAATGTTGGTTTTAGGGCTCTCAACTAACAGCTAATTATGTACTTGGGTACCGGTACCTGATTTAATTTGCGAAAAAAAACAAAAAAACTTTTGCTTCTATTGAACAGGAAAGGGACACATTGAATTAGTATGCATTGCTAGCTGTTCAATAGAAGCAAAAGTAATTAAAATGTACAACTTCATCCAATTTTTTTATTTTTTTATATAGCAGTATTTCTCTGGTTTCCAACCTCGAATAACACCTGAGTAATTTAAGGCCAGGTTAACTGCCAACTTATTTTTTCAAATTTTGTAAAAAAAAATTGCCATTTTTCAGGTACTTTGACCCGGGTAGGCCAAGAACAGGCGGGAACTCAGAATTGGTGAGAGCCTTAGTTGGTTTGTAATGGCACAACCGCGAAAAGACATTGATGTCATTAGGCCTACCGAACTTGAGGCGAACCAAATAAAAATGCCTGCACATTGAACATTTCCAATCATTCTGTGCTATAATTTACAGTCTACAAGGAACTCTGCATTGTACTTGTAGGCATCACTTGTCAGTGTCACTTTTTGAGGTCCTTATTGTTTTTATAATTGGAGTTCATATTTACTAAATTACTACTGCATCGTGCATGTAGTTAGTTTATGCACAACATGTATTGCTATGCAAGTATTTAATTTCTTTTAAAATGTTAAACCTCCAGATAAGATTTTTCTTCAAAAAATTAAATTGTTGACTTTATCGGTCCAGCAGCTTGTTGGGAGAGTTTTAAATGCATGCAACAGATAGTTTACAGATGCCAGCTGTTCACTTCCAAATCATTATCTTTTCGGTCTTTCAAGAATTGCGCCATTATTCTCAGTTGTTCTACTGCACCTGGAAATGAGAATAAAATAAAATGTAAAATAATATTAGCCAATGATAAATTACAAATTATTATCCATGTATCAGGATTATAGACTGCCTTTTACCATGGACAGCATCCAGCGATGCTTTTAGTTTCATTCTTTTAACTCGGATGCACTCGCTTTTAAAATTTGAAAATCACATTGCCACGATTTATTAAAAATTCCTGTAGTAGGTTGCAGAATAAATTTTTGTACAGTGATGGAGTAAGGGGCTGGGCAAGAAGTATGAGCCCGGGGGGGGGTAAAGTTGGGGGGGGGGGCAAGAAATGTTTGGCGAGCAGAGAGGGGTGGCCGGGCAAGCAATTTTGGCAAGCCAAGAGGGAGGGGCAAACGATTTTTGGCACACAGTTCATGGGGCGCCTTTTAAATAAAAGGCTTATGGAAAACAGGACGGAAACGCTTAAAATACGTAAATGTTCCTTCACGCTGCGCTCGCAACATATAGGCCTATATAGACCATTTGAGGTTTGTAAATTGGGATCCCAAAAATTTAGCATACGCAAGGGGGGCAAAGAATTTTTGGCAGGCCGAGAGGGGGGAAGCAAATTTTGGCGGGGCAAGAAGGGGGGGGCAAGTGATTTTGGCGAGCCGTTTGAAATCCCCGTTCATAATTATTGCACAGCCCCTATGTCAATGATGGTTGCAGAAATATGCAGAATTTGAAAACAGTCATTTGCCCATAAACTTAGCTAATTTTTGATATACAGACATGGTGGCAAGACCCCTTATTTTTTTGAGTTAAATCATCACCTTTTTAAACAAAATAATTAAATGTAAAGGACCGTTCACAAACACTTGTAAGGGGGGACTTTACAGACCTCGAAAATTTCAGGGACCTCCCTGTTTGACATGAAAATTATGGGTCAACCCCATAGAAAAGCATATAAACTCAATTTTTCCAAGAAAATTTGTGGTCATCACCTGGTCATTTTTTTCAGGTCCCCCAGCCCCCCTTCTAGAGAGGGTCAAAAAAATTCAGGGCCACCCTTTTTGCATCATGCCCCCCTAACAAGTGTTTGTGAACGGTAGACTTAGACTATAATATTTACAGTATTTTCTTGGCCAAACTGGAACATGTGCGTTGCGTCCTTGTAGCGTACTAAGCATGTACGCAATGTAAGGCGCGTGTATGCTTTCTTCTGTATCACGCTATATTCGCGTGTGTTTATCGCGGAGCCACTAGCGTTTATAGTGTTCCAGTTTGGCCAAGAAATTACTGTAAATATTATAGTATTGGTTATATAAAAGAAACCCACCTTGCAGAGTCGTGTACACAACAAGCAACACAATCCAACATACAGCATGCTCAGCTAGCTGTACACACAGACAAAGGTATGATCAATTGATGCATATGAAAACATACGGGCAGTGCAGTACATGGTAGTCAATGGAACAAATCTCGATATCTCGTCATGTTTTCGCCGTCTATTCGATGCGGGATTCGATGTCCGTGGCAATATTTGTCCTTAGTCTATACCTGATCTCATGTACCAATACCTTGTGTATTGGTACATGATTCGGCGGGTATACTTCAGCAATAGCGAATAAGTGGTCGTTTTTTACTCTTTTCAAA
The DNA here is from genome assembly GCF_039555335.1 of Amphiura filiformis. Classification (NCBI taxonomy): domain Eukaryota; kingdom Metazoa; phylum Echinodermata; class Ophiuroidea; order Amphilepidida; family Amphiuridae; genus Amphiura; species Amphiura filiformis. The sequence continues at coordinate 401,576 of NC_092636.1, forward strand.
ACGTCACATGTACACCAAATACAGCCCCCGAAATGGTCTACTTTTAGCGTGCCTTAACTCCGAAACAGTTTAGTCAAAGTTAAAAATGCGATCCCCAACCCTTTGCTTACCTTGGACGAATTTGCAGTATTTTCCGCTAGCTCCGTGTTGAAAAATGTCCGGTACTTGCCCGGTACAAACATAGAAATGGCCACATTTGCTTCAGTCCTGGTATGAATATTTCTTCCGTAATCCAATGGTTCCAACGTGGGCATCACGATGATAGTCTCCTACACAACCAGATTGTGTCGGCCTGACGCTCGTCGATCCTAAAAGTGAGGACAGCGTGAGCTCTTACCTGCGTAAAAGTCTGTTCGACAAAGGCAATAAGGATGATTGACAGCGCCGTTCATTGGGCGGAGCCATTATATTACGTCATGACAGCTGACAGGTTGCGCTGTTCTCTGACCTTGACTGTTCGTCACGTAGACATAGCGTGACCTGGGTACACGTACAAAGCTGGGGGGATGCGACTGCGGCCGCCATTTTGACACGCGGTATCTACTCTTCAGAAAAATTACTTTTGGTGACGTTTTATATCAAACAATTTTCGATAACGGATTTCTACTAGGATTTCAATTTTTTATTAATGAAGGTGCATGTAGTTTTGAGGAATAACACGGGATGTTTCGAGTTTTATTTCAACTGGTGGTGTATAGAAGGTGAGTGAATTCGTGAATGAGGCCGGGGATTGAGGTTTCGTTGTTTCAACGATCCGATAGTAGGATACGAAACGTAGGCTAAAAATGTCTAATGACGCCATGTTTACATGAAAACATTAGCTGTTGCGAGGTCAGTGTCGTTGAATTTGTTACCTAAATTCCTTTCAGGATATTCTGATTTCACTTATTTATGATGTGTACGAAAATTCACCATATAAACTCAAAAGTGTGAATGCAAGCTGTTATTGCTGACAATAGAAACATTGTTGCAAAGTCATTAAAAACAGGTATGTATTACAGACGTACTTTGGCCGAAACGAGATACAGGCCAGTTAGGCAGTCTATCCTTAGTCCATCTTATATTTGCTTCTCTGATACAAGATGAATTGAAAACCTATTGCAAACTTGTCAAAGCACGTCGGTAAACGAGGCAAATAATGCGATTGCTTTTCACAACTATCGTGTGTATTGCATTTTGTGTGTGTGTGTGAATGTCCCACTGGGCGCAGCCATGTTTGTGATCGAGGTCAGAGGTGAAACTTCTGTCAATCAAACTACTTTGCGATATTTTAGGGAAATATTTTGCCGAAGGCATTGAGGTGGTGTGGGCGCAACACGGTGGTGGGACGGGGAATCGAACCCACGCACGTTGAGCAAGCTCTCAGCCCGGAGGGGGTTCTCCCTGGTTGAAGGTATACAGGGATGTGCCACGGTTTTGGGGTACCTTTTCAGCAATTTTGGTATATCAATGGGTGGGTTTTCAGTGGAAACCAATGCGCCCAATTGGGCAAAATTACCCCTAAAAGCGCCCAATTAAGGCAAATTTGGGTGCTTTTTGGGTGTTTTTTTGTGGAAAATTGGTATACGGATGGGTGGCAAAATCAGCAAAAAGTAGGTATAGAGAAAGTCAGCATCCGAAAGTCTGCGTGGCACATCCCCGTAAATTTTTTTTTCGAAGAACCCCCCCCTGGGGGCTCTCAGATTATGAGTCCAAGGCCGTAACCACTGAGCCACCGTGCCCTCTTACTACTAATAATATCATAAATGGGAATGTGAGTCCACATGTGATCTAGCATCGCTTTCCATACTCATCTTATATCTTGCCGACCATATCCACTTACTTACATGCAGTAATGAATGTGATATGACACGATCTGGTCCATAGAGGCCAAAGGTGGCAAACTTGAAATTGAGATCAAGGCAAAAATATGGAATAAAAAAAAACCCAATAAAATATGTAAGAAGATAGACATCACAAAACTTAACAACTTTAGAACTAAAACACGTTAGACCTTCGGTGTTTTCAGTATTTGATAGCCTAATCTGCTAATGTTTATATAAGGTAATATTTTTAGGAACTCAATTTTCAAAAATGCCTCCTTTGGCCTCCATGGACCAGATCATGTCACATTTATGCAAAAAAAAATTGAAATTTGACAATATACGGTTGCTGTCACAGCTGTGATATAATGGGATCATGCAGAAACTCTTTAATATGCGCTTGTCAGTATGATTGTTAGCGACGAACGCATTTTACATAATGGAGTAGGCCTTGTCATTACATTTTACTTGCCATTTATACTAGCCTAGTAATTTGTTTCATTGTTTAATGCACCGCGCAAACATATTGAACGTGTTTGTACAAAAATAAAAATAGAATTCGATTTCATAGACAATCTTTTTATGTGTTATTATATCCATTACCCTCTCTTAATGTATACCAATCCCTAGCTTGCTCTGGAGTTTTTCCCAATAATGGCTGCATTCATATTACCCTACGTGTCTATCGGGAACTTTATCCCTCACACACTTTTGAAAAATTGAAAATTAAAAAATGTCCAAATTGTACATTTACTTGACCATATGTTACATCAGCATGAAAAACGCATTAAAATGAGTACAAACAAGCCTTGTATTGGTTCAGAGGTTTTTGAGATAGCTCTTGATATTTTGAGAAAATATCTCGAAACTTTTATGTGAAGCCTATATGACCGTACCAGCACAGAGAGCATTAAAAAGTGTCTAGTTTAAAACAGAACCCTCAATAGCTGCTGAGTGTCGTCTTGCATATGGAAAGGTTTCTATACAAAAACGATTCTCTTATAAACCATCTATGCAGTTTCCACTTCGATACATCTGATTCTGAGCACACATTTTCGTCCAAGAGCTTCCAAGCAAGAAGTGAATTGTCTCCACACAGTCTTTGATTACACTACACGGTTGAGTGCATTCATTTATTTTATTGATTTATTGATTTATTGATTTATTGATTGATTGATTGATTGATTGATTGATTGATTGATTGATTGATTGATTTATTGATTTATTGATTCAATCAGTCAACTGACAACGCACAATATCGGAGGATACGATGCCGAGCTGCTATATTTACCCGTTTTGATCTCATACGACAGGAAGCCACGTAAAGTAATTAATGACTCGTCTTCCCCAGAATCACACAAGAAATGTAATAACAATTCCTACTAGTACTAGTGACATCCAAACAAGTTGTACATCAAAGTAGGTTAAATACGGACACGATTCAATAGGTATCTACCCGGGGTATACAATTATAAAGTCAGTTCAGGCAAAATTCAAAACCATTTTTGCCTGAAGGGTAGAGACAATAGAAATTTTTACTAGAGGAACATATTCTTGTTTATACCATGATATTGTTGTATCTCAATACTATCACAACTTCAGCTGTGTAACTTACCTAAAAAGTGGTTCTTTTAATTAAAAATACAATAAATAAAATCACTCTGCGCTTTTAGTACTGACCAGACTATAGTAATATTTATTCGTCGAAGGAGGTTACTTTTTTTCATTTTTTCCCTTTACAATATTATTCAATACTAGCAGTCAATCATGTTTCAATGGGCAAGTGCCTCTTACTTTAAGGGGGTACTACACCTCTAACCATTTTTTTGCTTATTTTTGCGTTTTTCTCAAAAATTATAGCGCATTGGTGACAAGTAAGATATGTATATTATATAGGGGCGAGGACTACAACTACTGCACTGAAAATTCAGCAACTCAAGGCAAGTAGTTATTGATTTATTGATCAAATATTGGTTTTCCCTCATTTTTGACTGTAACTCCACAATTGTTGTCTGTGCTGAAATAAAAATTTCCAGTGTAGCAGCCGTAGTCTTTGCCCATATACATATCTTACTTGTCACCAATGTTTTATAATTTTTGAGAAAAATGCAAAAATAGGCACAAAATTGGGCAGGGGTGTAGTACCCCCTTAAATGGTATTGAAATTTGTCTTGTCCGGGGACTTCCATAGCTCAGTGGCGTTATTTTCTACTGATGCGTAGTAGGCCTATGTAGGGCTGTATTAAATAACCTGTTCAGTGATTTCATCCTGAGAATGTAGAAATCCATGAATCAACAAAATTTAGATTTTAGCACCTTAATTGCCCACCACCTTTTGTTAGTTTCGACGTGCAAACATTAAGCCCTGTATTAAAGACAAAATAAGTTATTTTACATGAATCTGTAATTTCTCTACTTAGTAGAGAAATTAGCTGCATGCATTTGAACAGAGCTTCAACTTTATCAATACGACTGCTTTCCTCGGTTCTTGCCAAAACGTTTTAAAATATCTAATGACAATTTTAATGATTTATCCTTCACTTTTAAGGATTTTATATACAATTTAAATTTGTTTTACCATTTTGTACTTTCGCTGGGATCACTGAATAACCCCCTTTCGCTATCACCCAGAACACATGGTTTGTCATCCCCCCTCCCCCACACTTTTTTCCCTTTGGATTTATCGTCATCCTGATTCAGACGCTTTTATTGTTTCATTTACAACTTTTATTATATTTATCACTGATGATGTTACCGAATAGTCTTTTGAAATTAGCAGGCCTCATTAGTAGATCTCATATAATTGAAGTGCTCCCCCGAATAGCAAGATAATGACAGGCTTATGCTTGGTTTTGACATGTAAGAATACAAAATGATTTCCTGAGTTAATAATGGGGAGTTTAAGCTCCATTGCAAAGTGAAAGCAGAGCGAGGTGTGTGGATGTGAGGGGCATGAAGTTGTGTTTATGGCTCGGGGTTTATGGGGAGGGGTGGGTTAGGCAATTAACAGCTGCCTGGTATCAACTATCATTCAACATTTCTGATACTGTTACAGCTTGAAATTTGAAGGCAGCGGGACCTCTCAGGAAGAATCGGAAAGGACAACTTATGACACGTTGTAACCATGGTAACTGGGTGTTAAAGTATTGCTGGTGGTAGTGGTCAGTTTTGCAATATTTTCGCCATTTTACAAAATACAAATAATGCTCTAAGTTTGCCACTAGCAAAGATCAAGGATCTGGAATAGTCGAACCGGAATATATTTAGCTTGTTTCTATTGAGTCCCCTGCATTTTACCGGTAAAACTGTTCGCCGATAGCGGCGAAAGGCGGATAACGGTCAGTTTCCATTGCACGTTGTTTACCGGTAAACACTCGATGAACAGCGTCAATTGACACACCTTAAAAGTTTGCCGGCGAAAGGTCGTGCACTGGGGTTAATCCATGGGTCAATCGCAAAGCATTGTGGATTTTAAGGTGGTTATGGAGGCATTATAAAAGTGCTCTAATCATGTTTAAACAGATTAATTGTAGTATTTTCTTAATTGTTTGGCTAAAAATGAGGTAGCAAACACGAGCAAGAACAGAAAAAGCACTGGCAAAAAAATGTTTACTAAAACGCCATATTCCGCGATAGTCCATATTTGACTTTGGCGAACACTTTTGGTTCTCGTTTAAATTCTACAGATAGCACAGTCGATCTAATGTTATCTGCGGTTGCAGTACAGTTTAGAGAAATAATGTGGCTGGTTGTTTGGTTAAAAAAAAACGATAATTTTTAAAATATCGGGATACAAGCAGGCGACCAGTATGGTGTGCAAAAGACGTTGCAAATTGTCAATGAAAGAGCTTATAAATTAAAATCACGGACATTAAGCTCCACAATAGGCATCTACATTCCAAGCGGAAACGCTTTTCAGAAACATACCCCTCTTTTTTTTCAGCAATCTCTGAAACCTAAATATATGCAATTCGGACGATTTGTAAACAAGAAATGTCTTTAAAAAAAGACAATGCCTCAAGAGATTCCAGCGCACACCGACATCGCCTGGCTAATAATTGAAAACCTGAGTGGAAGAAGGGCCCAACTCCAATTTTTTACAAAAATGAGTTAGACCCAGCATATTATTGCCAACAGATTGTTCTTCCTTGTGTGTGAAAGATGAGCCAAAATCAACTCTCCAAATAGTCTTTCAAGTACACTTAATCATGGTTTTCATGGAAGAAAGGCCCAACTCCATGGAGTTGGGCCCTTTTTCCACAAATATTGGGTTAAAGAGGAATTTTGTTCATCCATGAAATCTGCTTTTCACTACAATAAACTTTCTTGACATGCTTCTACTTGTGCAATTAATGGATAATTGTCAAATTTCTGTAGCTATTTATAACACATCTGCTTACGGAACTGGCACTTGCAGTATATTAGTGGAAGAAGGGCCCAACTCCAGTTCGTATTAAGACCTGTACCGTTGCCATGGAAACATCATATTTAATTTTGAATGTATGAAATATTGTATATTCATGTATTAAAGGTCCCCTGAAGAGGAAAACATTCTGCCTATAAAACTTTTCAAAATATTTAGTTTTTTCCTAATATCTCAAAAACAGTTTTGATGGAGTTGGGCCCTTCTTCCACTCAGGTATTCAATTATTTGGTGCAGCAGTGACATTAAAATGAATACACGGGATCGATACACGTGAATTGCTATGCACGATTTTGATATCAGACGAAAATCTTCGGATACTGAGTTAGAAAATGATGAATATCTCCCGTAAATGAATTTTTCTCAAGAAACAGATGTGGTCTCATACACTTGAAAATACGTGTTGAACAGATATTATAGTCGTTAGCGTGCGCTTTGAAAATTGGCCGTGCGCTTTGAACTCAAAATTTGACCAAGACTCTCAATTTTATATTGCGTTGGTCTTGTATGGACTACAGCGCGCAGCAGGCTATAGTGGCACTCACTCAAGTGGAGATAGTATAACCATTGACCGCAATGTCGTATACAAGCTTGCTCACAGAGCGAGAAATCAATTACCCCGTCTATGTCAGTAGCTTTAGTCAGGTCACTTCGCTAATAATATGCATCTCATAAGGTCCGAATAAAATGGTCATGGGTGGCTGTGGATTCAACCTACCATGGCGATTTCTACTATGAAGATATCGGGGCGATGTCACTGTGCAGCGGGCACCATTTGTTAGTAACCATAAGAGCATACCCCCCCAAAAGAATCCTGCGTATACGGGCCTGCATCACACATATTACTTGGTCTGTTATTCATTCAAAGCTTCTTCTTGTTTTTTGTTTGTTTTTTTGTTTATTAATATTATTTGTTATTGCAACCCAGTGCAACCCAGCAAACACAAAACGTAAAGAAAACGTTTAAATGTCGGGCTTTAGTGTCGACAAAATATCTAGAGAAAATATTTTGCAATATCATTTGACAACATATGTACAATGTTGTTGAAGTGTTTTTTCATGATATAAATCGTTTAAAAAATGTTGTGATGTATTATAAAACCCGACATTTAAACATGTTAAATGTCATTAAAAATAACGTTTTGAAAAATGTTTGTGTTTGCTTGGAAGGTAAATTCAAAGGGAAAGTTCACAGCTGGATCCACATGTAAACAAGGTCAAGACAAATAAGTGACTAACAATAACTGCTCAAAATAATAGGTTATTTTTCTATTTTATTTATCTTTCTTATTTTCAGGAGACACTGTGACAATGACAGTTGTTTGCTTTCACGTGACAGAATTCTACCGTGTCACGTGGCCGTTGTTATGGAGATCTGATATCCAATGTGCCATTCATCGAGCAGTTCGATTCTTAGGATTTGATATCACTGTCTTTACCATGACTGCTATTGCGGTTGACAGGTAATTACCATTTTATAATCATTATTAAAGTCGATGACGTTTTGTAATTATGTTGTTGCGTTTCGGTAGTATGAGATTTGATAATATTCACATCATATAGGCAGTGGCGTAGAGAAATATTTTGCTATTTTGAAGCTAAACTGATGAAATATAGACTATGCCATAGTCGAATTTTATTAAAAATATGTTATTATTAGTCATGATGAACCCATTTCGTTGAACTCAAAATTATACTGATGTTTATAAAAATTAAAGTATTCAATAGTAAAATGGTCATAAAGAGTTAAAAATATCAGACGATTAGTGACAATAAAAGTAATTGAATGCAACATTATCTTGCATAATTATAACGGCTCACTTTAATACTGAACAATTCTGATTTTGGAATCTACCCGTTTATTGATAGCGAACCCCGAAATTTCGACTATGAACTTGGGAAGCTAACAAACAGAGGGAGTAGGGTGACTGATCAGATGTGAAAATCTATCAATTGTGCACACATTAATTAAATCAGAGTTTTAAGCTTTTAAGCTTAAAACTCTGATTAAATACAATATCCAGAGTATGCACAATGGGCAAGTGGACTACGGGTAGTCTAGATGAAATAAGGTTCAAAAATGGGGCTAAAATGGGCAAATATGAGGTTAATTTGGTCAGAAACCCATATTCAGGCGTCAACATTGGGGGGATGATTGTATGGACCATCCCCTGGCAAAATATTATGGGGGGTTTATCCCCCACCACCACCCTCCCACGGGATCTACGCCTATGCATATTAGTCCTACTGTTGGTTATTACACTCTCTAAAATATACAATTTACAAAATGGCGCGGTAAACTATACATGATGAGATGATAACAAATCACATAACACCTCTGATAATGACAAGTATCGTGGTGATATGATTGCCTCATGTCCAATGTTAAACAAATGAATTTTACAAAAGAGCGCGAAATTGTCATTAGCAACTGTTTTAAACTGTTGCGATTTGGTAGTTCATAGCATCTTGCGAATGGTAGTGAGCTTTGGCAAAAATTGCATTGATCATTTCATCATGTTCATAGCGAGTGTGTAGAAGAATTCAAATGAAATATCACAGATATACTTTTGTAGGTCATGTGGTTATTGAGATATGATGCAAAGAGGGCTGAAACAACAACACTTTTGTAAAACGTACATAACTCATTCAAAAGGCTTATTATATTCAGCGAAACGAAACGAAACGAAACGAAATGAAGTTCTCACGGCTATTGGACATTATGCAGATTGTCACAGCTCATCTTGTGATACCAGTTGTTCCTCACGGGTGCAATGAGTCCGCATTGTTGATTAAGAAACACATTTCTCACGGCTATTTCTGAATGAATTATGAATTGATTTTGATTGCAAATTATGCAGATAGTCACAGCGGATGTTTTGATACTCATTTCAAAGTTGTCATTCATTCCTAGCAGGTGCAGTGAGCCCGTTTCGTTGATTATCACTTTTTGCCAAAAGTGATAATCAACGAAACGAAGTTCTCACGGCTACTTCTGAATGAATTATGAATTGATTTTGATTGCAAATTATGCAGATAGTCACAGCGGATGTTTTGATACCCATTTCAAAGTTGTCATTCATTCCTAGCAGGTGCAGTGAGTTTGTTTCGTTGATTATCACTTTTTGCCAAAAGTGATAATCAACGAAACGAAGTTCTCATGGCTTTTTTAAGCCAATTATGGAATCTATTTAGAGTGGAAATTATGCAGATTGCCACAGCGCATCTTTTGATACCAATTTCAAGGTTGTCACTCACTCCCAACAGGTGCAATGAGCCCGGAATGTTGATTTAGAAACACAGTTCTCACGGCTATTTATGAATGAATTATGAATTTATTTCGATTGCAAATTATGCAGATAGTCACAGCGGATGTTTTGATACTCATTTCAAAGTTGTCATTCATTCCTAGCAGGTGCAGTGAGCCCGTTTCGTTGATTATCACTTTTTGCCAAAAGTGATAATCAACGAAACGAAGTTCTCATGGCTTTTTTAAGCCAATTATGGAATCTATTTAGAGTGGAAATTATGCAGATTGCCACAGCGCATCTTTTGATACCAATTTCAAGGTTGTCACTCACTCCCAACAGGTGCAATGAGCCCGGAATGTTGATTTAGAAACACAGTTCTCACGGCTATTTATGAATGAATTATGAATTTATTTCGATTGCAAATTATGCAGATAGTCACAGCGGATGTTTTGATACTCATTTCAAAGTTGTCATTCATTCCTAGCAGGTGCAGTGAGCCCGTTTCGTTGATTATCACTTTTTGCCAAAAGTGATAATCAACGAAACGAAGTTCTCACGGCTACTTGTGAATGAATTATGAATTGATTTTGATTGCAAATTATGCAGATAGTCACAGCGGATGTTTTGATACTCATTTCAAAGTTGTCATTCATTCCTAGCAGGTGCAGTGAGCCCGTTTCGTTGATTATCACTTTTTGCCAAAAGTGATAATCAACGAAACGAAGTTCTCACGGCTACTTCTGAATGAATTATGAATTGATTTTGATCGCAAATTATGCAGATAGTGAAAGCGGATGGTTTGAGCATTCATTCCTAGCAGGTGCAGTGAGCCCGTTTCGTTGATTATCACTTTTTGCCAAAAGTGATAATCAACGAAACGAAGTTCTCATGGCTTTTTTAAGCCAATTATGGAATCTATTTAGAGTGGAAATTATGCAGATTGCCACAGCGCATCTTTTGATACCAATTTCAAGGTTGTCACTCACTCCCAACAGGTGCAATGAGCCCGGAATGTTGATTTAGAAACACAGTTCTCACGGCTATTTATGAATGAATTATGATTTTTTTTTTGAAAACATTTTTGACCCGAAATTTCGACCCTTTCTCGCTTATCTGATAAATTCAGCTTCTTTTTGACATGTGATAGATATGACTTTGGCGTTATATTCCGTGAAAGGATTGCTGTGATTTTGTTTAGATTCATAAAAAAGACGTGATTTTCTGCACCGAGTCGTTTCTGCTCTCGGTCATGTTTACATCTCTCAGCTCGTTTTCACACGCTTGAACTTCCCGGCTCGCACATGCGCCGTGTGTTTGTTACTAGATAAATAAATGATTTAGTACTGTGCGCCCTCTCTTGGTTGTACGACGAGCTGTATCATTTATTTTGCGCCGTTGCTTGGGAGTGCAGGGCGCACACCACTAAATAATCTTCCCATTGAAACACGTGTAAAAACACCGGTTTTCTTTGCTCATTTTGAGGCCTTTTGGGCTCGTTTTAAAATATTTTATGATGACCAGTCGATTGCAAATCGATGAAAGTTTAACATATGTTTCAATGTATGGGGGTTCTTCCATCTCGTTTTCCCGCTAGGAGGCCGCGAACAGCGCCCTCACTGTTTTTAACATGCTCTCAAGACTGCAAACCCGATTCTGCCATTTTTTAATTCGCGGACCTATTTTCTCAATATTTATAAAAATGCGACTTTTTTGGCGACTCAAATTTATGTATAGGCTTTACACTTTTATTTAAGCTATAATTCGCCACTCTTTCTGAATAATAAGTCTAAAGAACAGCCCAAAATACCTCAAAAAGTTTCTGTTTTTACCGGAACTCATTAGGGTTACACAAATGGCGCATTGATTTAGTGGTGTGCCCCTTCAAGAAATAATGATGTTCATAAAATCGAATTTTGTTATATTTTTCTTGAAATATAAAATGTTTTGAGTAAAACACTCAAGGTTTGAGTGCTCTGTGACATCCACATCAAGAGAAATGTCCTATCAAAGATACATGGTGCATTCCAAAAATGTGCACATTTTCAACATTTTGACCATTTGTGCTTATTTCCCTAGATTTGCATCAAATACCAATTCTCAACATATAGTTTTTGACCGTTTATCTGCTAAAACCGCTTTAAAATGAAAAGAAACTAGGTTTCATAATGGCAAAGGTCTACATAGTAATGATTTTACAACAATCACCCCCCCTTATAAAATAATTAAGATTTGAGAGGTTTAAAGACTTGTGCCGATTTGTCACCTTATGACAATTTTGCTTCAAATCTGAGAAATCTTAGTTTTCTCACAATTTTGACAGTTTCTTAAACTTTGAAGGCCTCTGAGAGAATAAACTTAGCGCGACTTGCACCTAAAACGCATTAAATATATTCACTAACATAAAAACTATCTATTTAAATCAAAAAACTGCAATTTAATCGAAAGCCAACTTCAATTTTGGCTGAATCTCTCAGGAACACGATTTTACGCCTAGGCCCTTCGAAGGGCGCACACCACTAAATAATCTTCCCATTGAAACACGTGTAAAAACACCGGTTTTCTTTGCTCATTTTGAGGCCTTTTGGGCTCGTTTTAAAATATTTTATGATGACCAGTCGATTGCAAATCGATGAAAGTTTAACATATGTTTCAATGTATGGGGGTTCTTCCATCTCGTTTTCCCGCTAGGAGGCCGCGAACAGCGCCCTCACTGTTTTTAACATGCTCTCAAGACTGCAAACCCGATTCTGCCATTTTTAATTCGCGGACCTATTTTCTCAATATTTATAAAATGCGACTTTTTTGGCGACTCAAATTTATGTATAGGCTTTACACTTTTATTTAAGCTATAATTCGCCACTCTTTCTGAATAATAAGTCTAAAGAACAGCCCAAAATACCTCAAAAAGTTTCTGTTTTTTACCGGAACTCATTAGGGTTACACAAATGGCGCATTGATTTAGTGGTGTGCCCCCTTCAAGAAATAATGATGTTCATAAAATCGAATTTTGTTATATTTTTCTTGAAATATAAAATGTTTTGAGTAAAACACTCAAGGTTTGAGTGCTCTGTGACATCCACATCAAGAGAAATGTCCTATCAAAGATACATGGTGCATTCCAAAAATGTGCACATTTTCAACATTTTGACCATTTGTGCTTATTTCCCTAGATTTGCATCAAATACCAATTCTCAACATATAGTTTTTGACCGTTTATCTGCTAAAAACCGCTTTAAAATGAAAAGAAACTAGGTTTCATAATGGCAAAGGTCTACATAGTAATGATTTTACAACAATCACCCCCCCCCCTTATAAAATAATTAAGATTTGAGAGGTTTAAAGACTTGTGCCGATTTGTCACCTTATGACAATTTTGCTTCAAATCTGAGAAATCTTAGTTTTCTCACAATTTTGACAGTTTCTTAAACTTTGAAGGCCTCTGAGAGAATAAACTTAGCGCGACTTGCACCTAAAACGCATTAAATATATTCACTAACATAAAAACTATCTATTTAAATCAAAAAACTGCAATTTAATCGAAAGCCAACTTCAATTTTGGCTGAATCTCTCAGGAACACGATTTTACGCCTAGGCCCTTCGAAGGGCGCACACCACTAAATAATCTTCCCATTGAAACACGTGTAAAAACACCGGTTTTCTTTGCTCATTTTGAGGCCTTTTGGGCTCGTTTTAAAATATTTTATGATGACCAGTCGATTGCAAATCGATGAAAGTTTAACATATGTTTCAATGTATGGGGGCTCTTCCATCTCGTTTTCCCGCTAGGAGGCCGCGAACAGCGCCCTCACTGTTTTTGACATGCTCTCAAGACTGCAAACCCGATTCTGCCATTTTTTAATTCGCGGACCTATTTTCTCAATATTTATAAAAATGCGACTTTTTTGCCGACTCAAATTTATGTATAGGCTTTACACTTTTATTTAAGCTATAATTCGCCACTCTTTCTGAATAATAAGTCTAAAGAACAGCCCAAAATACCTCAAAAAGTTTCTGTTTTTTACCGGAACTCATTAGGGTTACACAAATGGCGCATTGATTTAGTGGTGTGCCCCCTTCAAGAAATAATGATGTTCATAAAATCGAATTTTGTTATATTTTTCTTGAAATATAAAATGTTTTGAGTAAAACACTCAAGGCTTGAGTGCTCTGTGACATCCACATCAAGAGAAATGTCCTATCAAAGATACATGGTGCATTCCAAAAATGAGCACATTTTCAACATTTTGACCATTTGTGCTTATTTCCCTAGATTTGCATCAAATACCAATTCTCAACATATAGTTTTTGACCGTTTATCTGCTAAAAACCGCTTTAAAATGAAAAGAAACTAGGTTTCATAATGGCAAAGGTCTACATAGTAATGATTTTACAACAATCACCCCCCCCCCTTATAAAATAATTAAGATTTGAGAGGTTTAAAGACTTGTGCCGATTTGTCACCTTATGACAATTTTGCTTCAAATCTGAGAAATCTTAGTTTTCTCACAATTTTGACAGTTTCTTAAACTTTGAAGGCCTCTGAGAGAATAAACTTAGCGCGACTTGCACCTAAAACGCATTAAATATATTCACTAACATAAAAACTATCTATTTAAATCAAAAAACTGCAATTTAATCGAAAGCCAACTTCAATTTTGGCTGAATCTCTCAGGAACACGATTTTACGCCTAGGCCCTTCGAAGGGCGCACACCACTAAATAATCTTCCCATTGAAACACGTGTAAAAACACCGGTTTTCTTTGCTCATTTTGAGGCCTTTTGGGCTCGTTTTAAAATATTTTATGATGACCAGTCGATTGCAAATCGATGAAAGTTTAACATATGTTTCAATGTATGGGGTTCTTCCATCTCGTTTTCCCGCTAGGAGGCCGCGAACAGCGCCCTCACTGTTTTTAACATGCTCTCAAGACTGCAAACCCGATTCTGCCATTTTTTAATTCGCGGACCTATTTTCTCAATATTTATAAAATGCGACTTTTTTGGCGACTCAAATTTATGTATAGGCTTTACACTTTTATTTAAGCTATAATTCGCCACTCTTTCTGAATAATAAGTCTAAAGAACAGCCCAAAATACCTCAAAAAGTTTCTGTTTTTACCGGAACTCATTAGGGTTACACAAATGGCGCATTGATTTAGTGGTGTGCCCCTTCAAGAAATAATGATGTTCATAAAATCGAATTTTGTTATATTTTTCTTGAAATATAAAATGTTTTGAGTAAAACACTCAAGGTTTGAGTGCTCTGTGACATCCACATCAAGAGAAATGTCCTATCAAAGATACATGGTGCATTCCAAAAATGTGCACATTTTCAACATTTTGACCATTTGTGCTTATTTCCCTAGATTTGCATCAAATACCAATTCTCAACATATAGTTTTTGACCGTTTATCTGCTAAAACCGCTTTAAAATGAAAAGAAACTAGGTTTCATAATGGCAAAGGTCTACATAGTAATGATTTTACAACAATCACCCCCCTTATAAAATAATTAAGATTTGAGAGGTTTAAAGACTTGTGCCGATTTGTCACCTTATGACAATTTTGCTTCAAATCTGAGAAATCTTAGTTTTCTCACAATTTTGACAGTTTCTTAAACTTTGAAGGCCTCTGAGAGAATAAACTTAGCGCGACTTGCACCTAAAACGCATTAAATATATTCACTAACATAAAAACTATCTATTTAAATCAAAAAACTGCAATTTAATCGAAAGCCAACTTCAATTTTGGCTGAATCTCTCAGGAACACGATTTTACGCCTAGGCCCTTCGAAGGGCGCACACCACTAAATAATCTTCCCATTGAAACACGTGTAAAAACACCGGTTTTCTTTGCTCATTTTGAGGCCTTTTGGGCTCGTTTTAAAATATTTTATGATGACCAGTCGATTGCAAATCGATGAAAGTTTAACATATGTTTCAATGTATGGGGTTCTTCCATCTCGTTTTCCCGCTAGGAGGCCGCGAACAGCGCCCTCACTGTTTTTAACATGCTCTCAAGACTGCAAACCCGATTCTGCCATTTTTTAATTCGCGGACCTATTTTCTCAATATTTATAAAAATGCGACTTTTTTTTTTTTTTTTTTTTATGTATAGGCTTTACACTTTTATTTAAGCTATAATTCGCCACTCTTTCTGAATAATAAGTCTAAAGAACAGCCCAAAATACCTCAAAAAGTTTCTGTTTTTTACCGGAACTCATTAGGGTTACACAAATGGCGCATTGATTTAGTGGTGTGCCCCCTTCAAGAAATAATGATGTTCATAAAATCGAATTTTGTTATATTTTTCTTGAAATATAAAATGTTTTGAGTAAAACACTCAAGGTTTGAGTGCTCTGTGACATCCACATCAAGAGAAATGTCCTATCAAAGATACATGGTGCATTCCAAAAATGTGCACATTTTCAACATTTTGACCATTTGTGCTTATTTCCCTAGATTTGCATCAAATACCAATTCTCAACATATAGTTTTTGACCGTTTATCTGCTAAAAACCGCTTTAAAATGAAAAGAAACTAGGTTTCATAATGGCAAAGGTCTACATAGTAATGATTTTACAACAATCACCCCCCTTATAAAATAATTAAGATTTGAGAGGTTTAAAGACTTGTGCCGATTTGTCACCTTATGACAATTTTGCTTCAAATCTGAGAAATCTTAGTTTTCTCACAATTTTGACAGTTTCTTAAACTTTGAAGGCCTCTGAGAGAATAAACTTAGCGCGACTTGCACCTAAAACGCATTAAATATATTCACTAACATAAAAACTATCTATTTAAATCAAAAAACTGCAATTTAATCGAAAGCCAACTTCAATTTTGGCTGAATCTCTCAGGAACACGATTTTACGCCTAGGCCCTTCGAAGGGCGCACACCACTAAATAATCTTCCCATTGAAACACGTGTAAAAACACCGGTTTTCTTTGCTCATTTTGAGGCCTTTTGGGCTCGTTTTAAAATATTTTATGATGACCAGTCGATTGCAAATCGATGAAAGTTTAACATATGTTTCAATGTATGGGGTTCTTCCATCTCGTTTTCCCGCTAGGAGGCCGCGATCGGCGCCCTCACTGTTTTTAACATGCTCTCAAGACTGCAAACCCGATTCTGCCATTTTTTAATTCGCGGACCTATTTTCTCAATATTTATAAAAATGCGACTTTTTTGGTGACTCAAATTTATGTATAGGCTTTACACTTTTATTTAAGCTATAATTCGCCACTCTTTCTGAATAATAAGTCTAAAGAACAGCCCAAAATACCTCAAAAGTTTCTGTTTTTACCGGAACTCATTAGGGTTACACAAATGGCGCATTGATTTAGTGGTGTGCCCCTTCAAGAAATAATGATGTTCATAAAATCGAATTTTGTTATATTTTTCTTGAAATATAAAATGTTTTGAGTAAAACACTCAAGGTTTGATTGCTCTGTGACATCCACATCAAGAGAAATGTCCTATCAAAGATACATGGTGCATTCCAAAATGAGCACATTTTCAACATTTTGACCATTTGTGCTTATTTCCCTAGATTTGCATCAAATACCAATTCTCAACATATAGTTTTTGACCGTTTATCTGCTAAAAACCGCTTTAAAATGAAAAGAAACTAGGTTTCATAATGGCAAAGGTCTACATAGTAATGATTTTACAACAATCACCCCCCTTATAAAATAATTAAGATTTGAGAGGTTTAAAGACTTGTGCCGATTTGTCACCTTATGACAATTTTGCTTCAAATCTGAGAAATCTTAGTTTTCTCACAATTTTGACAGTTTCTTAAACTTTGAAGGCCTCTGAGAGAATAAACTTAGCGCGACTTGCACCTAAAACGCATTAAATATATTCACTAACATAAAAACTATCTATTTAAATCAAAAAACTGCAATTTAATCGAAAGCCAACTTCAATTTTGGCTGAATCTCTCAGGAACACGATTTTACGCCTAGGCCCTTCGAAGGGCGCACACCACTAAATAATCTTCCCATTGAAACACGTGTAAAAACACCGGTTTTCTTTGCTCATTTTGAGGCCTTTTGGGCTCGTTTTAAAATATTTTATGATGACCAGTCGATTGCAAATCGATGAAAGTTTAACATATGTTTCAATGTATGGGGGTTCTTCCATCTCGTTTTCCCGCTAGGAGGCCGCGAACAGCGCCCTCACTGTTTTTAACATGCTCTCAAGACTGCAAACCCGATTCTGCCATTTTTAATTCGCGGACCTATTTTCTCAATATTTATAAAATGCGACTTTTTTGGCGACTCAAATTTATGTATAGGCTTTACACTTTTATTTAAGCTATAATTCGCCACTCTTTCTGAATAATAAGTCTAAAGAACAGCCCAAAATACCTCAAAAAGTTTCTGTTTTTTACCGGAACTCATTAGGGTTACACAAATGGCGCATTGATTTAGTGGTGTGCCCCATTCAAGAAATAATGATGTTCATAAAATCGAATTTTGTTATATTTTTCTTGAAATATAAAATGTTTTGAGTAAAACACTCAAGGTTTGAGTGCTCTGTGACATCCACATCAAGAGAAATGTCCTATCAAAGATACATGGTGCATTCCAAAAATGTGCACATTTTCAACATTTTGACCATTTGTGCTTATTTCCCTAGATTTGCATCAAATACCAATTCTCAACATATAGTTTTTGACCGAATATATACTAAAAACCGCTTTAAAATGAAAAGAAACTAGGTTTCATAATGGCAAAGGTCTACATAGTAATGATTTTACAACAATCACCCCCCTTATAAAATAATTAAGATTTGAGAGGTTTAAAGACTTGTGCCGATTTGTCACCTTATGACAATTTTGCTTCAAATCTGAGAAATCTTAGTTTTCTCACAATTTTGACAGTTTCTTAAACTTTGAAGGCCTCTGAGAGAATAAACTTAGCGCGACTTGCACCTAAAACGCATTAAATATATTCACTAACATAAAAACTATCTATTTAAATCAAAAAACTGCAATTTAATCGAAAGCCAACTTCAATTTTGGCTGAATCTCTCAGGAACACGATTTTACGCCTAGGCCCTTCGAAGGGCGCACACCACTAAATAATCTTCCCATTGAAACACGTGTAAAAACACCGGTTTTCTTTGCTCATTTTGAGGCCTTTTGGGCTCGTTTTAAAATATTTTATGATGACCAGTCGATTGCAAATCGATGAAAGTTTAACATATGTTTCAATGTATGGGGTTCTTCCATCTCGTTTTCCCGCTAGGAGGCCGCGAACAGCGCCCTCACTGTTTTTAACATGCTCTCAAGACTGCAAACCCGATTCTGCCATTTTTAATTCGCGGACCTATTTTCTCAATATTTATAAAATGCGACTTTTTGGCGACTCAAATTTATGTATAGGCTTTACACTTTTATTTAAGCTATAATTCTCCACTCTTTCTGAATAATAAGTCTAAAGAACAGCCCAAAATACCTCAAAAAGTTTCTGCGTTGGTCGGCGAATCATTAGGAAAACACAAATGGCGCATTGATTTAGTGGTGTGCCCCTTCAAGAAATAATGATGTTCATAAAATCGAATTTTGTTATATTTTTCTTGAAATATAAAATGTTTTGAGTAAAACACTCAAGGTTTGAGTGCTCTGTGACATCCACATCAAGAGAAATGTCCTATCAAAGATACATGGTGCATTCCAAAAATGAGCACATTTTCAACATTTTGACCATTTGTGCTTATTTCCCTAGATTTGCATCAAATACCAATTCTCAACATATAGTTTTTGACCGTTTATCTGCTAACAACCGCTTTAAAATGAAAAGAAACTAGGTTTCATAATGGCAGAGGTCTACATAGTAATGATTTTACAACAATCACCCCCCTTATAAAATAATTAAGATTTGAGAGGTTTAAAGACTTGTGCCGATTTGTCACCTTATGACAATTTTGCTTCAAATCTGAGAAATCTTAGTTTTCTCACAATTTTGACAGTTTCTTAAACTTTGAAGGCCTCTGAGAGAATAAACTTAGCGCGACTTGCACCTAAAACGCATTAAATATATTCACTAACATAAAAACTATCTATTTAAATCAAAAAACTGCAATTTAATCGAAAGCCAACTTCAATTTTGGCTGAATCTCTCAGGAACACGATTTTACGCCTAGGCCCTTCGAAGGGCGCACACCACTAAATAATCTTCCCATTGAAACACGTGTAAAAACACCGGTTTTCTTTGCTCATTTTGAGGCCTTTTGGGCTCGTTTTAAAATATTTTATGATGACCAGTCGATTGCAAATCGATGAAAGTTTAACATATGTTTCAATGTATGGGGTTCTTCCATCTCGTTTTCCCGCTAGGAGGCCGCGAACAGCGCCCTCACTGTTTTTAACATGCTCTCAAGACTGCAAACCCGATTCTGCCATTTTTTTATTTTCGGACCTATTTTCTCAATATTTATAAAAATGCGACTTTTGGCGACTCAAATTTATGTATAGGCTTTACACTTTTATTTAAGATATAATTCGCCACTCTTTCTGAATAATAAGTCTAAAGAACAGCCCAAAATACCTCAAAAAGTTTCTGTTTTTACCGGAACTCATTAGGGTTACACAAATGGCGCATTGATTTAGTGGTGTGCCCCTTCAAGAAATAATGATGTTCATAAAATCGAATTTTTTTATATTTTTTTTGAAATATAAAATGTTTTGAGTAAAACACTCAAGGTTTGAGTGCTCTGTGACATCCACATCAAGAGAAATGTCCTATCAAAGATACATGGTGCATTCCAAAAATGTGCACATTTTCAACATTTTGACCATTTGTGCTTATTTCCCTAGATTTGCATCAAATACCAATTCTCAACATATAGTTTTTGACCGTTTATCTGCTAAAAACCGCTTTAAAATGAAAAGAAACTAGGTTTCATAATGGCAAAGGTCTACATAGTAATGATTTTACAACAATCACCCCCCTTATAAAATAATTAAGATTTGAGAGGTTTAAAGACTTGTGCCGATTTGTCACCTTATGACAATTTTGCTTCAAATCTGAGAAATCTTAGTTTTCTCACAATTTTGACAGTTTCTTAAACTTTGAAGGCCTCTGAGAGAATAAACTTAGCGCGACTTGCACCTAAAACGCATTAAATATATTCACTAACATAAAAACTATCTATTTAAATCAAAAAACTGCAATTTAATCGAAAGCCAACTTCAATTTTGGCTGAATCTCTCAGGAACACGATTTTACGCCTAGGCCCTTCGAAGGGCGCACACCACTAAATAATCTTCCCATTGAAACACGTGTAAAAACACCGGTTTTCTTTGCTCATTTTGAGGCCTTTTGGGCTCGTTTTAAAATATTTTATGATGACCAGTCGATTGCAAATCGATGAAAGTTTAACATATGTTTCAATGTATGGGGGTTCTTCCATCTCGTTTTCCCGCTAGGAGGCCGCGAACAGCGCCCTCACTGTTTTTAACATGCTCTCAAGACTGCAAACCCGATTCTGCCATTTTTTAATTCGCGGACCTATTTTCTCAATATTTATAAAAATGCGACTTTTTGGCGACTCAAATTTATGTATAGGCTTTACACTTTTATTTAAGCTATAATTCGCCACTCTTTCTGAATAATAAGTCTAAAGAACAGCCCAAAATACCTCAAAAAGTTTCTGTTTTTACCGGAACTCATTAGGGTTACACAAATGGCGCATTGATTTAGTGGTGTGCCCCTTCAAGAAATAATGATGTTCATAAAATCGAATTTTGTTATATTTTTCTTGAAATATAAAATGTTTTGAGTAAAACACTCAAGGTTTGAGTGCTCTGTGACATCCACATCAAGAGAAATGTCCTATCAAAGATACATGGTGCATTCCAAAATGAGCACATTTTCAACATTTTGGCCATTTGTGCTTATTTCCCTAGATTTGCATCAAATACCAATTCTCAACATATAGTTTTTGACCGTTTATCTGCTAAAACCGCTTTAAAATGAAAAGAAACTAGGTTTCATAATGGCAAAGGTCTACATAGTAATGATTTTACAACAATCACCCCCCTTATAAAATAATTAAGATTTGAGAGGTTTAAAGACTTGTGCCGATTTGTCACCTTATGACAATTTTGCTTCAAATCTGAGAAATCTTAGTTTTCTCACAATTTTGACAGTTTCTTAAACTTTGAAGGCCTCTGAGAGAATAAACTTAGCGCGACTTGCACCTAAAACGCATTAAATATATTCACTAACATAAAAACTATCTATTTAAATCAAAAAACTGCAATTTAATCGAAAGCCAACTTCAATTTTGGCTGAATCTCTCAGGAACACGATTTTACGCCTAGGCCCTTCGAAGGGCGCACACCACTAAATAATCTTCCCATTGAAACACGTGTAAAAACACCGGTTTTCTTTGCTCATTTTGAGGCCTTTTGGGCTCGTTTTAAAATATTTTATGATGACCAGTCGATTGCAAATCGATGAAAGTTTAACATATGTTTCAATGTATGGGGTTCTTCCATCTCGTTTTCCCGCTAGGAGGCCGCGAACAGCGCCCTCACTGTTTTTAACATGCTCTCAAGACTGCAAACCCGATTCTGCCATTTTTTAATTCGCGGACCTATTTTCTCAATATTTATAAAAATGCGACTTTTTTGGCGACTCAAATTTATGTATAGGCTTTACACTTTTATTTAAGCTATAATTCGCCACTCTTTCTGAATAATAAGTCTAAAGAACAGCCCAAAATACCTCAAAAGTTTCTGTTTTTACCGGAACTCATTAGGGTTACACAAATGGCGCATTGATTTAGTGGTGTGCCCCTTCAAGAAATAATGATGTTCATAAAATCGAATTTTGTTATATTTTTCTTGAAATATAAAATGTTTTGAGTAAAACACTCAAGGTTTGAGTGCTCTGTGACATCCACATCAAGAGAAATGTCCTATCAAAGATACATGGTGCATTCCAAAAATGTGCACATTTTCAACATTTTGACCATTTGTGCTTATTTCCCTAGATTTGCATCAAATACCAATTCTCAACATATAGTTTTTGACCGTTTATCTGCTAAAACCGCTTTAAAATGAAAAGAAACTAGGTTTCATAATGGCAAAGGTCTACATAGTAATGATTTTACAACAATCACCCCCCTTATAAAATAATTAAGATTTGAGAGGTTTAAAGACTTGTGCCGATTTGTCACCTTATGACAATTTTGCTTCAAATCTGAGAAATCTTAGTTTTCTCACAATTTTGACAGTTTCTTAAACTTTGAAGGCCTCTGAGAGAATAAACTTAGCGCGACTTGCACCTAAAACGCATTAAATATATTCACTAACATAAAAACTATCTATTTAAATCAAAAAACTGCAATTTAATCGAAAGCCAACTTCAATTTTGGCTGAATCTCTCAGGAACACGATTTTACGCCTAGGCCCTTCGAAGGGCGCACACCACTAAATAATCTTCCCATTGAAACACGTGTAAAAACACCGGTTTTCTTTGCTCATTTTGAGGCCTTTTGGGCTCGTTTTAAAATATTTTATGATGACCAGTCGATTGCAAATCGATGAAAGTTTAACATATGTTTCAATGTATGGGGGTTCTTCCATCTCGTTTTCCCGCTAGGAGGCCGCGAACAGCGCCCTCACTGTTTTTAACATGCTCTCAAGACTGCAAACCCGATTCTGCCATTTTTTTAATTCGCGGACCTATTTTCTCAATATTTATAAAAATGCGACTTTTTTTTTTTTTTTAATTTATGTATAGGCTTTACACTTTTATTTAAGCTATAATTCGCCACTCTTTCTGAATAATAAGTCTAAAGAACAGCCCAAAATACCTCAAAAAGTTTCTGTTTTTTACCGGAACTCATTAGGGTTACACAAATGGCGCATTGATTTAGTGGTGTGCCCCCTTCAAGAAATAATGATGTTCATAAAATCGAATTTTGTTATATTTTTCTTGAAATATAAAATGTTTTGAGTAAAACACTCAAGGTTTGAGTGCTCTGTGACATCCACATCAAGAGAAATGTCCTATCAAAGATACATGGTGCATTCCAAAAATGAGCACATTTTCAACATTTTGACCATTTGTGCTTATTTCCCTAGATTTGCATCAAATACCAATTCTCAACATATAGTTTTTGACCGTTTATCTGCTAAAACCGCTTTAAAATGAAAAGAAACTAGGTTTCATAATGGCAAAGGTCTACATAGTAATGATTTTACAACAATCACCCCCCCCCCTTATAAAATAATTAAGATTTGAGAGGTTTAAAGACTTGTGCCGATTTGTCACCTTATGACAATTTTGCTTCAAATCTGAGAAATCTTAGTTTTCTCACAATTTTGACAGTTTCTTAAACTTTGAAGGCCTCTGAGAGAATAAACTTAGCGCGACTTGCACCTAAAACGCATTAAATATATTCACTAACATAAAAACTATCTATTTAAATCAAAAAACTGCAATTTAATCGAAAGCCAACTTCAATTTTGGCTGAATCTCTCAGGAACACGATTTTACGCCTAGGCCCTTCGAAGGGCGCACACCACTAAATAATCTTCCCATTGAAACACGTGTAAAAACACCGGTTTTCTTTGCTCATTTTGAGGCCTTTTGGGCTCGTTTTAAAATATTTTATGATGACCAGTCGATTGCAAATCGATGAAAGTTTAACATATGTTTCAATGTATGGGGTTCTTCCATCTCGTTTTCCCGCTAGGAGGCCGCGAACAGCGCCCTCACTGTTTTTAACATGCTCTCAAGACTGCAAACCCGATTCTGCCATTTTTTAATTCGCGGACCTATTTTCTCAATATTTATAAAATGCGACTTTTTGGCGACTCAAATTTATGTATAGGCTTTACACTTTTATTTAAGATATAATTCGCCACTCTTTCTGAATAATAAGTCTAAAGAACAGCCCAAAATACCTCAAAAAGTTTCTGTTTTTTACCGGAACTCATTAGGGTTACACAAATGGCGCATTGATTTAGTGGTGTGCCCCCTGCAGCCGTTCAGGGTGCACTACACTAAATCCTTCCGCATTTGGTGTAACCTTTCATAGTTCCGGTAAAAAATAGCGCCTATGCGAAATATATCGGCGTCCCGATGGAACCAAATTGGAGAGACTCTTGGTTGTTTTGATAAAAACGATAGAATAGGAGCTCAACATTACAAATCTGTTCAGAAAATGTTCCGAATCGAATGTACATGGGAAATAGGCCCTCGGAACAATATCATGGCCGGAACTGGTAAGGAGGCGAGCGTGTCGGCTGAAATTCGGGATGGCGCTGTTCAGGAGTTCGTATCTCTCAAGTTTGTCTTAACTTGTGCCAAAAAATTAAATTTAAATAAAAGTTTAATCTTTATTTAAGACATTGGTTTGATCAAAATATTAAAAATGTTGTTACATGGGGTAGAAAAACAAACTTACTTTCTTGTATTTTCCCGTGTATTTCAATGGGACGATTATTTAGTGGTGTGTGCCCTTCGAAGACTCATTTTTAAATGCTATGGACATGATTAATACCTGATTTTAAGTGCCAAAAAGTTTAAATTTTTGACTGAAACTGATGTAAAAAAAAAAAAAAAAGTCTGTTTTTCTATTTCCGTCTACAAATACGCGATTTCATTCTTAAACGCACGAGAAATTTGCTTCAAAACGCAAGTTCCCGTCGAATTGACAATTTAAGACCGTGCTTGAAATTGAGCTATTTTGGCCCCAATATCATAGAAGTGGTCACTTTTGGTTATCTCTGATGCTGAAAAATGAAACATCTTTGGAATTATTTTGATGCAAAATGTAATTATAAGATCAAAACTCAATTATAACCGTTTTGTAAATAATCACTGAACCTTTAATTGGGTCTCAATAGACATTTAAAGTCAAAGCATACTATATTATGGCCTAAAGATGACAAAATAACGGCATTTTTATCTCATGACCAAATGTTCAATTCCCAAGAGAGAAATTTATCAATTAATTCTAATGATGGGGTTTCTTAATTTTAGATCTTGCAAAAATAATACACGCAACTTGGAAATTTAACATTTTAGAGTGTCAAATTGACGTTCTATCTACCCATAACACCCCCCCCCCCCAACTTAAGGCATGTGCCTATTGACACGTCCTTATATTATGCATGATCTAAGAGTGGGGGGGGGGGGGTGAAATGATCACATGTCGCTTTTCGGTCATGTTAAATTTGTGATTGTACATATATTTTTGTAAACAAAGTCACTTTCCTAATGTTAATGGGATTATAAATACAGTTTAACATGATCAAAATGTTGCTCTGGCCCTCTGAATGCTGAAAATTGCGAAAAGTATCATGTTTTCACTCAGTCCGAGCTTGTTTGGAGCCCTGTTTTATAACTTTGGAGTGACTAGCGATAAAAAGCAATTACACTTTTTTAGGATGTTGACCACTGATGCCAAAAATAGAGAATATCAAAAATATTTTTTCTTATAAGGGTGCACTACACTAAATCCTTCCGCATTTGGTGTAACCTTTCATAGTTCCGGTAAAAAATAGCGCCTATGCGAAATATATCGGCGTCCCGAGGAAACCAAATTGGAGAGACTCTTGGTTGTTTTGATAAAAACGATAGAATAGGAGCTCAACATTACAAATCTGTTCAGAAAATGTTCCGAATCGAATGTACATGGGAAATAGGCCCTCGGAACAATATCATGGCCGGAACTGGTAAGGAGGCGAGCGTGTCGGCTGAAATTCGGGATGGCGCTGTTCAGGAGTTCGTATCTCTCAAGTTTGTCTTAACTTGTGCCAAAAAATTAAATTTAAATAAAAGTTTAATCTTTATTTAAGACATTGGTTTGATCAAAATATTAAAAATGTTGTTACATGGGGTAGAAAAACAAACTTACTTTCTTGTATTTTCCCGTGTATTTCAATGGGACGATTATTTAGTGGTGTGTGCCCTTCAAAGCCGAGTAGCTTGTGACATTGTCAGTGCCTCATGCATGGCTGTGAATATATCCAGGTAAGAATTAATACTGCAAGTTCAGGTTTACAAGTTAAATATATAGGGTCCTGTGTCACAACCTGGGGTACCTTTGTGTTACATAGTAAAAAAATGAAATGGTTCATACATTTTACCTACACATCTCATTTGAAGTGGTTCATCCTTCTGAGCATTTTGACACCTTTTTTTATGGAAATCGGTTAAAAAATGAGAGAGTGCAGGCTAAAACAATCACAAAGTAGGGAGGATGTAACCCCACCTCTTTTTTCCACATTTACAATCATTCTGAGCAAGTATTGGTCTTTTAAATGAACTTTTGTATTTATTCACTTGGATTAGATGTCTGGGAGTTCATTTAGACATTTTTTTACTTGATTCAAATTTTTAAAGGGGGTTTTAAATCAAATTTACAATATGAATCCCTCCCCCTAATCCTCCTCCCCCTAATCCTCAGCCACCCTTGGCACATTTCATGCCAAACGTCATAAGAAAATAATTGAAAAATATTTGAAAACAGGATAAAAACATGAGTAATATAGAATAAATTAGCCTCAATTTAAGACCTAATTGAATCTTCTAAGTGAAGGAATACTCAAGAGACAGTGTTTTGAAATCCAAACTGCACATCAAAATGTAACAAAGCCACCTTTTTGTGTACCCCAGTATATGGCACAGGATCATAGGGGATGTGGAGGATGATCATGAATGATGATGATCTTAACTTTACTTCACAATGATCAATCACATGTTATAAGGCAGCACACCACAACAACATGTGGTGTGATTGTGACAACATAACAGGGGCTGTGCAATAATTATGATCCCTGGGGGAGGGTAAAAGAAATTTTGGGGGGGGGGCAAGACATTCTTGGCGAGCCAGAAGGGGGGGGAAGCGATTTTTGGCACACATTCATGGGGCGCCTTTTAAATAAAACGCGCTAAAAAGGCTTAGGAAACGCTTAAATATGCAAATTTTCCTGCTCGCTGCGCTCGCAACATGTATATAGACCATTTAAGATTTGGAAATTCGGATCCCAAGAATTTGGCATGTGCAAGGGGGGGCAAAGACTTTTGGCAGGCCGAGAGGGGGGGGCAAGCGATTTTGGTGGGCCGAGAGGGGAAATTTTACCCCCCCCCCCCGGGCTCATAATTATTGCACAGCCCCTAAGGTGAATCTAAGAAGTTGGAAGGTTGGGCAAGCACCCAATAAAAACAAAATGCATCGACCCAAATTAAGCGACAAAAGAGCGGGTTTTAAAGCATATTTGGCGTCCTCTATCTGTTGAAATATGACATACTCTACCTAGAACTTTTTTATATCTTAGAATTTATAAAGTGAAATCTGGTTGCCATGGTTTTTGTACATTGTGTTTAACTGTGATTTTATGACAGCAACATTGTGTTTAACTGTGATTTTATGACAGCATTTTTATCTTGATGTATTCAATTTGTTCCTTATAATTTGGCTTGTCCAATTTATGTGCAATACTTTGTTATGTTATTTATTACTTACTGTTTTATTAAATTAAATTCTTTAGTGCATCTGTGGTGTGTGGGGGGTGTGTTTATGGAGGGCTGATAGTTTGGGTGGGGTGTATGTAAGGGGTGTGTGTGGAGATGTAGGGGTGTGTGAGATGTGTGAGTGTGAGATTTTGCCTCAAAGTGCAATTAATTTTTTTGAGTAATTTTATGGTGTTTTCATGTATGTTTTATATGTTTTTTATGTCTTTTAATGTTAACAATGCAAATGTAATATTTCATGTAATTTGGCCTACGGGCCACGAATTTGAAATAAATTTAATCTGAATCTGATTTAATCTGAATCTGATTTAATCTGTTAATCTGAGTGATATGCAAATATATTTTTAAAAGTTCATACTACGATTTCTTTCTTTTTTCCTTTTTTTCAGGATTACAACATGGCATTCAGATTGACACCTAAGACCATGAAGAAAGGAAGACAATTTAATGAAAATGTTAAGCTGGTACAGTGGAATGATTTTGAAGTGATAGAAGTGCCGGTCCAAAAGGACCGGCTTTTTTATGAATAATTTGTGTCTGAATTTCAAGCAAAAGCCTGAAAAGATCAGAAGCCTATAAGCTTGGTACTTTCACAGTGTGTGTACACTGACATATATCATACACAGATGTAATTGGCATTTGTAAAAAAAAAAAAAAAAACCTTTTGCCGACCTTCCGACCCTCTGCACTTTACACTTGGGAGGGCAACACAATATATTTTTGTCTTAGCCTTATAACATTTTTATAAGGGATAACTTCACCACATGTGAATGAAATAGAAAATACTGGTTGTGATACCCATTGCACTGAGTTGACAGGATTCTTTCTTCCTGCATGTTTGATCACACTAGGGATCTGGACAAAAGGAATTCAGTGTGCTGTTATATTAAAGCTTAGATCTTAAGTTGTTGGGATTAAGGAAATTAGATCCTTATTTTAATCCAGATAATACAACCGTCCACATTTTTGGTTTGATACTTAAACTACTAGTTGCCGAGGTGTACATGATTAGAGCTTTTCGTTTAGGGATCTTTATGTGTGGAATCGGTTTCATGCTGGTATCTAGACTACTAGAGTCCTTACTTGAGGAATATGGATGACTAGACCCTTTCTTGCAGGGAACTGGATGACTGGAACTTACTTGCTAAATCTGGACAACTGGAACCTTGTTCGATTGAATTTGGACACCTGGAACCTCCCATGCAGGGGTCCGATTGACTGGAACATGGCTTGCAGGGATCTGGTCATCTGGAATCTCGTTTGCTGGAATTTGGACAACTAGATCTCTTTTTAGGGATTTGGATGGCTAAAACCACGCATAGCGGAATCTGGATGTCTGGAACCCTTCCTGCTTACATCTGGACAAGAGGATCTTGCATGGATCTGGGTCACTAAAATCTTGGCAGCAGGAATCCGGATGATTAGAATTGGCATGGTGGGATCTGGACAATTGGAGCTTTGTTTGATTGGTGTCTGGACAACTAGACCCTCACAGGGACTGGGCGGACTGGAACCTAGCTATTCCTTGCATTGCTTGAAATTTATATTGCTTTTATATTTAAACTACTATTTGCTGAGGTGAACATGATAAGAGCTTTTCTTTCAGGGATCTTATGTGTGGAACTTGGTTTCTTGCTGGGGATCTAGACCACTAGAGTCCTTATTTGGGTAATCTAGATGACTAATCCATATCTTGCAGAGAACTGGATGACTGGAACCTTACTTGCTGAATCTGGACAACTAGAACCTTGTTCGATTGAATTTGGACACGTGGAACCTCCCATGCATGGGTCTGATTGACTGGAACATGGCTTGCAGGGATCTGGTCATCTGGAATCTCGTTTGCTGGAATTTGGACAACTAGATCTCTTTTTAGGGATTTGGATGGCTAAAACCACGCATAGCGGAATCTGGATGTCTGAAACCCTTCCTGCTTACATCTGGATAAGAGGATCTTGCATGGATCTGGGTGACTAAAATCTTGGTAGCAGGGATCTGGATGAATAGAATTGGCATGGTGGGATCTGGACAATTGGAGCTTTGCTTGATTGGTGTCTGGACAACTAGACCCTCGCAGGGACTGGGTGACTGGAAACTAGCTTGATTGATTTTAGATTGTATCGTTGTCATTGCATTGATATGTGAAGCAAAAATCATGTTGAGGTAGTAACTTTCTAATCAGGCAACTAAAACCTTGCAAGTTGCTGGATCTTGCCTTGCTCAGATCTTGTCATCTGGAGTAGGAGTATGTTATTAATATTTGCAGGGATTTGGACAATTCCTTTCAGGGATTTGGATGGGTGGATGCCGAGATGTGATTTATCATTTAATATTGTCAATAAAACCTAACATTCTTGAAAATTTAGGTATATTTTGTTGACACTGCTGATATGAGTTCAAAATAAAACACAATAGGTACTCGAGAAATCAAACAACCCAATTACCGAATTTGTTAATATATTCAGTGACCATAAACCGCAGTATGTCAATACCCCATTTTTTTCTATGGAAAATACCGAATGTGAAAAATTGGTGATTCGATTGGGGCATACCCCCACATTGATGAAATGAAAAGACGCTACACCTAAAAAGTGGTTGAGATTTGAAGCTGTGAAACAGTTGTTTTCAATGTATATATATTTGTATGGTATTGCAAAAACGTGACTTTGTTATAGACGTCCTTGTTTTATTAGTTACTTTATGAATAAAAGTTTGCATGAAACTCATTCTGATTTAAAGTATAACTCGCTTGTATGTTTGCGTGTTTTTTGTTTGTTTGTTTGAATGGTTTTTTGTTTGTTTTTAATACCGAAATGAAGTGAATTTAATTACCAAACAGAAGTGTCTAATTAGCATCTTTAAAGTATGCCCTGGGAAGATAAGAAAAGATTTTCTCTGGTACAATATTTAAGGACCTGCTTCAGTTAGGATAAAACCTGAAAAGAACAACTCTCAAAGAATGTGCAGTTACCATCATCCTTCAAACAAATCAGTTTGGACCCCCCCTTGATTTCGACGAAACGAGGTCATTTCCACCTTCAATTCAATTCAATTTTATTTCAGTATTAAAACAAACGACCATAATATTTAAGTTATCATTAAAATGCGCACAGCGTGATATTGTGGACATTATTGAAAGGAAAGGCCTGAGGTAATTGTGCCTAACACCTTAAGATAAAAGAACCATCCGTGATTTTGGTATAAATCAAGCAGTTGTTTTGAACCTATTCAATTTGAAATGAATAGGTGATACAAGCTGTTGTTTTGAAGTATCATTGAATTTGAAATGAAGTCACAAGTAGGTGTAATTGACTCGTTTCGTCGAATATCAATTGGACCCCCCTAATTGATATTCGACGAAACGGGGTCATTTCTACCTTAAGATGGAAGAACCAACCGTGATTTGGGTATAAATCAATCCCTTGTGATACAAGCAGTTGTTTTGAACTAGAATTTATCACTTTTTGGCAAAAAGTGATAATCAACGGAACGGGCTCACTGCACCTGCTAGGAGTGAGTGACAACTTTGAAATGCATAATTTGCAATCAAAATAAATTCAAAATTCATTCAGAAGTAGCCGTGAGAACTTCGTTCCGTTGATTATCACTTTTGGCAAAAAGTGATAATCAACGGAACGGGCTCACTGCACCTGCTAGGAGTGAGTGACAACTTTGAAATGGGTATCAAAACATCCGCTGTGATTATCTGCATAATTTGCAATCGATATATATTCATAATTCATTCAGAAATTGCCGTGAGAACTTCGTTCCGTTGATTATCACTTTTGGCAAAAAGTGATAATCAACGGAACGGGCTCACTGCACCTGCTAGGAGTGAGTGACAACTTTTAAATTGGTATAAAAATATCCGCTGTGACAATATGCATAGTTTGCAATCAAAATAAATTCATAATTCATTCAGAAATAGCCGTGAGAACTTCGTTCCGTTGATTATCACTTTTGGTAAAAAGTGATAATCAACGGAACGGGCTCACTGCACCTGCTAGGAATGAATGACAACTTTGAAATGAGTATCAAAACATCCGCTGTGACTATCTGCATAATTTGCAATCAAAATCAATTCATAATTCATTCAGAAGTAGCCGTGAGAACTTCGTTTCGTTGATTATCACTTTTGGCAAAAAGTGATAATCAACGAAACGGGCTCACTGCACCTGCTAGGAATGAATGACAACTTTGAAATGAGTATCAAAACATCCGCTGTGACTATCTGCATAATTTGCAATCAAAATCAATTCATAATTCATTCAGAAGTAGCCGTGAGAACTTCGTTTCGTTGATTATCACTTTTGGCAAAAAGTGATAATCAACGAAACGGGCTCACTGCACCTGCTAGGAATGAATGACAACTTTGAAATGAGTATCAAAACATCCGCTGTGACTATCTGCATAATTTGCAATCAAAATCAATTCATAATTCATTTAGAAGTAGCCGTGAGAACTTCGTTTCGTTGATTATCACTTTTGGCAAAAAGTGATAATCAACGAAACGGGCTCACTGCACCTGCTAGGAATGAATGACAACTTTGAAATGAGTATCAAAACATCCGCTGTGACTATCTGCATAATTTGCAATCAAAATCAATTCATAATTCATTCAGAAGTAGCCGTGAGAACTTCGTTTCGTTGATTATCACTTTTGGCAAAAAGTGATAATCAACGAAACGGGCTCACTGCACCTGCTAGGAATGAATGACAACTTTGAAATGGCTATCAAAACATCCGCTGTGACTATCTGCATAATTTGCGATCAAAATCAATTCATAATTCATTCAGAAGTAGCCGTGAGAACTTCGTTTCGTTGATTATCACTTTTGGGAAAAAGTGATAATCAACGAAACGGGCTCACTGCACCTGCTAGGAATGAATGACAACTTTGAAATGAGTATCAAAACATCCGCTGTGACTATCTGCATAATTTGCAATCGAAATAAATTCATAATTCATTCATAAATAGCCGTGAGAACTGTGTTTCTAAATCAACATTCCGGGCTCATTGCACCTGATGGGAGTGAGTGACAACCTTGAAATTGGTATCAAAAGATGCGCTGTGGCAATCTGCATAATTTCCACTCTAAATAGATTCCATAATTGGCTTAAAAAAGCCATGAGAACTTCGTTTCGTTGATTATCACTTTTGGCAAAAAGTGATAATCAACGAAACGGGCTCACTGCACCTGCTAGGAATGAATGACAACTTTGAAATGGGTATCAAAACATCCGCTGTGACTATCTGCATAATTTGCGATCAAAATCAATTCATAATTCATTCAGAAGTAGCCGTGAGAACTTCGTTTCGTTGATTATCACTTTTGGCAAAAAGTGATAATCAACGAAACGGGCTCACTGCACCTGCTAGGAATGAATGACAACTTTGAAATGAGTATCAAAACATCCGCTGTGACTATCTGCATAATTTGCAATCAAAATCAATTCATAATTCATTCAGAAGTAGCCGTGAGAACTTCGTTTCGTTGATTATCACTTTTGGCAAAAAGTGATAATCAACGAAACGGGCTCACTGCACCTGCTAGGAATGAATGACAACTTTGAAATGAGTATCAAAACATCCGCTGTGACTATCTGCATAATTTGCAATCAAAATCAATTCATAATTCATTCAGAAGTAGCCGTGAGAACTTCGTTTCGTTGATTATCACTTTTGGCAAAAAGTGATAATCAACGAAACGGGCTCACTGCACCTGCTAGGAATGAATGACAACTTTGAAATGAGTATCAAAACATCCGCTGTGACTATCTGCATAATTTGCAATCAAAATCAATTCATAATTCATTCAGAAGTAGCCGTGAGAACTTCGTTTCGTTGATTATCACTTTTGGCAAAAAGTGATAATCAACGAAACGGGCTCACTGCACCTGCTAGGAATGAATGACAACTTTGAAATGAGTATCAAAACATCCGCTGTGACTATCTGCATAATTTGCAATCAAAATCAATTCATAATTCATTTAGAAGTAGCCGTGAGAACTTCGTTTCGTTGATTATCACTTTTGGCAAAAAGTGATAATCAACGAAACGGGCTCACTGCACCTGCTAGGAATGAATGACAACTTTGAAATGAGTATCAAAACATCCGCTGTGACTATCTGCATAATTTGCAATCAAAATCAATTCATAATTCATTCAGAAGTAGCCGTGAGAACTTCGTTTCGTTGATTATCACTTTTGGCAAAAAGTGATAATCAACGAAACGGGTTCACTGCACCTGCTAGGAATGAATGACAACTTTGAAATGGCTATCAAAACATCCGCTGTGACTATCTGCATAATTTGCGATCAAAATCAATTCATAATTCATTCAGAAGTAGCCGTGAGAACTTCGTTTCGTTGATTATCACTTTTGGCAAAAGTGATAATCAACGAAACGGGCTCACTGCACCTGCTAGGAATGAATGACAACTTTGAAATGAGTATCAAAACATCCGCTGTGACTATCTGCATAATTTGCAATCGAAATAAATTCATAATTCATTCATAAATAGCCGTGAGAACTGTGTTTCTAAATCAACATTCCGGGCTCATTGCACCTGATGGGAGTGAGTGACAACCTTGAAATTGGTATCAAAAGATGCGCTGTGGCAATCTGCATAATTTCCACTCTAAATAGATTCCATAATTGGCTTAAAAAGCCATGAGAACTTCGTTTCGTTGATTATCACTTTGGCAAAAAGTGATAATCAACGAAACGGGCTCACTGCACCTGCTAGGAATGAATGACAACTTTGAAATGAGTATCAAAACATCCGCTGTGACTATCTGCATAATTTGCAATCAAAATCAATTCATAATTCATTCAGAAGTAGCCGTGAGAACTTCGTTTCGTTGATTATCACTTTTGGCAAAAAGTGATAATCAACGAAACGGGCTCACTGCACCTGCTAGGAATGAATGACAACTTTGAAATGAGTATCAAAACATCCGCTGTGACTATCTGCATAATTTGCAATCAAAATCAATTCATAATTCATTTAGAAGTAGCCGTGAGAATTTCGTTTCGTTGATTATCACTTTTGGCAAAAAGTGATAATCAACGAAACGGGCTCACTGCACCTGCTAGGAATGAATGACAACTTTGAAATGAGTATCAAAACATCCGCTGTGACTATCTGCATAATTTGCAATCAAAATCAATTCATAATTCATTCAGAAGTAGCCGTGAGAACTTCGTTTCGTTGATTATCACTTTTGGCAAAAAGTGATAATCAACGAAACGGGCTCACTGCACCTGCTAGGAATGAATGACAACTTTGAAATGGCTATCAAAACATCCGCTGTGACTATCTGCATAATTTGCGATCAAAATCAATTCATAATTCATTCAGAAGTAGCCGTGAGAACTTCGTTTCGTTGATTATCACTTTTGGCAAAAAGTGATAATCAACGAAACGGGCTCACTGCACCTGCTAGGAATGAATGACAACTTTGAAATGAGTATCAAAACATCCGCTGTGACTATCTGCATAATTTGCAATCGAAATAAATTCATAATTCATTCATAAATAGCCGTGAGAACTGTGTTTCTAAATCAACATTCCGGGCTCATTGCACCTGATGGGAGTGAGTGACAACCTTGAAATTGGTATCAAAAGATGCGCTGTGGCAATCTGCATAATTTCCACTCTAAATAGATTCCATAATTGGCTTAAAAAAGCCATGAGAACTTCGTTTCGTTGATTATCACTTTTGGCAAAAAGTGATAATCAACGAAACGGGCTCACTGCACCTGCTAGGAATGAATGACAACTTTGAAATGGGTATCAAAACATCCGCTGTGACTATCTGCATAATTTGCGATCAAAATCAATTCATAATTCATTCAGAAGTAGCCGTGAGAACTTCGTTTCGTTGATTATCACTTTTGGCAAAAAGTGATAATCAACGAAACGGGCTCACTGCACCTGCTAGGAATGAATGACAACTTTGAAATGGGTATCAAAACATCCGCTGTGACTATCTGCATAATTTGCGATCAAAATCAATTCATAATTCATTCAGAAGTAGCCGTGAGAACTTCGTTTCGTTGATTATCACTTTTGGCAAAAAGTGATAATCAACGAAACGGGCTCACTGCACCTGCTAGGAATGAATGACAACTTTGAAATGAGTATCAAAACATCCGCTGTGACTATCTGCATAATTTGCAATCAAAATCAATTCATAATTCATTTAGAAGTAGCCGTGAGAACTTCGTTTCGTTGATTATCACTTTTGGCAAAAAGTGATAATCAACGAAACGGGCTCACTGCACCTGCTAGGAATGAATGACAACTTTGAAATGAGTATCAAAACATCCGCTGTGACTATCTGCATAATTTGCAATCAAAATCAATTCATAATTCATTCAGAAGTAGCCGTGAGAATTGTTTCGTTGATTATCACTTTTGGCAAAAAGTGATAATCAACGAAACGGGCTCACTGCACCTGCTAGGAATGAATGACAACTTTGAAATGGTATCAAAACATCCGCTGTGACTATCTGCATAATTTGCGATCAAAATCAATTCATAATTCATTCAGAAGTAGCCGTGAGAACTTGTTTCGTTGATTATCACTTTTGGCAAAAAGTGATAATCAACGAAACGGGCTCACTGCACCTGCTAGGAATGAATGACAACTTTGAAATGAGTATCAAAACATCCGCTGTGACTATCTGCATAATTTGCAATCAAAATCAATTCATAATTCATTCAGAAGTAGCCGTGAGAACTTCGTTTCGTTGATTATCACTTTTGGCAAAAAGTGATAATCAACGAAACGGGCTCACTGCACCTGCTAGGAATGAATGACAACTTTGAAATGAGTATCAAAACATCCGCTGTGACTATCTGCATAATTTGCAATCAAAATCAATTCATAATTCATTCAGAAGTAGCCGTGAGAATTGTTTCGTTGATTATCACTTTTGGCAAAAAGTGATAATCAACGAAACGGGCTCACTGCACCTGCTAGGAATGAATGACAACTTTGAAATGGCTATCAAAACATCCGCTGTGACTATCTGCATAATTTGCGATCAAAATCAATTCATAATTCATTCAGAAGTAGCCGTGAGAATTCGTTTCGTTGATTATCACTTTTGGGAAAAAGTGATAATCAACGAAACGGGCTCACTGCACCTGCTAGGAATGAATGACAACTTTGAAATGAGGGGGGTAGGAAGTTGGGGTCGGGGGAAGAAATTTTTTTTCGCCGCCGAAGGCGGCGAAGTTTTGTTTTTTTCGCCGCCTTTTGCGGCAAGTTTTAATTTCATGCATTATACACAGTTAGGTGGGGAGAGGTTTTTTTTTTTTTTGCTTGAGAAGGGGGTGAAGTTTGAATTTTATTAGAAAAACTTCCTACCCCACCCTGAGAATCTAATGGTGCGTCCCTAATTTCCACTCTAAATAGATTCCATAATTGGCTTTAAAAAGCCATGAGAACTTGTTTCGTTGATTATCACTTTTGGCAAAAAGTGATAATCAACGAAACGGGCTCACTGCACCTGCTAGGAATGAATGACAACTTTGAAATGGGTATCAAAACATCCGCTGTGACTATCTGCATAATTTGCGATCAAAATCAATTCATAATTGTGGGGATTTGGGCTCCTTGCACAAAGTCCACACAAACAGATGTCTCATGTGTTTCTTGTATACAAAAAAGCAAACAAACGAAGTATTTTTTTTCAGTGACACTTTCAGGATATGTCAAGTGTGTGCTAATGATGAAACCTATTAAATTTGAATGGTAGTCGACATCTACAAAAAGAATAACGAAGTATTCAGAATTGTACTAATTTAGTTGGACGTTCACAAAGTCACCCAATATTATACCTTATTAATCTGCATTGGCAACTCTGTATTCCGTGCGATCCAACCAGAGGTTGGTCCATATAGTCGTGCACATAGTCGTGCATAGCCGGTTTTGTCTACCGTTGCCATTGGTTACGAATTTATACTTCTATCTCAGACTGGCTGAGGGCCAATCAAGTGGAAGTTGCCCAATAGTCATGATAGTATATCCCCCATTGACTCGGTCGCTTTTAGAGTCGTAACGATGTGGTATAGACTTGCCAGTCTCGTGTACGCCGTTTGTACACAGAGACTGGCTTATGCCACTGTGTGTGTCATTGGGATCTATACAAACGTAGCAACATTTTTTTTTGCAATTGAGTCAATTTATATAAAATTGGTACTCACATATCTGATTTCTAAATCATAATTATCCTGTTTAATGTATCCAAGTACCTTACACTTGGAATTTGTGATACTTCAAAGATAATTTTGAGCCATCGACCTTACGAGATGAAACAATGCAAGTCACAAGATCTCGCGAGATGACCCACCTCTTTTACAGCCGGTTTCTGTCTTCAAGTCATGTTCGCGATACAGCCACGTTGCACTCTGGGGTCGAGACTAATCAGTTACGTCGTTAACAACGAGTAAACAAAATGGCTGGGAAAACGGAGGAAATTGTGTCCTTAAAAGTGTTTCAGCGTGACGATCAGAAACCTCGAAAAACTATTTTTGTTGGGCCGCGCTTGATATGCTAATGATATACAGGTACATTGTAGGATATAAATTGGATGGTAAATAAGCCAAATATTGCAAGAAATCTACTCGCTAGAATCCTAGCGACCCCGCAAAAAAATGACCGTCCATGCGAATGTAATATTGAAATCGTAAAATCCCTACTAGTAATAGACCTACTTGTCACTAATCGTGGCGCGTGATCAAGTCGTGATAAAAAGGTCAAAGTGGCTGATCAATGTGTGGGCAAATGTTCAAGTGGCTTTTTGACCAATCGGCTTTCTAGCAGTAAAATATGGGGACCAATCAGGTTGTATCAATGTGATACCAATAAACTATGATGTATGACTCATCTTGTTAGGCCTACTAAAAATAAAATTCGGTTTCCGGTAACCCGCCCGCCCTCTTTTTTGGTGCCGCAAAAAAAAAAATTTATGCCACTTTTGGAAAAAAAAAAAATTTTCAAGAGTCGTCCGTGTCGAAATTCTGACATGAAATAATTTATGCCACTTTTGGAAAAAATATAATTTTTCAAGAGTCGTCCGTGTCGAAATTCTGATATGAAGTTGTTGGAAATCACATTATTTTATTTTCCCCCGACTTTCTGCCATTCAATGATTAAAGAAATA
This sequence comes from Amphiura filiformis, assembly GCF_039555335.1. Lineage (NCBI taxonomy): Eukaryota > Metazoa > Echinodermata > Ophiuroidea > Amphilepidida > Amphiuridae > Amphiura > Amphiura filiformis. The sequence goes on from NC_092636.1 coordinate 440,740, forward strand.
CAGTTGAATTGATAGATAATATTTATCGCGATATAGGCCTCAGGCCTATGCACAACTATTTTATTTATGAAAACAGCGTGCAGCAGAACTCGTAATATTAAGTAGGCCTACAACTATTGATAAACTATTGAACTACCCAGCAAACACAAAAACGTTTTAAAAACGTTTTAAATAAGTTATATTTTGGCTTTTGGTTTAGCTAAAACGTTTTAATAACATTAAAATGTCGGGTTATATAAAGGTCATGATAACGTTTTAAAACGTTTTGTATGAAAACACAATACAACAATATTTTTCAATGTTTTCAAAAATGTTATTGTAAACTATTTTACAAACATTTTTGCCAAATATTGTGTCAATACTTAAATAACATTATGTTAAAATGTTTGAACCCAGCAAACACAGAAATGTTCTTAAAATGTTTTTTCAAAACCTTTTAATAACATTTAAATGTCGGGTTATATAAAGGTCATGAAAACGTTTTTAAAACGTTATTGAAAATATTTTGGGCAAACATTTTTTCGCAAATATTTTTCAACCCCAAAATAACATTCTGTTTAGAATGTTTTGTATCAAGTTTTCAAGAATGTTTTTGGAATGTTATTAAAACGTTTTTATACCCTTTATATAACCCGACATTTAAACGTTTTCTGTAAAACCGTGATTTTTGTTTGCTGAGCAGTAGATTATCAAAAAATGTTTTTTAAGGTTATGAAAATGTTTTATACTCTTAATATACCCTTTATATAACCCGACATTTAAACGTTTTCTGACAACCTTTTATAACCTTTTGCGAATGATGTCGAAAACGTTTTGTGTTTGCTGGGTATTTTGTCTGTGTCCGCAAAAAATTTGATAAAAACGGTAATAGTAGGCCTAACACTATAAGACAAAGGCCTAACGCTCATTAAATCGGTGTTGTTGTCGAACTAATTCCCATAAAGCTCGTATTAAAAAGTAATCAAAAAGTTAAAATGCTAAAAATGATGTAGGCCGAAAAATTGTGTAATCTTGTCCTAGACACTCAACGATAAACCCCTATCAAGTATGAATAAAAGACTGTTCATTTCAATTTATAAACGTTGAGGAAGTTGTGCATTTTGTCAGCACCGATATAATAAAAATTAAAATAACTAACCTGGCAGATTTCAGGATTAACCAACATTTATTTTCTCATGCCGCTCGCCCAGGCCTGCATATTATCCCGTCAAGAAACTCAACCCTAGGCCTACCTTTTTCAACATGTAAATATAATTCCATAGCGATAAATAGTGAACGTTGCATTGAAGATGAGGATACTTGGATGATACAGATATTAAGCACATGTTAAATGGGGGGGGGTATGGGGATGTCCCAGTTTGTTTTACAAGGGCAATTATTATTTGACCCAAACTTTTTGGTGGGTGGGTTCATCATGACCCGAGACAGAACAAGTTTGTATTGGTTAATGGGTCAAGGTCATCCAGGGGTCATCTGAGGTCAAATTAGTAAAAACTATCATATGGGCATGAAACTTGATAGGGTAGATTCAATATTTAGAGCCAAATTTGTGGAGGGTAATTTCAGGGGTCACCAAAGGTCAAATTAGTAAAACTGTCACATCACATTGGCATGATACTTGGTGGGTACAGTCAATATTTAGAGCCAAAATTTTGGAAGGTCATTTTGGGGTCACCAGAGGTCATCTGAGGTCAAATTATTAAAAACTGACATATGGGCATGACAATTGGTTAGTACAGTCAACATTTAGAGCAAAATTTTTTGAAGGTCATTTGGGGTCACCAGAGGTCATCTGAGGTCAAATTAGTTAAAACTGTCATATGGGCATGAAACTTGGTTAATACAGTCAACATTTAGAGCCAAATTTTTTGAAGGTCATTTCAGGGGTCAACAGAGGTCATCTGAGGTCAAATTAGGTTAAACTGTCATATGGGCATGAAACTTGGTTAATACAGTCAACATTTAGAGCCACATTTTTGAAGGTCATTTCAGGGGTCAACAGAGGTCATCTGAGGTCAATTAGGTTAAACTGTCATATGGGCATGAAACTTGGTTAATACAGTCAACATTTAGAGCCAAATTTGTTGAAGGTAATTTTGAGGTCACCAGAGGTCATCTGAGGTCAAATTAGTTAAAACTGTCATATGGACATGAAACTTGGTTAGTACAGTCAACATTTAGAGCCAATTCTTTTAAGGTCATTTCGGGTCACCAGAGGTCATTTGAGGTCAAATTAGTTAAAACTGTTATATGGGCATGAAACTTGGTTAATACAGTGAACATTTAGAGCCAAATTTTTTAAGGTCATTTCGGGTCACCAGAGGTCATCTGAGGTCAAATTAGTTAAAACTGTCATATGGACATGAAACTTGGTAAGTACAGTTTACATTTGAGCCAAATTTATTGAAGATCATTTGGGGTCACCAGAGGTCATCTGAGGTCAAATTCGTTAAAACTGTCATATGGGCATGAAACTTGGTTAATACACTCTACATTTAGAGCCAAATTTTTTGAAGGTCACTTGGGGTCACCAGAGATCATCTGAGGTCAAATTAGTTAAAACTGTCATATGGGCATGAAACATGGTTAGTACAGTCAACATTTAGAGCCAAATTTTTTGAAGGTCATTTTGGGGTCACCAGAGGTCATATTAGTAAAAACTGTCATATGGGCATGAAACTTGGTGGATACAGTCACCATTTAGAGCCATATTTTGGTAAGGTCATTTGGGGTCACCAGGGGTCATCTGAGGTCAAATTAGTAAAATTTTGTATTGGCAAGAAACCTCTGTCGAGATTTGATCCCCAAGTCAGGTAAACTTAAAAAATTGGTTTGATTTACACTTATTGATTTCACGTTCAAGTCATTAACTGTTTACAAGTTAATATTATATTTGACTATTTTTGGATCCCAAAAGTTTGGTTATGGACCCCTATTTTTTGGATTTAAGTTAAGAGGGTCCATTTGGAGTTTGGACTCCTTACTTTTTTCTACCCCTAATTATGGTCATTTCAAAATATTATTTTATCTGTTTAGTGTTTTGTATTGCATAAATGTCCAAATTGTATGTAGCAGTTTTCTATAATTGCACAAACAGAAAAAGCTTTTATATATAGACAAGAACAGTGAATGACAGAGAGTAGGTAAATGATATTGGACAGTACGACACACTTGTGTAGTATGAGAAGAGCTTTTGCGATTGAGACCCCGAGTCATACTGTTTTTCTATTGGCTAGCCTTCAAGTGTTAAATTGGGTCGAAATTTCAGTATGTGTAAATAATTTTTTTTCCTTCCTTCCGTCCCAATTTTTTCAGAGCATGTTACCGGAAACATCATTTTATTTTTATTTAGCCTTATTTATATTATGGCGTAGTACGTTTTGTGCATTGCCGTCCACGGGATATTATAAAAGAAAAATCGATTTTGCCCAAACCTGTATAATAAACACATCAAGGAAATTGGTACTTGACTTGATGAATGACTCATCGTGTTGAGCGAATTGATGATGATGATAGCGATTACGTAACGCTATGACACAAGTTTTTGTACATTGAAACGCCTACAATGTTGTATCGGTAAATAATAATTAATTTAAATGATGTTGCGCACGCCTATGCTATATTCCATGTTTTTGTTTACACCACGCCAAAGAAAGCGTCACATGCGCCCGTCAGTGAGTGAGGATTGCCAAACCCGCGATTTGGTAGCCCAATTGGGCGACTTTTGAAGATTTTCCCGCGACTTTTGACAATTTCCTGATCCATAGAAACCAATGGTTAAGAAAAAAATTGGGCGACTTTTCAACATTGGCTCCCGCGACTTCCGATCATTTCATGTCCCATAGAAACCAATGGTAAAGAGAAAAATTGGGCGACTTTTCGATTATTTGACCCGCAATTCGGGCTGAAATCTTTTGGCAACCCGGGCCGTCACTTCCCTTCAAAGTATCCACTGCAGACAGACGTGTAATTAAGGTGGTACGAAAGGCAAAATCAAGTTGCTCTGATTGAGATTAAAATAGACTTGTTGCAGAGAGATATGCAAAATAATCTTAATTCTAAAATTTGAGCCAAATCGGACAAACGGTTTTTGAGATAATACTGTTGAAAGATTCTTTGTATTCTATTGTTTTTGCCAATATATTGATGAAGTTAATGAAGAAAATTGGCAAAATGTGCTCATTAATATTAATTTTTGCCAATATTTTCCCAATATATTATGAATAAACCTTCATACTACTTTTACCTTTAAGAATTTTGACCTGAAACTTTGCCAATGTGTCTCTATGACCTAAACCTTTAACATGTGATTTTTCCGCAAATCTAATTTGCATATTTGCATAATTAATTAGCCTTAAGTATAATGCTAATTAATTATGCAAATATGCAAATTAGATGGGCGGAAAATCACATGGTAATGTTTTAGGCCATAGAAACACATTGGCAAAGTTTCATGTCAAAATCATATAAAATAAAAGTAGTATGAAGGTTTATTCATAAGATATTGGTATAATATTGGCAAACATGAATATTCATGAGCACATTTTGCCAATTTTCCTCATTAACTTCATCAATATATTGGTAAAAACAATAGAATACAAAGAAACTAAAAACATGCATATCTTGACAACCGTATGTCCGATTTCCTTCAAACAAAAACTATTTTGCTCAGTGTATTTAGCTTAACTTATTCAATCTATTCAAATGGTTGTAAATTCAGTTTCTGTTTTCCAGAAACATCGTTTCGAACCCCCTTAATTCGGTCAAATCGGTCTCATTCATCAACAAACATTATACATTCAACTTCTATTCAACAACTATTTCACCAGGCCAATTGTCCATGCTCCTATGTTTTCCCTTCAACCTTTACAAACCTCTACCGTCTACCTCATTTTAACTCTCTAACCTCTCACTTTCCCTTCTTACAAACATTTAACTAATTACCCCCACCCATCGACTCGCCAAATCCCCACAAGGTTCTGAACAGAAACAAAACATACATCACCCAACCTAAACCAATCAATCACAAACACCATCAATGATCACCCAAACAATGTCCAATAGCCGTGAGAACTTCATTTCGTTTCGTTTCGTTTCGTTTCGTTTCGTTTCGTTTCGCTGAATATAATAAGCCATTCAAAATAATAAATGAAGCAAGTTTTCAAAGTATATGATTTACAGAATGAACTTTTGCAATACATCAAAGTGTTATTTTTCAGTAATATATTGACTTCGATAATGAAAAATCGATTAATCAGATCTGTTATAAAATAAACTGGTTGTTACACAGTTATAGAATCTTATACGTCTCGTCAAGATTTATACTTCCAGAGTTAATTGATACGCGGTTACGATTTTGAAAACCATTCTATAAGCACAGATCCTGGAAAGAATCGTTCAAGGATATTCGTACTGTAAGATTTAAGTGATTCGTCGCAACTGACAGGTCATATCAACGCTTTTATCATTATAGTAAAACCGATACTCCCTACACATACTCAACTGGATCAAGCACCCTAATCAGTGCCATCAACGTAATCCGAGGAGACTTGAAAATAAGCCAAAGCTGTTTTCCAAATAGTACAGCTTCTAATATTTTTAATAAGTTCCCAAACCGAGAGCCATTGTGCGCTTTAGAAATATGATAATTTCCACACAAGAGCAAGGTCAAATGCCAATTTTAAGACGTGGAGCCATTTTGGATTAGCCCCTGGGGGTCGCTAATGGTCAACATGGGACATTGTACTTCATGCATGGAGCTCTCATGCTTCTATCGGAAAGTGCACAATGCTTCAAGCTAGCAACTGTACTAAATGGAATAATAGATGCGCAAGCACGAAAGCATGATCTACCGGTATGCATGGTGATGGCGAGAAGACATTTGTGACCGTACACCACGAATGAGCCATATTAAGTCGGCCCGGGTCAATTTTGTTTTACTTCGAGTTTAAAAAATATATATCATAAGCTTGATTTTGACTTCAAGCGATATCCAGAAGCGGGATTATGGTTTGTTGAACTTTGCTCCTTCAACAAAATGGTATACCTTTATCGGTTCTATACATGTGTCTCTTTTCCCACATTGTTGGTATATAATTATCAAATCATCCCCAAGTCAACGAGATTCAGGAATGTCTTCTCATTGTTAATTGTTGGTTATACATACTTAGACAATAGGCCTATACAATGCTTTGTAACCTACCACTCGCACAGGATTTAGCCAAAGCAAATATTTAAGAATTCTATAGACATAGGTAGAAGCTTATAATCCTCTTCAACAATAGGATTATTGATTGGTGTAAAGGTGTTTGACTAGAGCTATCAAAATGAGATACATGTTACACCAACTTAAGGTATCTATGAATACGACCTTCATGCACATTTTACACTGTAACTCAGAATACGTGGTGTACGGTCACATTTTGGGTTCATTATCTGCCAACTTCTCTACCAGCGTCTATATAGCTGTATTTAATCAATACTTGACGACATTTTTTGTTCCTGAATGAAGGTGATATCTTTGAAAAAGAAAGTGATTCTTACTAAATCAATATGATATGAAACGTATAGAGGCCTTTTATGTGACGTATCATCCCGTAAATATGGCGGACTACTTAAATGCATTCAACAAAAGCATGATTGCAATCTACCGTGACAGTTCGTCTCACACACATAACCCTGCACTACGATCAAATAGGTTGATGACAACATTTTATTGAATGGACTGCACTCCGCCATATCTACGGTGAAGGACACCGGCTCAAATCCTTTGTTTGGAGCCAATCGATAATTTCATGCAGGGCCTCTATACGCTGGCGAAGTTACGTAATAATCGGATTAACTACCATAGCAATAGGTGAAAACAATTTTTGAATATACCGCGCTGCACTGATACGTTCAGCGGTACCTCTTCATTGAACCATATCATGCCGATTACTTGCACCTGTCAGATTAGTATCTTTGAAAAGACCAGTATTGTATTCAATCTATGATTGCAGACATACACAGGTGATGAGTGTAACCTGCTTGTAGTGCAGCGCGATATGTTCAAAATTGTTTTCACCTATTGCTATGGTAATTAATCCGATTAATTACGTAACTTCGCCAGCGTATAGATTGATAAATTTATATAACTAACGAAATCTCTTTCTTTTCTACACAGATATTTTGCAGTGTGCCATCCCATAGCTTTTCGCACTAAGTTTACACCTCGTCGAACTAAACTTGTGATAGCAATGTTGTGGGTCTTAGCAGTGATGACAGCTTCTCCAGCTCTTGCCATCTTTAAGGTAACACGTACTGTCTGCAAAGGGTAAATAATAGTATATGCTTCCCCGCTTTCATTCTCCGGCAGAGAAGATAGATGGGGGTCATTCAAAAAGTTCCAATAAGTATTTGTCTGTTGTTGTTTTTTATTGTGGAAATAAAGTTGAAGTGGTGTGTAACATATGTTGCATAGGTAAGATAGGGGGTAAGATATCTATTTTGGTTCTCCGATATTTACGTATTCTATATCATTTTTCTCTTACAGGCAATCTACGGAACTGAAGACCAAGGAATCGCCTACCAGGGAAAGCTACCTTGGGCTTGTAAATTAGTGATGCCTCGAATACCCGCTTTATTTCACTTCAAAGCTATTTACATCAACGTCATTTTATTTTTCATCCCAACAATAATCACATCTTGCATCTACGTTGTCATAGTGTTTCATGTTTGGCAAGCACGTACGGCCATCCGGAGATCTAGAAACGGACAAACTATAAATTGTAAAACAACTCATTGGAAAACGGCGCGAATACTGCTGGTGGTTTTCTTTGCTTACGTTATAACCCATGGATTTTTTGCTACTTATAATATTCTTTTTCAATTTAAAATAACTGAAAACGTCCCTCCTGTAGTAAATAACATTGGGCTATTACTGCCATATGCAAACAGTTTCATGAACCCAATAATTTATTCATTAATGCACGCTAGTTTTCGAAAATCGTGCTTGGAGGTTATAAAAGGAAAGTTCAACTCACACGACCTGAATAAAGGACATCACTCAAGTGCTTTTGAACTGAGAGGGTCAGTTGAGCAGTTATCTGCTGAAGGTATATTTTATATTTACTCTTTTTCTTTCTGTCATTGTATATAACGATGGGCTCATTATGTAAAGATATTTTTGTGCGCAATTTACATGGTTAAAGGCTCAGGAAGCGACGTTTTCACGTATTTTTGTGGGACCTGAGAGCACATCAGACATATCGAATTGCATTCTGAATACGAAGAATGTCCTTCTGATATCAAATAATTTAGATTTTTTGAAATTCGCAATATAGTACAAATTTTATGTCTAATTATTAAAAGTTGGTTCTTGTTGTGAAATAGAGCCAGTTCTTCAATGCAAACGCGATCCTTCATAAGTTACACAAATACCTATTTAACAATTACATTAAGGTTACCATAGGCGTAGATCCCGCCCCCCTCCCACCCCCAATATTTTGCCAGGGGTGGATGGTCCATACAATCATTCCCCCCAATGTTGACGCCTGATAATGGGTTTCTGACCATATTTGCCCATTTTAGCCCCAAAAGTGCAAATTTTCGCGCATTTATTCTACTTTTACACCATATTTCATCAGTTGAGCTTCAAAATAGTAAAAAAAATCACGGGCTTCGTGCACAATTTTGCCATAAACTTATTCAGTCGCTAAAAGGTGCTGGATTGACTATACTTGATGAATTCTTTTCCAACTCCATCTCCCCAATGTCAGAAAGAAATCTACGCCACTGGTCTATACGTTCTACTTATCTGACAACACCTACTGACGAGGCCCATTCTTATTTGCTTGTTTGTTTCAGGTAGAGACTACATCAATCAACAATACAACAAGACGAATCAAAGAAATTGCTTGGAAAGTATCAAAGGTTGCTTGGATTGGTTACCATGGTGTCGCCATCCCACAATCCAACGCGCTGCCAGCGAGAACACAATTGCGGAAATACAATCAATATTGTAAATAGAGTTGAAAATATTTGTAATTTATTGAATCAATTTCTTACTTATTTTGAAGATATTTATATGTAGGAAGTTTTATACGAGCTTTAACATTATATAATATGTTAGTAATAATATATCAGTTGACAGTAACGTATTAATAAGTTAGTAGTCACAGCCGTACCGGGCTTGCGCCGGGCCTTTGTTAGCATAGCGGTCATGTAGCCAAACATTACCGGGCTTGCGGCCTTTATGTTAGCATAGCCTTGTACCTTGTACCTTGTAGAATTTCTCCCCGTAGACCTCCTCGTGGAAGTGAAACACAGGGCTGACGAGAGTGTGGGACGCTAATGTTTACTTCTGGTCGTCGTCGTTGAGGTCTGGTCCACTTCTGAAATAGCTTGTTTAAAGGGTTCAGTTGTTTTGATGTCTACAGTAATTGGTTCCAAGATGAAATTGTAAGGGGGAAAAATGATGTAGCGAACTGGCTTGTTGTGATGAAATTAGAGTTACTCTGGTATTGTTGGTTGTGCGTCCGTCTGTAAGAGCCCAGTACGTAACAAAATCCCAGTACGTATCAATTTGATACGTATTGGGCTCAACCTCTTCTACCTAGAACAAAAAGTGGCAAAAAATAATTCATCCCGCCCAATACGTAACAAAACTAAAATTTGATTAAAATTACTTTATTCATACTCCTTCTCTCTGTAGTGGTTTTTGTTACGTATTGGGCTCTATACATTTTTTTGTTACGTATTGGGCTCCGGTTGTTTTTCAAGCAAATTATGGATATTATGTGCATGTGTTTTTATAGAAGTACTTTATATTGACCCAGTAACTCATTTTGAGTCTTTCTAGAACAAAATATTTGACAGTGTTTTATCTCTAGACTTGGAATTTATTTGTTACGTATTGGCCTCTGGTTATTTTAAAAGGACATTATCATGATTAAATGCATGTTTTTGTTATAGAATTACTTTATATTGACTCAGTAAATCCTTTTGAGTCATTTTGAGTCTTTCTAGAAAAAAAAATTGACAGTGTTTTTTCTCTAGACTTGGAATTTTTTGTTACGTATTGGGCTCTGGTTATTTTTAAAGCAAATTATGGGTTTTAGGTGCATGTTTTTGTTATAGAAATACTTTATATTGACTCAGTAAATCCTTTTGAGTCATTTTGATTCTTTCTAGAAAAAAAAATTGACACTGTTTTTTCTCTAGACTTAGAATTGTTTTGTTACGTATTGGGCTCTGGGTATTTTTAAAGCAAATTATGGGTTTTAGGTGCATGTTTTTGTTATAGAATTACTTTATATTGACTCAGTAAATCCTTTTGAGTCATTTTGATTCTTTCTAGAAAAAAAAATTGACACTGTTTTTTCTCTAGACTTAGAATTGTTTTGTTACGTATTGGGCTCTGGTTATTTTTAAAGCAAATTATGGGTTTTAGGTGCATGTTTTTGTTATAGAAATACTTTATATTGACTCAGTAAATCCTTTTGAGTCATTTTGATTCTTTCTAGAAAAAAAATTGACACTGTTTTTTCTCTAGACTTAGAATTGTTTTGTTACGTATTGGGCTCTGGTTATTTTTAAAGCAAATTATGGGTTTTAGGTGCATGTTTTTGTTATAGAAATACTTTATATTGACTCAGTAAATCCTTTTGAGTCATTTTGATTCTTTCTAGAAAAAAAAAATTGACACTGTTTTTTCTCTAGACTTAGAATTGTTTTGTTACGTATTGGGCTCTGGGTATTTTTAAAGCAAATTATGGGTTTTAGGTGCATGTTTTTGTTATAGAATTACTTTATATTGACTCAGTAAATCCTTTTGAGTCATTTTGAGTCTTTCTAGAAGAAAAAAAATTGACAGTGTTTTTTCTCTAGCCTTAGAATTTTTTTGTTACGTATTGGGCTCTGGTTATTTTTAAAGCAAATTATGGGTTTTAGGTGCATGTTTTTGTTATAGAATTACTTTATATTGACTCAGTAAATCCTTTTGAGTCATTTTTAATCGTTCTAGAAAATTATTTTTTACAGTGTTTTTTCTCTAGACTTAGAATTTTTTTGTTACGTATTGGTCTCTGGTTATTGTGGTGATTAGTTGCATTTTTGTTTGCTATAAACTTACTTTATATTGACCCGGTAACTCATTTTGAGTCATTTTGAATAATTCTAGAACAAAGCTGATTATGGTTATTAGGTGCATGTTTTTGTTATAGAATTACTTTATATTGACTCAGTAACTCATTTTGAGTCATTTTGAGTCTTCTAGAAAAACAATTTGACAGTGTTTTTTCTTTAGACATAGAATTTGTCTTGTTACGTATTGGGCTCTGGTTATTTTTAAAGCAAATTATGGTTATTAGTGCGTGTTTTTGTTATAGAATTACTTTATATTGACCCAGTAACTCATTTTGAGTCATTTGTGACTCTTTCTAGAGTCATTTTGAGTATTTTTAGAACAAAATATTTGTCAGTGTTTTTCGGCTGGATTTTGGGCTCTATACATTTTTTATGTGTTTTGGAGGTTACACTGTCGGTAAAGCTCTTTTATCCGGATTTTTTTCGCATATATGGACATGAGCTGACCTCCAGTTAATATTTATCGAAGAAAGAAAAAAATTCGAGTGGGTTTAATTTTTTTGTTACGTATTGGGCTCTATACATTCTTTATGGGTTACACTGTCGGTAAAGCTCCTTTATCCGGATTTGTTCGCATATATGGACATGACCTGACCTCCAGTTAATATTTATCGAAAAAGAAAAAAAAATTCGAGTGGGTCTAATTTTTTGTTACGTATTGGGCTCTTTGCATTTTTTATGCGTTTTGGAGGTTACACTGTCGGTAAAGTTCTTTTATCCGGATTTTTTCGCAAATATGGACATGAGCTGACCTCCAGTTAATATTTATGGAAGAAAGAAAAAAATTCGAGTGGGTCTGATTTTTTGTTACGTATTGGGCTCTTTACATTTTTTATGCGTTTTGGAGGTTACACTGTCGGAAAAGCTCTTTTATCCAGATTTTTTCGCATATATGGAAATGACTTGACCTCCGGTTAATATTTATCAAAGAAAGAAAACAATTTGAGTGGGTCTAATTTTTTGTTACGTATTGGGCTCTATACATTTTTTATGTGTTTTGGAGGTTACACTGTCGGTAAAGCTCTTCTATCCGGATTTTTTCGCATACATGGACATGAGCTGACCTCCGGTTAATATTTATCGAAGAAAGAAAAAAATTCGAGTGGGTCTAATTTTTTGTTACGTATTGGGCTCTTTACATTTTTTATGCGTTTTGGAGGTTACACTGTCGGAAAAGCTCTTTTATCCGGATTTTTTGCATATATGGACATGACCTGACCTCCATTTAATATTTATCGAAGAATGAAAAAAAATCGAGTGGGTCTAATTTTTTGTTACGTATTGGGCTCTATACATTCTTTATGCGTTACACGGTCGGTAAAGCTCTTTTATCCGGATTTGTTCGCATATATGGACATGACCTGACCTCCAATTAATATTTATCGAACAAAGAAAACAATTCGAGTGGGTCTAATTTTTTGTTACGTATTGGGCTCTTTACATTTTTTATGTGTTTTGGAGGTTACACTGTCGGAAAAGCTCTTTTATCCGGATGTTTTCGCATATATGGCAATGACTTGACCTCCGGTTAATATTTATCGAAGAAAGAAAACAATTCGAGTGGGTCTAATTTTTTGTTACGTATTGGGCTCTATACATTTTTATGTGTTTTGGTGGTTACACTGTCGGTAAAGCTCTTTTATCCGGATTTTTTCGCATACATGGACATGAGCTGACTTCCAGTTAATATTTATCGAAGAAAGAAAAAAATTCGAGTGGGTCTAACTTTTTGTTACGTATTGGGCTCTTTACATTTTTTATGCGTTTTGGAGGTTACACTGTCGGAAAAGCTCTTTTATCCGGATTTTTTGCATATATGGACATGACCTGACCTCCATTTAATATTTATCAAAGAATGAAAAAAAATCGAGTGGGTCTAATTTTTTGTTACGTATTGGGCTCTATACATTCTTTATGCGTAACACGGTCGGTAAAGCTCTTTTATCCGGATTTTTCGCATATATGGACATGACCTGACCTCCAGTTAATATTTATCGAACAAAGAAAACAATTCGAGTGGGTCTAATTTTTTGTTACGTATTGGGCTCTTTACATTTTTTATGTGTTTTGGAGGTTACACTGTCGGAAAAGCTCTTTTATCCGGATTTTTCGCACATATGGAAATGACTTGACCTCCGGTTAATATTTATCGAAGAAAGAAAAAAATTCGAGTGGGTCTAATTTTTTATTACGTATTTGGCTCTGTATATTTTTTATGCGTTTTGGAGGTTACACTGTCGGAAAAACTCTTTTATCCGGATTTTTCCGCATATATGGACATGACTTGACCTCCGGTTAATATTTATCGAAGAAAGAACAAAATTCGAGTGGGTCAATTTTTTTGTTACGTATTGGGCTCTATACATTTTTTTTATGCTTTTGGAGGTTACACTGTCGGAAAAGCTCTTTTATCCGGATTTTTTCGCATATATGGACATTACATGACCTCCAGTTAATATTTATCGAAGAAAGAAAAAAATTCGAGTGGTTCTAATTTTTTGTTACGTATTGGGCTCTATACTTTTTGTATGCGTTTTGGAGGTTACACTGTCGGAAAAACTATTTTATCCGGATTTGTTCTCATATATGGACATGACTTGACCTCAGGTTAATATTTATCGAAGAAAGAAAAAAATCGAGTGGGTCTAATTTTTTTGTTACGTATTGGGCTCTATACATTTTTATGCGTTTTGGAGGTTACACTGTCGGAAAAGCTCTTTTATCCAGATTTTTTCGCATATATGGACATGACCTGACCTCCAGTTAATATTTATCGAAGAAAGAAAAAAAATTCGAGTGGGTCTAATTTTTTGTTACGTTTTGCGTTTTGGAGGTTACGCTGTAGGAAAAGCTTCCTTTATCCGGATTTTTTCGCATATATGGACATGACCTGACCTCCAGTTAATATTTATCGAAGAAAGAAAAAAATTCAAGTGGTTCTAATTTTTTGTTACGTATTGGGCTCTATACATTTTTTATGCGTTTTGGAGGTTACACTGTCGGAAAAGCTCTTTTATCCGGATTTGTTCGCATATATGGACATGACCTGAACTCCAGTTAATATTTATCGAAGAAAGAAAAAAAAATCGGGTGGGGGTCTAATTTTTTGTTACGTTATGCGTTTTGGAGGTTACACTGTCGGAAAAGTTCTTTTATCCGGATTTTTTCGCAAGGATTTACTTGATTTGATCTCCAATTAATATTTATTTATTGAAGAAACATGAAGTACCGACTATTTCTTTTATAGGCGCATACCGTATTGGAATGTCATCTTTGGGTAAGATCTGACACCAGGCCAGCCCATGGCCCGAGGGTAACATGAGTATGTTTGTTTTACCTTGAAGGCAAGGATAGTCTTGCAAATATGGGCTAACTTTCCCCTAGGCCATCCAATATGCCATATACATTAGGACTAAAAGTTCACAGATTTTGTTATGGTATGCGATTGGAGGTTTGCGTGTCAAAAAATGGGGTTTATAGGATTTTTTGGTTTCATGGTTCGACTTAATTTGATATCCCATTAATATTAGTTATAGACAAAAAAAAGTGTTATTTTTGATAGGTTATTCCATGTGTAGGTGTTAATGAAGCCAACTGAAGCAATACCCGTGTAACAAATTGCTTGTTAAACCGAACAAACTTTGAGATGCGTGTTGTGTGAGATGTGTGCACAGACTGTCCTGGACTGTCCCACAATCTTGGTTCGGTTCCGTCTTTGGATAATGGAATGATACATAAGTACGTACGACCTATGAACAAAAAGTTCTGTAACCCCATTAACCCGCCCCAGTTTCCGGTTTTAACTTAATAGGCCTACTCCATACTCCATTGGTGCTGATTTAGGGTGTGGTGCTGAGCGGTAATCGGACACGCACATATTTTTTCAATCTTGCTAAATTATTACTTCAGTATCTATTTCGTGTAATTGATCTTTTCGGTGAACCCATAAGCCTTTGCGATTACACCTGATATGTCGTCATTTGACTTCAGTACGCGTCAGGCCAATGCGAACATCGTTTAGCAAACATCGTTACTGCGCATTATATATGTCGACATATGTCGACGTGACGTCAAGTAACGACATCTCAGGTGTACTCGCAAAGGCTTATGGGATTTACCGAAAATAATTGATGCTGGGATATGTTTTAAACCTAAAATACATTGTTATAGTTGGCATTTTTGATGTTTGGTTACACATTTGATGTTGTTTCAGTTATAATATGCTAGCATATTAGGCCAAAAACTAAATTGTTGTCTTGCCCTCCCAAGCCTAAAATCTTGGTACAGCCGGCCGGATTTTTTTGTACCAACTCAACCATTTGATACCTACTATTTTACATTAACATGAGTGAAGAGAGGCAAATGCATAATATCGGCTGTATTTTCTACCCGATGTTTAAATTTTTTATTGAAGTAAATAATATCAAGGTCTTTCACAATTAACTCTTAGTTTACCGATTTATTTATTTTTTAACCCCAAAAAACCGGGCCCATAATTATTTTCGCGATTTTGACCCGGCCGCGGAGGGCAATGCAACAACCTTTTTTTACCTAATCATAACACTTGTATATCGATCTAATCTCCTAAGAGGAATACACACATATTTTCATTTAAATGTTTACGACTTTTATCGTTTCCGGAATATAAAATCTTACTCTGGTTATGAGTTCACCTACAAAAATATGGAAAATGTATCAAAATACAGTGTAGGTAACATTTAAATATACAATTATGCTAAGCTTGAAGAAGCTATCATTTTATACAGGACAGAAGTTATAAGAGTGGAGGTAGAACTTTTTGAATGACCCTCGTATATCAAGGAGGTTCAACGCCCTCCTCGGAAAAATGCCACAATGAAATAAAATATGAAATATAATCTTCAGTAGATAGCAATGACTTCACAGAACAACCTGCTATCATTTGATAGCACTGTCTTTACATAACCATCAGCTATCTTCAGTAGATAGCAGTTACTTCACATCAGCAACCTCAGTAAAAATATATGACTTTACATAGCCATCAGCTAATATCAATAGATAACAATGACCGTATATGACCATTTCTAAATTGGCAAATACTGTATCAAGTTGACAATACCCTAACCCTAACCTTTAACCCTAACCCTAAGCCCTATAACTATAAATCTTAACCCAAGTCCCAAACCAAAACCCTAACCACAAGCAGCGCCCTTACCCTTACGGTCTGAAAACCTTAACCCGAATATCCTAAACCCTAAACCATTACCCTAAGTCCAAACCCTAAACCCTAACCATAACTAATTCGGTGGGTTGGCACTGTATTTAGCAGTTCAGCATAGGCCTATAGGGGGCGAAATGTCAGGTAGGCGAAGTATCCTGTTTCCCTTTAGTAGATACGTGGTGTGTGGGCACTATATCCAGCAGTTCAGCACGTAGGGGGTGAAATGGTAGGGATGCGAAATGTCCTGTTTCCCTTTAGTAGGTGAGAATAACTTCAGCTATCTTCAGCAGATAACAAAGACTTCACATAGCCTTCCGCTAATATCAGTAGGTAGCACTGACATAGCCATCAGCCATCTTCAGTAGATAGAAATGACTTCACATAGTTATCAGCTATCTTTAGTAGATAGCAATGACATCGCCATCAGCTATCTTCAGTAGATTCCCCACGAATACGCTCACACCCGGACCCCAACCTTCTTCTGAAGAAATGTTTTTCCTTGATTATAGCTATACTCAATAAAAGAAATATGAATTATATTTTACCTAACAACGCAAATTTACAAGATTGTAAAATTGCCCAAATTGTTAAAATGTATATAGTATGCAAATTTAGGTAAGGAATAGCAATGCTTAAAATTTGCTTCATTCCAAGTAAGTGATTATGTGATTATATGTGATTATTAGGCCTACATAATGGTTAAAGTTTGTTGAATTTTCAGATTGTCTGATTAGCAATATACTTGATGACCATGCATGATGACGGTGAGGTGACCATGCCAATTGTATGCAAATTAGCTAATTTTCTATAATTGTTCTTCACGTGCAAAACATTGCAGACTCCACAGTTACAAACTTCAAACTATTCTCTACCTTCACAAGAAATCAGAGGAACTCCAGATACCTCTATCGAATTTTTTTTTTTTTTAAACAGACATTTATTACGGTTCTTCCACGCATGACACATTAGTTTAGTGGTGCTTTGGTCAACTTCAAAGGACCTTTCTAGAGGGCGCAAACATGATTCAACAACGACAGATTCGGAAAAATGAACCCTTTTTATAATTCGGAATAGAGATCACGGTGACTCATTAATGCACGATTTTTTTACAGATTTTTTTGTTAAAACCTTTTTTGCAAATTTGTTGTATGTTTACACATGTGCCAAACTTACACTAAACTCATGTTAATTGGTTTCAGACAAATTTGGTGTGATTGCAGGACAACATAATAGAAAATCTATGATTTTTACACATTTCAGATTTTTGCAGTATTTAGGGAGCGGTCATTTAATATCTACGCCAGCAAGGGGGGATGGATGATTTCCATATTTTTTCTCGATTTTTACATTCCCCCTTTCAGGTTCCCCCCACCAAAAAAAAAAAAAAAAAATTGATGTTTTAAACTAAAAACAAGTCCTTGGTCTTTTTTGTTTTTGATTTGTTTTTATCGAATGCTTTCGGTTGACACTTGTACTGGTTCTCACATTATCCAGTCAAAATGTTACAGCACTAAAATCATAGATTTACTTTTAGAGTTAACAAGTCACTGTACAACTGATTATGTGATGCCGCAATGTAGGCCTACAAAAGGATAAAAACAAGTTAGAAATTACTATGGAGGGGAATGACGTTTCTTGCTTCCCTTTGAACATGAAATTCCTGCAAGAATATCATGGGCGTGCCCAAAGACATCGACAGGTGGTCCAGGGGGCTCAATGCTAGGTAGGCCTCTGTCGGGGTCCAGAGCTTCAGTGGGAAAGCCCCCCGGAAAATTGACATTCGACTACTTTGAACTAATTTGATGCTTTCTGGTGTGATTTAGAAAACTAATAATGGTTAAAAAGGCATATGGCCTATAAAGTTAGGCGCACCGTGTGCATAACAGGAGGCTAGAGGGTGGGGGGGGTGACGGATTCCAGAAAATGGATTCTCTTCTTTTAAATTTGATTCCTGGTTGACCCACAAAAGTGTTTGTGGGGAGTGAAAATGTTTATCACAAAAGTTACAAATGGTATTACACTTTATATCATTGATATACAAGCTTTAATTTTAAGCTATTAGAAGCATTCAAAGTGAAGGCAGTTACCATGGCAACGGCCATATATACTCATTTTAAAGCAAATTCTCCCAGCAAAATTGAGCAAATTTCTCAGTAAAATAAAAAATGGGAGTAAATGGGGCCACGATCTAGAGAAGGGACAAGTTTTGAGAGAAAAATAATAATAATAAAACAATTTAAAATAAAAAAAGAAAGAATACAACACATGGTCAACCCTCTTAAGAATGTAAGCATGAAAATAACACATTTTCTGGCCCACCAGGATAATAATTTATAATTTTTTCATAATTTCTCCATTTTTATAACGTGCGTCACCCAATAGGATTTGCACACACGTTTAAATAGCTTGTTATCAAATTATATCAGTGACATTAACAAATATCGTATATTGGACATAATTTTTGTATAATTACTCACGATATTCGCCCATACTGAACAGAGCTAGATAATTATTATCTTGTGTAATAAAAATCGATGATCGAATATAACTTTTTCGCAAGGTACCGATACCAATATGAATATCCGATTCATAATAAATTGTAAGTATGGGATAATACTGGACACTTCACCCTGCACACTTTCACCACGTTTATTTCCACGCGGCCCGCACCTTTTCATCCCAGCACATTCTCATCCCGTACGCATTCGCCCTTTAAATAACAAGCTATTCTATGTTCAAAATGGGCCGGTCGGTCCAGTCGATTTTTTTTAAACCTTCAGCTTTTAAAAATCCTAACAAGTATTAAATACTGGTTCATCCATTAGGGACATTGTCAATTTTTACTACTGAATAGGCCTACTTGTTAGATAATCAATTAAGACTAGTCTTTCAAAAAAAATTAAAATAAAAAAAACTATTTAGTTTCCACATGGAAATAGTAGATTATTATTATCATCTATTATTTCCATGGTTTCTATATCTGTACAAATTTTTTTTTAAATCCTCTCTCGATTTTTTTTATCTTTCTTCGATAAATGTTGGAGGTCAAGACAAAATGCGAAAAAATCCGGATAAAAGAACTTTTCGGACAGTGTCGGAGCCAAAACGCATAACGTAACAATTAGACCCTCTCCACTTTTTTCTTTCTTCGATAGGTACGGTATTAACCGTAAGTCAGGTCAACTCCATTTATGCAAAAAAATCCGGATTGAAGAACTTTTCTGAGAGTGTCGGAGTCAAAACGTATAACGTAACAAAACAATTAGACCCCCTTGAATTTTTTTTTCTTCTTTCTTCGATAAATATTAATCGGAGGTGAGGTCAAGTTCATACATGCGAAAAATTCCGCATAAAAGAACTTTTCCGACTCAAACTGTGTAACTTCCAAAACGCATAACGTAACAAAAAATTAGATCCACTCGATGTTTTGTTCTTTCTTCGATACATATTAACCGGAGGTCAAGTCATGTCCATATATGCGAACAAAATCCGGATAAAAGAGCTTTTCCGACAATGTAACATCCAAAACGCACAAAAATGTATAGAGCCCAATACGTAACAAAAAATTAGAACCATTCGATTTTTTCTTTCTTCGATAAATATTAACTGGAGGTCAGGTCATGTCCATATATGCGAAAAAATCCCGATAAAAGAGCTTTTCCAACAGTGTAACCTCTAAAACGCATAGAAAATGTATAAAGCCCAGTACGTAACAAAAAATAGAACCACTCGAATGTTTTTCTTTCTTCGATAAATATTAACCGGAGGACAAGTCATGTCCATATATGCGAAAAAATCCAGATAAAAGAGCTTTTCCGACAGCGTAACCTCCAAAACGCATAAAAATGTCAAGGGCCCAATACGTAACAAAAAATTAGACCCACTCGATTTTTATTCTTTCTTCGATAAATATTAACTGGAGGTCGGGTCATGTCCATATATGCGAAAAAATCCGGATAACGACAACGTAACCTCCAAAACGCATAAAAAATGTATAGAGCCCAATACGTAACAAAAAATTAGACCCACACGAAATTTTTTTTCTTTCTTCGATAAATATTAACCGGAGGTTAAGTCATGTCCATATAAATTATACGAATAAATCCGGATAAAGGAAGCTTTTCCGACAGTGTAACCTCCAAAACGCATAACGTAGCAAAAAATTAGACCCACTCGATTTTTTTTTTTTCTTCGATAAATATTAACTGGTGGTCATGTCATGTCCATATGCGAACAAATGCGGATAAAAGAGCTTTTCCGACGGTGTAACCTTCAAAACGCATAAAAATGTAAAAGAGCCCAATACGTAACACTCGAATTTTTTTTCTTTCTTCGATAAATATTAACTGGAGGTCAGGTCATGTCCATTATGCGAAAAAATCCGGATAAAAGAGCTTTTCCGAGAGTGTAACCTCCAAAACGCATAAAAAATGTATAGAGCCCAATACGTAACAAAAAATTAGACCCACTCGAATTTTTTTTTTCTTCGATAAATATTAACTGGAGGTCAGGTCATGTCCATATATGAGAAAAAATCCGGATAAAAGAGCTTTTCCGACAGTGTAACCTCCAAAACGCATAAAAATGTAAAGAGCCCAATACGTACCGTAACAAAAAATTAGACCTACTCGATTTTTTTCTTTCTTCGATAAATATTAACTAGAGGTTAGGTCATGTCCATATATGCGAAAAAATCCGGATAAAAGGGCTTTTCCGACAGTGTAATCTCCAAAACGCACAAAAAAATGTAAAGAGCCCAATACGTAACAAAAAATTAGACCCACTCGATTTTTTTTTCTTTCTTTGATAAATATTAACTAGAGGTCAGGTCATGTCCATATATGCGTAAAAATCCTGATAAAGGAAGCTTTTCCGACAGTGTAACCTCCAAAACGCATAACGTAACAAAAAATTAGAAACACTCGAATTTTTTCTTTCTTCGATAAATATTAACTGGAGGTCAGGTCATGTCCATATAGGCGAAAAAAATCCGGATAAAAGAGCTTTTCCGACGGTGTAACCTCCAAAACGCATAAACATGTAAAGAGCCCAATACGTAACAAAAAATTAGACCCACTCGAATTTTTTTCTTTCTTCGATAAATATTAACTGGATGTTAGGTCATGTCCATATATGCGAAAAAATCCAGATAAAAGGGCTGTTCCGACAGTGTAATCTCCAAAACGCACCAAAAATGTAAAGAGCCCAATACGTAACAAAAAATTAGAACCACTCGAATTTTTTTTTTTCTTCGATAAATATTAACCGGAGGTCAAGTCATGTCCATATATGCGAAAAAAATCCGGATAAAAGAGCTTTTCTGACAGTGTAACCTCCAAAACGTATAAAAATGTAAAGATCCCAATAGTTAACAAAAAATTAGACCCACTCGATTTTTTTTTTTCTTTCTTCGATAAATATTAACTGGAGTTCAGGTCATGTCCATATATGCGAAAAAATCCGGATAAAAGAGCTTTACCGACAGTGTAACCTCCAAAACACATAAAAATGTATAGAGCCCAATACGTAACAAAAAAATCCAGCCGAAAAACACTGACAAATATTTTGTTTTAAAATACTCAAAATGACTCTAGAAAGAGTCACAAATGACTCAAAATGAGTTACTGGGTCAATATAAAGTAATTCTATAACAAAAACACGCACTAATAACCATAATTTGCTTTAAAAATAACCAGAGCCCAATACGTAACAAGAAAAATTCTATGTCTAAAGAAAAAACACTGTCAAATTTTTTTCTAGAAGACTCAAAATGACTCAAAATGAGTTACTGAGTCAATATAAAGTAATTCTATAACAAAAACATGCACCTAATAACCATAATCAGCTTTGTTCTAGAATTATTCAAAATGACTCAAAATGAGTTACCGGGTCAATATAAAGAATGCAACACATAAAAAATGCAATAAACACATAAAAAATGCAAAGAGCCCAATACGTAACAAAAAATTAGACCCACTCGAATTTTTTTCTTTCTTCGATAAATATTAAATGGAGGTCAGGTCCTGTCCATATATGCGAAAAAATCCGGATAAAAGAGCTTTTCCGACAGTGTAACCTCCAAAACGCATAACGTAACAAAAAATTAGACCCGCTCGATTTTTTTTCTTTCTTCGATAAATATTAACTGGAGGTCAGGTCATGTCCTTATATGCGAAAAAAATCCGGATAAAAGAGTTTTTCCGACAGTGTTACCTCAAAAACGCATAAAAATATAGAGAGCCCAATACGTAACAAAAAATTAGACCCACTCGATTTTTTTTCTTTCTTCGATAAATATTAACTGGAGGTCAGGTCATGTCCATATATGCAAAAAATCCGGATAAAAGAGCTTTTCCGACAGTGTAACCTCCAAAACGCATACAAAAATGTATAGAGCCCAATACGTAACAAAAAAAATTAGACCCACTCGAATTGTTTTCTTTCTTCGATAAATATTAACCGGAGGTCAAGTCATTTCCATATATGCGAAAAAAATCCGGATAAAAGAGCTTTTCCGACAGCGTAACCTCCAAAACGCATAAAAAATGTAAAGAGCCCAATACGTAACAAAAAATTAGACCCACTCGATTTTTTTTTTTTTCTTTCTTCGATAAATATTAACTGGAGGTCATGTCATGTCCATATATGCAAAAATATCCGGATACAAGAGCTTTACCGACCGTGTAACGCATAAAGAATGTATAGAGCCCAAAACGTAACAAAAAATTAGACCCACTCGAATTGTTTTCTTTGTTCGATAAATATTAACTGGAGGTCAGGTCAGGTCCATATATGCGAAAAAATCCGGATAAAAGAGCTTTACGGACCGCGTAACGCATAAAGAATGTATAGAGCCCAATACGTAACAAAAAATTAGACCCACTCGATTTTTTTCTTTCTTCGATAAATATTAAATGGAGGTCAGGTCATGTCCATATATGCAAAAAATCCGGATAAAAGAGCTTTTCCGACAGTGTAACCTCCAAAACGCATAACGTAACAAAAAATTAGACCCGCTCGATTTTTTTTTCTTTTTTCGATAAATATTAACTGGAGGTCAGGTCATGTCCTTATATGCGAACAAATCCGGATAAAAGAGTTTTTCCGACAGTGTTACCTCAAAAAACGCATAAAAATATAGAGAGCCCAATACGTAACAAAAAAATTAGACCCACTCGATTTTTTTTTTCTTTGTTCGATAAATATTAACTGGAGGTCAGGTCATGTCCATATATGCAAAAAAAATCCGGATAAAAGAGCTTTTCCGACAGTGTAACCTCCAAAACGCATACAAAAATGTATAGAGCCCAATACGTAACAAAAAATTAGACCCACTCGAATTGTTTTCTTTCTTCGATAAATATTAACCGGAGGTCAAGTCATTTCCATATATGCGAAAAAAATCCGGATAAAAGAGCTTTTCCGACAGTGTAACCTCCAAAACGCATAAAAAATGTAAAGAGCCCAATACGTAACAAAAAATTAGACCCACTCGATTTTTTTTTTTCTTCGATAAATATTAACTGCAGGTCATGTCATGTCCATATATGCAAAAATATCCGGATACAAGAGCTTTACCGACCGTGTAACGCATAAAGAATGTATAGAGCCCAAAACGTAACAAAAAATTAGACCCACTCGAATTGTTTTCTTTGTTCGATAAATATTAACTGGAGGTCAGGTCAGGTCCATATATGCGAAAAAATCCGGATAAAAGAGCTTTACGGACCGCGTAACGCATAAAGAATGTATAGAGCCCAATACGTAACAAAAAATTAGACCCACTCGATTTTTTTTTTTTCTTTCTTCGATAAATATTAAATGGAGGTCAGGTCATGTCCATATATGCGAAAAAATCCGGATAAAAGAGCTTTTCCGACAGTGTAACCTCCAAAACGCATAGAAAATGTAAAGAGCCCAATACGTAACAAAAAATTAGACCCACTCGAATTTTTTCTTTCTTCGATAAATATTAACTGGAGGTCAGCTCATGTTTGCGAAAAAATCCGGATAAAGGAGCTTTACCGACCGTGTAACGCATAAAGAATGTATAGAGCCCAATACGTAACAAAAAATTAGACCCATTCGATTTTTTTCTTTCTTCGATAAATATTAACTGGAGGTCAGCTCATGTCGATATATGCGAAAAAATCCGGATAAAAGAGCTTTAGAGCCCAATACGTAACAAAAAATTAGACCCACTCGATTTTTTTTCTTTCTTCGATAAATATTAAATGGAGGTCAGGTCATGTCCATATATGCGAAAAAATCCGGATAAAAGAGCTTTTCCGACAGTGTAACCTCCAAAACACATAAAAAATGTATAGAGCCCAATACGTAACAAAAAATTAGACCCACTCGAATTTTTTTCTTTCTTCGATAAATATTAACCGGAGGTCGTCAAGTCATGTCCATATAGGCGTAAAATCCGGATAAAAGAGCTTTACCGACAGTGTAACGCCAAAACACATAAAAATGGTATAGAGCCCAATACGTAACAAAAAATTAGACCCACTCGAATTGTTTTCTTTCTTCGATAAATATTAACCGGAGGTCAAGTCATTTCCATATATGCGAAAAAATCCGGATAAAAGAGCTTTTCCGACAGTGTAACCTCCAAAACACATAAAAAATGTAAAGAGCCCAATACGTAACAAAAATTAGACCCACTCGATTTTTTTTTTGTTCGATAAATATTAACCGGAGGTCAAGTCATTTCCATATATGCGAAAAAATCCGGATAAAAGAGCTTTTCCGACAGTGTAACCTCCAAAACACATAAAAAATGTATAGAGCCCAATACGTAACAAAAAATTAGACCCACTCGAATTGTTTTCTTTCTTCGATAAATATTAACCGGAGGTCAAGTCATTTCCATATAGGCCCTATGCGAAAAAATCCGGATAAAAGAGCCCAATACGTAACAAAAAATAAGACCCACTCGATTTTTTTTCTTTGTTCGATAAATATTAACTGGAGGTCGGGTCATGCCCATATATGCGAAAAATCCGGATAAAAGAGCTTTACCGACCGTGTAACGCATAAAGAATGTATAGAGCCAAATACGTAACAAAAAATTAGACCCATTCGAATTTTTTTCTTTCTTCGATAAATATTAAATGGAGGTCATAATGCGAAAAAATCCGGATAAAAGAGCTTTACCGACAGTGTAACCTCCAAAACACCTAAAAAATGTATAGAGCCCAATACGTAACAAAAAAAAATCCAGCCGAAAAACACTGACAAATATTTTGTTCTAAAAATACTCAAAATGACTCTAGAAAGAGTCACAAATTACTCAAAATGAGTTACTGGGTCAATATAAAGTAATTGTGTAACAAAAACACGCACTAATAACCATAATTTGCTTTAAAAATAACCAGAGCCCAATACGTAACAAGAAAAATTCTATGTCTAAAGAAAAAACACTGTCAATTTTTTTTTCTAGAAGACTCAAAATGACTCAAAATGAGTTACTGAGTCAATATAAAGTAATTCTATAACAAAAACATGCACCTAATAACCATAATCAGCTTTGTTCTAGAATTATTCAAAATGACTCAAAATGAGTTACCAGGTCAATATAAAGTAAGTTTATAGCAAACAAAAATGCAACTAATCACCACAATAACCAGAGACCAATACGTAACAAAAAAATTCTAAGTCTAGAGAAAAAACACTGTAAAAAATAATTTTCTAGAACGACTCAAAATGACTCAAAAGGATTTACTGAGTCAATATAAAGTAATTCTATAACAAAAACATGCACCTTAAACCCATAATTTGCTTTAAAAATAACCAGAGCCCAATACGTAACAAAAAAATTCTAAGTCTAGAGAAAAAACACTGTCAATTTTTTTTTTCTAGAAAGACTCAAAATGACTCAAAAGGATTTACTGAGTCAATATAAAGTAATTCTATAACAAAAACATGCATTTAATCATGATAATGTCCTTTTAAAATAACCAGAGGCCAATACGTAACAAATAAATTCCAAGTCTAGAGATAAAACACTGTCAAATATTTTGTTCTAGAAAGACTCAAAATGAGTTACTGGGTCAATATAAAGTACTTCTATAAAACACATGCACATAATATCCATAATTTGCTTGAAAAACAACCGGAGCCCAATATACGTAACAAAAAATGTATAGAGCCCAATACGTAACAAAAAACCACTACAGAGGGAGGGAGTATGAATAAAGTAATTTTAATCAAATTTTAGTTTTGTTACGTATTGGGCGGGATGAATTATTTTTGCCACTTTTTGTTCTAGGTAGAAGAGGTTGAGCCCAATACGTATCAAATTGATACGTACTGGGATTTTGTTACGTACTGGGCTCTTACATCCGTCTTGGTCTGTCAACTTTCTTGGTGGTGTATCTATTCAATTCAAGCTCAAATCCACCATGAATTATTTTGTGAAAAGCACATAAACGTTGCTTTTCACGTCTCTGCTCCAAAGTGTTCCAATTTAAGGTTTGAAGCATATTGTTCACACGTGATTTTCTTCCATAGTCTCCTAAGACAAAGCGTGCAGCGCGTCTTTGCACCATTTCGAGGAGTTTTGTGTTTTCTTTTGTGACTGGATTACATGCTATCGAGGCATACTCGAGGTGTGGTCTAACCAAGGTTAGATACAGCTTCTCTTTAACACCTTTGGAGCAGTTATAAAAGTTCCTCCTGATGAAATTGAGCACTTTTGTTGCCTTAGTAGAAGCATGTTTTGTTTGCTTGTTCCATTTGAGATTGTTTTCAATATGCACGCCTAGATACTGATGATTTGTAACTTCTTGAAGATGTTCCCCCATAATGGTGTAGTTTGCACTCCCTGGAGTTCTTTGTCTTGATATTCTCATGACATTGCATTTTGCGGCATTGAACTTCATGCCCCATTTATCAGCCCAATTTACCAGGCTATTCAGGTCTTGTTGAAGAGACTCTTCATCCTTCTGGTCTGAGATGGTACGGTAGATAATGCAATCATCAGCGAATAATCTTGCCGTCGCTTTTACGGAGTCCGTGATGTCATTAATAAAGAGTATGAACAGGTGAGGCCCCAGTACTGTGCCTTGTGGGATACCACTCAATACAGGCATCCAATCTGATGTTTTCCCATTCACAACAGTCCTTTGGTGACGGTTTGTGAGAAAAGATTCAATCCAGTTGAGCGTTTTATTTCTAACCCCATAGTAGTTTAGCTTCTGTAATAGCCTACGGTGCGGAACTACATCGAATGCTTTGCTAAAATCAAGTATAGCAATATCACAAGTCTTTTTGTCGTTGTGTGCTTCAGTCAGGTCGTGAATCGTGGCGATTAACTGCGTTTCGCACGATCTGCCGCTTCTAAAAGCGTGTTGGAAATCAGTGATGATTGAGTTTGCTGTTAAATACTTCATAAGTTGGCTGTCCAGGATATGCTCCATCAATTTACAACACACGCAGGTTAGTGAAACCGGGCGGTAATTTGCAGGGTCACTCTTTGAGCCCTTTTTAAAGATGGAAGCTATATTTGCTCTGCGCCAGTCTTCTGGTAAAATACCCTGGTCGTATGATTGTCTAAAGATGAAGCTAAGAACAGGTGCAATTTGTTCAGCAGCCAGCTTTAAAGCTCTGTTTGGGATTTTGTCAGGTCCTGTGGCCTTTGAAATGTCTATGTCTTTTAGCAGTTTCGCGATTCCATTCACAGAAAAGTCAATATCAGGCATGTCCGGAAATGGGCTTTTTTGCATACTAGGAATATCATTGTCCTCCTTGTGAAGACACTTTGGAATTGATTCGCTAAGGCTTCAGCTTTCCCTTGGTCGTCAGTCACAGTCTGGTTGTTAATCTTCAGGCTTTGAACACCAACATTATCTTTGCGACGGGTCTTGATGTATTTCCAAAATTCTTTGTTTCCTGCTTCAGAAATATCTGCGATATGTGCACGCTTGGCTTTCCTTAGTTCTTTGTTAACCTCGGTTTTGATTTTCTTGTATTTTTCCCATCTTCCAACACCTCCAAGTTTCTTTGCTTTATTATAATACCTCTCTTTCTTCCTACAAAGTTTTAGGAGTCTTGTTGTGAGCCATGGGACACGAGGATTGCCAGACACCATTTTAGTTGGAACATTTTCATCAATCAAGTTGCACATAGAGTCTCTGAAGGAGCACCAATTTTCCTCAACGGACTTGGACTCTGGTTGAGAATTCAGAAATTTGTCTGCAAAGTCATGGGCGTCCTTCTGAAATTTTTCTTCATCCATTTTCTTCCACAGATGTATTTCTCTCGGTGGTTTTGATGGAATGGGTGCCTTAATATTGAATTCAGCAACAACTGCACCGTGATCAGAAAAGCCAGAGTGCGGCTGAATATTCCTCACAAGTGACAGGTGCGTGGTGAAACAAAGATCTAAAATGTTTTCAGTTCCATTTGCAGCACGACGTGTGGGGAACATAACCAGTTGTTCTAATCCAAAATCATCAACAATATTTATGATCTCTTGTTGCAGAGAGTTGGTTGGAATGATGGGCGATTTCCATGTCATTTTGGGTAAATTGAAATCACCCCCTAAAATTATATGAGGGGATTTATTTTCTTCGTAAATCTTTACTAACGAGTCATTCAGGTTTTTAAAGTCAGTAGTCGCTGTCTGCGATCTATAATATGATCCAATGAACATACTGGTACCATCAACAAGCAATTGGCACCATGTTATTTCACCGTGACAGTTCTCTCCATTAAGATCTGGTCGTTCAAGTCTTGGTATGGTGTCTTTTGTTGCAATGAAAACTCCTCCACCCCTTGTGTTCTTTCTATCATTTCTGGTTAGGGAGCGATCGTTATTTATGGCAGGGGGGGAATGGGTAAATTTTTTTGTGGTCTTGAGGGGGAACCTGAAATTTTAGTTGAACCAGGAGGGGGGATTGTTAAATTTTAAATGGAGAAAATTGGGAAAACAAGGGGAACGCGAAAATTTTGAGCGGACGCGAAGGGTGAACGCGAAATTTTTGTCGATATTTTTGCCAAAACACCCATTCCCCCTGCCGTAAATAACGATCGAACCCTTACTTGGAAATGGCTGGGAAAAATTTCTGCTGATGCAACACTGCCATCAAGCCATGACTCAGATGATATCCGGGCTTTCAGAATTATCAAATGCAGCAAGGTCCGCGGTTTTGTTATTTATACTTTGAAAGTTTGCAATGACTATTTTAACAACATTACCAAATTTCTTTGGAGGTCTACGAGGATTTTGATTCACAGTACAATTGTCAGCATCACATGCGTTTTTTCTGTTTTCATCATTACGCTTATTTTCAATGTCTTTTTGTTTAACTGTCTTCCTTGTCCTAGTCAGTTTAGGGCTCGAGGTTTTATTTGCAGAGACCGAGTTCGTCCCAGAAATTAATTTGGTATCAAACTCAGCTTCCTCCTCTAAGTCGCTCAAAATATCAAAAGGATTGTGGCTCAGGCTACATTCTAATGACACGTCTGGCAGAGCAATGTTTAATAACTCACAGGTCGGGCAGAACCAAACTACCTCTGAATTGTTCATGTGGTATTCATAAGATGTATCAGTTACTCCCGTACAGCTGTTGTGAGACCAGTTATTACAATGGCTACAAAGCATTCCCTTGTCAGCATTTTTGACGGCACGATCACACATAGTACATGGGTACTTGGGCTTTCTTCCTCTTTTAGCTGGCCCTGGGTTTTGTTCAATATCACCTGCTAAAATGTTTACAATCAGAATGGCTGCATTCGCTACTTGCACAGTTCCGCCATTATGCACTATGTGCGGGAGAGCCTCGAACTGGCAGCATACATGAATGGGAATTGAACTAGTCATAACGTTCTGTGTAAGGTTACATAATTCTTCCTTTCATGTATGCTGCCAGTTCGAGGCTCTCCCCGCACATAGTGCATAATGGCGGAACTTGCAAGTAGCGAATATGTGCCGTTTGGTAGTTTTGAGATAACATTTTTCGTGTGAAGACCCCTACCAAATCTCTGGTCGATAGCACAATAATATGAAATGTAATACTGGGTGGGTAGACTTATACCCGGGGGGGCACTCACATTTGCCAGCTATACGGGTATGTGCCGCGGCGACGACCCCCTTTTTCAGAGCCGCTGGCCGTTCCCTAGACCCCCTGAATTCATTGATTGCCGCTCTGATGACTCAATTTTTTTTCTAGCCGTTCGCTAGACTCACAGAATTCATCATCTCCGCTCTCATTGACAATAGATTGGCATGTTTTCCGCGCTACGTTTACAAGCCCAAAATCTCGGCCCAAAAGCTACTTTTGCAAGCCCAAAAGGTTCCTTCAATGGGGATTTTCCATCATTTTCTTCCCCAATAACACATTGTAAGGAATAAGGTGAATTTTGGGCTCCTTTTTAGGCAACACTGGGCCAGTTTTGTGATTGTTTTCAAAATGTAAACATCACTCGAGACTTGAGCGAGCTGTGCTGTGTGTGTGGCCATGACATTGAAAATCATCGGACTTTTCGGCTGATGGTGACATGAACATTTTGATGAATTGAGACCATCATTGGGAATAAAACTGGAAGTAAATATTATGACTATAGTACCTCAAATATGTACACTTCATTGGCTGGCCCGAATAGTGAATTCAGAAGTGATTTTCGATCTATCAGCCTGGTGGAAAGACTGCCGAATTCTGCACACTTGACATTTATGGCTCGATTCATTCACATAAAACTATTAATTTCTTTGCGGCAATCTCAGGTTTGCTATAATTATTCAGTAGGTGAGAAAGTAGGCCAGTACAGGGAATTTAGGCTATTTGTCATTTTCTTATGATCTGGATGTTATAGTAGGCCTACAAGTTAGTCCGAATAATCAGACCCAGAACAAAATATTAATTTTGACATGATCGTTTTCTGATAAGTAGGGCCTACAAGTCATAGGCCTACCTAGAATATTTTCTCAATTTGAATTTTATCCTATCTAGATGATCCACCCAAAAATAAAAATCATCGTATAGAATAGATCCCTGTAGGCTCCCTACTAAGGGAGCAATCGTTATTATGGCAGGGGGTAATGGGAAAATTTAGGGAACACAATTTTTTTTAGTCTTGAGAGGGGGAACCTGAAATTTTAGTTGAACCAGGAGGGGGATTGTGAAGTTTTAAATGGAGAAATTGGGAAAACAAGGGGAACGCAGAAATTTTGAGCGGACGCGAGGGGGGAACGCGAAAATTTTTGTTGATATTTTTTTCCAAAACGCCCATCCCCCCACCCTGCCGTAAATAACGATCGGTCCCTAATCTGGATTCAAGTGTGATGCAGACATTCTGCTTGGAATGATCCAGGGCCAGATGTTGAGATACATTTAATTTATTTTTCATCCCGATAGGCCTATACTTAATTCGAAGCACAATTTTTGACAAGAATCGAAATCGATTTTTTCGAAAATCTGTGGCAAAAATGCAACAACAAAAATTGAAAATTACCCTGGATCAGTTCTCGAGAACCCCATTGGCGGCTGATCAGTTCCCAAGACCCCCCTTTTTTGACCGGCCAATCAGTTCCCTAGACCCTCCCTATTTGACGGGCGATCAGTTCCCTAGACCTCGCGTTCGAAACTGGCGGTGGCACACCCCTACCCAAAAAAAATGTGAGTGCCCCCCCCGGGGACTTATACTTGGTATTTCAACTTGGATAACATAATGGCTGGCGTCAATATCAATAATGGAAAGTTCCTACTTCATTCCTAGGGTTGGCAAGCTTTGAGGCAGTCAGTAAAAATCCAATGGCTGAATAAAATCCCGATGATAAAAACAACATGGCTTCCGGTAGTGCGTAAAATGGCGCGAAAATTTAAATGAGTGATCCTCCCAAGACTTTCAGATTTCCATCAAAATATAACCTCAATAACATCAAACAGTGCTCCACAATGTTCACAAAAGTAGATTTTACACGATAATTGTAAAAATAATGAAGATGTGCGAGTAAAAAGGGGGAATTTAAGGCTGTGATTCGGATGATAAAACAACGCGACGTGACTTCCGGTAGTATGTGGTAGTGTGGCGCGAATTTCCGACGAATGATCCTCACAAAGTCTTTCCAATTTCCACCAAAATAGATTCTCAATAACATCAAAAAGTGCTCCACAGTGTTCACAAAAGTCAATTCCACGCGATAATTGTAAAACCAAACTAATAAATGCGAGTAAAAAGGGAAACTTAAAGGGGATAAAAGTCCAGCTCGGAGAGCTCTTTCAAAACACGTCCACTCTCGTCAGTGTCGCTCGTAGCGGTCATGTAGCCAAACATTACCGGGCTTGCAGCCTTTATGTTAGCATAGCGGTCAAGTAGCCAAACATTTTGAAATTTCACCAAAATCTGAGGGAAAAGTTGTAAAAATTAAGCCAACGAGTGTTAAATTTTGCCCACAATTTTGAATTTTGGTACCGTAAAACTCTGTCTACAAGCATATAGAGTTTATAGCGCCAGCCGCCAGGCCTAGTCGCAATTGAAATATAGGTTTGGGCAGGAGGGTGAAAGTGCATAGGAACAATGCCGGAAACTACGTCACGCTATTGTTCTACCTAGGCTACATATTTTTAACGCATGCGTGTTCGTCAATACAGCTTTAGTCTCCTCCACCTTCGCAACACGGTATCCCCCGTACGTGGAGTGTCTGGAATCACACTGACGGCGGAGGAGAATACTAGCTGGTCAGACAGTTTAATTTTATCAAGCATATAATACCTGAACAATCACCGTCATTGATCGATTTACTACAGAATATATTGTATATTCAAAATATAATTTTAATATTGTAAACCTGTTAACTTATATATTTGTGTACTAAAGTATAAGGACACGTGAATAAAATCATGTCGAAGACAAAATGGCCGCTAATCCGCCTATTGTCTAGACCTAGGATACATATTCCGAATGAGGGCAGCAGTCTAGGATGCTATGCCCTGGTTTGGGGTAGACGGAGATCCGGAGACGTATGCATTTAGAACCCAATGTGGTCTTGTAGGTCTAAGTTCAGAACCTTGTGTGGTCGTACATGAAGCAGTTGTACAATTAATCCAACGTTCAAAATATTATTCCAACTTTTGGTGGATTTAAATCCTATAAAACGCAATAACAAAAACACCCGAGAACCACTCAAACCCAATGACAGCTCCAGCTCAGGGGGTGGGAGCGGGTATTGGGTTTAGCCGGGGGCGGTCATTGGGTTTAGCCAAGGTCTATGATATATTAGTATATAGCGTGGCTTTTTGGATTACCACAAAGGCCCTATAGTAAGGCTAATATTTAAATACCATCTTGCTAAATAAAGGCAAATTGTTTCAGCACTGTAAAAAGTGGAAATTGATTTTTAATATATATGTACATCAATAATGGGTTGACCATGTACACATGGAATGTATTTTGTTGTAATAGCCTTTTTTCATGTTAGTTTGATACATCTACAATATTTTGTATTTTAATATGGCTTGATTTATGTAGTAATTTTGTGTCTTTGTGTTCCAATTATTTGTTTTTAATGATTTTATGTGTTCTTTACTGATTCTTCTTCAATAAAAAATACACTGAAAAAATTAACGTATTTGCCATAACATATTTGTCAAGTTTGTACATAGACAATAAAGTTCCATGGTTTATATTACTTTCTTTTGTTTTAAAAATAATGCCCCGGTGTTGCTCTCTTTTTGATATAAAATTGGATTGGTTGAACCCATATTTATTGGTCGAGCTATGAGTTTGAAAATATTACGTCTCGTCCAATATTTGACAACTCATAGCAAGACCAATAAATATTGGACGTAAAGCATCCAATTTTATCATTATTATGTTTTGGATCCAATATTTTCTAGACTTGCTTCAAGTCCTTTGGTGTCCATAGTTAGTGAATGTAAAATTAATGGAAGCTTTGCAACATCTTCCAAAAATTTCTGTTTCAAAAGTTATAATTATTTACCATCATAACTTTGTAAAAAGTTATAAAAATTTATTTGACAATGGAATTGTTGATGCCAGAAAGTGGACTTTCTTATCTTACTTGACTCCAGGCACACTGTGCACTGCAGGGGTAGTGTGTGAGCAAAATGCCTACCACGCCCACCCCACAAGGCACACTTCCTCCCCAGCCCATGTTGCCACTTTCGTCCTGCTAAAAGTTTTAGAGAGTCCAGTATATGATAGGCCTACTTGTACCACTGATTATACATGGGTCCTATGAAGAGCATGAATAGAGAAAAAGTAAGGAGGAAGCCTTGATCAAGGCTAATATTTTCACACACTTGGATCCATCAAAACATAATAATGTTTAAAATTGTGCTCATCCCAGCAAACAAAAAACATTTTTGACATCATTCGCAAAAGGTTTCCAGAAAACGTTTAATATACGGGTAATATAAAGGGGATATAAAGGGGATAAAACGTTTTCAACATTCAAAGACGTTTTATGATTCAAAACATTCAAAGACGTTTTATACTGCAAATATTCTAAAATAATGTTATTTAAGTTTCGACTAATATTTGGTAAAAATGTTTTACAAATATATTTGTAGTGTGTTTTCATACAAAACATTTTAAAACGTTTTCATGACCTTTATATAACCCAACGTTTTTACCAAAACTAAAAACCCAAAATATAACCTGCAACTTTTTAAAACGTTTTGTGTTTGCTGGGGTGCAGGCAAAAGCAGGAATATATTAGAAGTGACGTATTTTTCTCCTAGGTTTGCGGAACTAAAATTGGTGCATGAATAGAGAGCTTGCGATTTCCAAACATACATTTCAAACGCCCGTGCATCTATTCAAAATCACTCTCATGTGACAGGATTATGAATAGATTCACAAGCGTTTAAAACATATAGACCACTTGACATGTGACGTCAGTGTCCGGCAGTATGCGTGCGAATTATGGCAATTTCCATTGTTCTTAGCCCTGCAGTGTGCGTACGCATTGTAGTTTGCTCAGGGCACATGCATTTTAAATCGCCCACCACATTTCATACAGTACAAGAAAGCCATTGAACACTGTAGCGGTTCGTTCTAGCATATTGATAGACCAGTCCCTCACCTTTGTTGATAAACAATGATGTCAAGTGGTCTATATGTTTGGAAATCACAAGCTCTCTAATGTTTATTCTCATTGCACTTTCAATCAAAGGCACGTTGCGAAATTATCAGTACACTATTTAAACTCTATGATGGACCATGAGCAACACACAACATGGTGGAGTAAGTACTCTTTGGTCCAACCTCATTGGAGTTAACAATAGCACTCAACATAAATATTTATCCAATTAAATATATATATATATATATAGGTAGGCCTATAAACATAAAATTATCCAATTAGCATAGGCTACACACACACACCCCCCACACCCATATTTTCAAGCAAAAATTTTCAAGCAATAGAAAATCCAGGAGGAAATCACAAAACATGCAGTGAAAATCAGGGACTGTCTTTTTGAATCTGTAGGAGAGCATTAAATAGCTCTTCTGGAGCCTAGAGCTGTTTAGAGCATTTACAATAAGGAGAGAATGGTCAACTAAGGAGAGCTAACATCACTCTCCTATCAGATTTAAGAAGAGCAGTAGAGAGTGATTGCTCTTGCTCTCCTCAAAAGACAGTCCCTGGAAAAATAATCCATGATTCTGTGAAAATCAATCTATAATTTTCCTAAAGGTATAAATTTTCATTTCTAACCTACTCTGCATTGATTTGACAATAAATATAATTTTAGGCATTTTACCAAATACAGCTGTACATCCCAAACTCTAAAAATATAACAAATATAGAAGAAAAAAAAGGTTTTGGGCCACCTACAGGAAACAAACTTATTAGCAGCTGAAAAGAACCTTTCTCAATGAAATGAACTATGGATGATCCTGATGAATCTGTTTCAAGAGGAAACAAACTTATTTTTTAAATCTTATAATTATAGCTTAATGAATGTGTATTACTTGTTGGGAGAGAAATTAGACACGCGCCCTGAAGTGGGGAGTGCATTAGATGCATCAACATCAGCACAAGTACATTATTTTTTTGTTTAATTAGACAAAATAATGCATGTGCACTGATGCTGATGCATCTAATGCACAAGCTCCAAGGGGGGGGGGTGCATTAGATGCATCAACATCAGCGCAAATGCATTATTTTATCTCATTTTTCGAGCAACAAGTAATACACATTCATTAACCTATTTCATACACAAGAAGAAAAACAACACATGATTTTTCAGTGTTATTTTTATAACAAAATTATCACTAAAATGTTGGAAAATAGAACTAAATATAAATGCATCAACCCGGCCGAAAAATGAATCAATCCTATGCAAAGCGAAAGCACTGTGCATTGTTCGCGGAGTGCATTATACAAAATCAATGCACTCCACATATTTTTCTAACCACTTTTAAACTTTCTGATTGGCTGCTTTGATATAGGTATAATACAAGAGTGGTTGTTTTTTCTCAAAAGAAGTTTAAAAAAAATACAAATAATTTGGATTAATAATATGAATGTCTACGCGAGACCTTCCAGACTGCATGGTTTATTGAGCACCTACACTAGTTGCGAAGCCAAGGGGACTTTCAGGTAGAGACCTTCCAGACTGCATGGTTTATTGAGCACCTACACTAGTTGCAAAGCCAAGGGGACTTTCAGGTAGAGACCTTCCAGACTGCATGGTTTATTGAGCACCTACACTAGTTGCAAAGCCAAGGGGACTTTCAGGTAGAGACCTTCCAGACTGCATGGTTTATTGAGCACCTACACTAGTTGCAAAGCCAAGGGGACTTTCAGGTAGAGACCTTCCAGACTGCATGGTTTATTGAGCACCTACACTAGTTGCGAAGCCAAGGGGACTTTCAGGTAGAGACCTTCCAGACTGCATGGTTTATTGAGCACCTACACTAGTTGCAAAGCCAAGGGGACTTTCAGGTAGAGACCTTCCAGACTGCATGGTTTATTGAGCACCTACACTAGTTGCAAAGCCAAGGGGACTTTCAGGTAGAGACCTTCCAGACTGCATGGTTTATTGAGCACCTACACTAGTTGCAAAGCCAAGGGGACTTTCAGGTAGAGACCTTCCAGACTGCATGGTTTATTGAGCACCTACACTAGTTGCAAAGCCAAGGGGACTTTCAGGTAGAGACCTTCCAGACTGCATGGTTTATTGAGCACCTACACTAGTTGCAAAGCCAAGGGGACTTTCAGATAGAGACCTTCCAGACTGCATGGTTTATTGAGCACCTACACTAGTTGCAAAGCCAAGGGGACTTTCAGGTAGAGACCTTCCAGACTGCATGGTTTATTGAGCACCTACACTAGTTGCAAAGCCAAGGGGACTTTCAGGTAGAGACCTTCCAGACTGCATGGTTTATTGAGCACCTACACTAGTTGCAAAGCCAAGGGGACTTTCAGGTAGAGACCTTCCAGACTGCATGGTTTATTGAGCACCTACACTAGTTGCAAAGCCAAGGGGACTTTCAGGTAGAGACCTTCCAGACTGCATGGTTTATTGAGCACCTACACTAGTTGCCAAGCCAAGGGGACTTTCAGGTAGAGACCGGCCAGACTGCATGGTTTATTGAGCACCTACACTAGTTGCCAAGCCAAGGGGACTTTCAGGTAGAGACCGGCCAGACTGCATGGTTTATTGAGCACCTACACTAGTTGCCAAGCCAAGGGGACTTTCAGGTAGAGACCTTCCAGACTGCATGGTTTATTGAGCACCTACACTAGTTGCCAAGCCAAGGGGACTTTCAGGTAGAGACCTTCCAGACTGCATGGTTTATTGAGCACCTACACTAGTTGCCAAGCCAAGGGGACTTTCAGGTAGAGACCTTCCAGACTGCATGGTTTATTGAGCACCTACACTAGTTGCCAAGCCAAGGGACTTTCAGGTAGAGACCTTCCAGACTGCATGGTTTATTGAGCACCTACACTAGTTGCAAAGCCAAGGGGCCTTTCAGGTAGAGACCTTCCAGACTGCATGGTTTATTGAGCACCTACACTAGTTGCGAAGCCAAGGGGACTTTCAGGTAGAGACCTTCCAGACTGCATGGTTTATTGAGCACCTACACTAGTTGCAAATCCAAGGGGACTTTCAGGTAGAGACCTTCCAGACTGCATGGTTTATTGAGCACCTACACTAGTTGCAAAGCCAAGGGGACTTTCAGGTAGAGACCTTCCAGACTGCATGGTTTATTGAGCACCTACACTAGTTGCAAAGCCAAGGGGACTTTCAGGTAGAGACCTTCCAGACTGCATGGTTTATTGAGCACCTACACTAGTTGCCAAGCCAAGGGGACTTTCAGGTGGGCAAACATTTATAAAAATGGTTAAAAAAGGCCTAAAATTCTAGGAATATTCTGGCAACCAGCAAGATGTTCACTGAACACTAACAATCTAGTCACCATAATCCTCCTCTTCATCTCTCTCTTAACTGATTTCCCTTTAAGAATGACCTGTGGCAATAATTCGCGGGCGTAGTGCACATTAGAATATGACCGTTGCTAGGTCAACTGGCTCACATTTTCTTTGTTATGAACCACTCATAGAAATGATCACAACACAAAGCCCATGGCATATCATAATTTGGAACAGGTGTACAGTATGAGCCCAGGCTTGAACCAGTAACCAATGGTTACTAACGTGCACAACAACAGTGAATTTGCAGCCGTTTTGACACTTTCTTGGCATGGTCTAAGAATAGTTATGAATTTGTATCAAAGGCCATGTGCACCTTAAGTGAATCTGCCAAGAAACAGACCCTGAAATCTTTTGGGCTATTCCATTAAAAATCCACACTACCCCTGTGGAAGATTTAGCTATAGAGTCTTCCTCAGAGGGAGTATCAGTTTTGAATAGAATAGACAATTGGGTTACTTAACAGTTAGTCATCATATCAAATGGGCTATGCCATTTACAATCCACACTAGCCCTGTGGAAGATATTGGAAACATCTTCCCTACAAGGAGTATAATGAATTTCAAATGAAATTAACACATTAGGCAGCTCCACCTGAATATCATATACCCTCTGAGAAAGATTCCACCTGAATCTTCCACAGAAGGAGGGGGTGTTTCAAATAGAGTTGATTAATGTGCTAATTCCATTTGAATTTGTATTCCCTCTGTGGAATATATTTCCAAAATCTTCCACAAGGGTAGAATGGATTTTAAATGGAATAGCCCGATGTTGTTAGGTTATAAGTTACTGATGTCCATTCAAATACATAATAATCATAGGCATGCCCAGAAACCAGTGCCCAGACATATTCAATGCCTGGGAGTCCCCCTGTACTAGGGACTGAGTGGCTAAAAATGAGCCTAAGAGACAGATTTGCATGATTTACATAAGAGCTAGGGATGTAACCCCAACTCCACCCTGAGCATGCCTATGATAACCTAGAATCCTGGAAAAAATAGGTGGCACATTTTAATTGAAATGCATGCCCTATCAAAATTAGAGAGGTGAGTGAAACTTGCATACAATATATGTAAAGCACAGACTCCCCCTGTATCTCACCCTTCCCCACTCCCCATCTTTCAAGGTTGGAGGGTCTCACAGATCTGTTGACAACATGGCTTGGTCCAACATTGAATTGGGGGAGCGGGGGAAGAGATATACCAAAAGACAGGCAAAGTGTGCCAAGCTTTTTTTTCCTTGATTGTAGCTCAACCCCCTGGACACTATTGGTCATCTAACAGCATTTCTAAATTGGTTGATAACTTGAAATGCTCATTTCAATTGCCAATTATGACTACGCTTTAAACTATTTATGGTCAAACTTGCATTTTGCAGATGATCTTATTAATACCATCCTTGATTGGTTCAAAATTGGACACAATATTCATTTTGACCAATCGGCAGGTAATTCTCAAACAACACTAGTCATATATATCTTCATCTTCATCCTCCTTTAATGTCAGTTGTGTTTCTGGGTTACTCTTGATCACTTCCCTTTGTTTTGGTCTACTTCCTTGCATTTCCTCTTTAAATTGAATTCTTACCTACAAACACAGGAGGAATAACATAACATAAAATTAAAATGTTAGTAGAAAGATCAAATAGAGGGGACAAGAGGGCTCTACCACATTACTCTCTTACTCATCACTGTTGCTTTCAGTAGTACACTCTCTCCCTTGCTTACTTTCTTACTCACCCTAGGGGGAGGGGTCTTCCTGGTTGAAGGTGTACGGGGATGTGCCATGGTTTGGGGTTACCTTTTCAGTGCTTTTGGTATATCGATGGGTGGGTTTTCAGTGAAGACCAATGCGCCCAATTAGGCACATTAGAGCAAAAGTGCCCTTAAGTGCCCTAATGGGTGCTTTTTGTGAAAAATTGATATACTGATGTGGGCTCACTCCACCCCCAAATGTAATCGCCTCCGAATGTGGATACAGTTTAGGACTATGCAAACCCGGATGTCAAAATCCATACTCAAGCAATATACCAAGGATATTTTTCCACCATTTTGTGTGTGTATGTATGTGTGTATAAGTATGAAATCTTTAACTGTAGACGGTATATTTAACATGTACGATAGAGGACATACATGCAATTGTGGATGTGTGCAGACCTCCTTAAACCTGCATGGGGTGTGACCCCCCCCCCATGCCAAAGGCCCCAAAAGTCCCCTTTTTTGACCCAAAAAGTCCCATTTGCAAGCATAGCAAGCGAAAAAAAAAAAAAAAAAAAATAGAGGTTTTTTATGCCTTTTTGGTCCAAAAATGTCCAAATCCGCCACCCCCGAGTCCAAAAAGGTCCAAATTTTGAAAAAAAAGTCCAATTTTTCAAAATCAGCACCCCCCCAAAATAAATTCTGGCTACAGGCCTGCCTAGGATGGTCCCCTGTTGCAGAGATCGAAGTTTAGATATTGTGCCTGTTCATAGCACACTATAAATGACTGCGCTTTAAAAAAAAATGTTTGCCAGGTGCTTGACAAAATGGCCTGTTCCATTTAAAATCCACACTCCCACTGTAGAAGATTTTGGAAATATCTTCCACAGGGGAGTATGTTTTTCAGTGTAATTAATCAGAATTAATCATTTTGAAACCCATACTCCCCCTTCCACAAATTGAGCGGAAGTTACCCAGTTGTCTATTCTATTTGATACTTATACTCCCTCTGTGGAAGACTTTAGCTATATCTTCCACAGGGGTGGTGTCGATTTTAAATGGAATAGCCCAATAGAGTTTGTACCACTACTTTTACCATCATGAATGACAAACAAACATGGTGTAGTCTCATATCACTATAGTCTACTAGATTTCGCGGTTCTCGGGTTGGGCAGTTCTTGTGATAGGCCTATCTCTAATTACCCAACACCCGTTACCCATAATACTTGTCCTGACCTTTCAAACTACTACGATATCGCCTCTCAATGATTAAGACACAGCTTAATCAACTCTGTTTTGTAGCTGTGACGCTTACTTCGGTACCCATAATCTGAAAACCGATTGTTCGCCTCTTCCAAGCGCTGTTCTGCTACCACCCAAAAATATCCCGAAATTCTAGTAGTGTCTGGATGTAGGCCGTCATTTCAATCGGGAGAAATGTGAACGCAAACAGGATTTATAGGCCTTACCATAACTGATGTTTTATGTTAATCATGTCTTGAAAATAGGCCTATTCGTCCGATGAGATGCACCTGTTAGTTACACTGTAATGCTTTTCCAATGCGTGATGCAGTACTCTGCGCACACCCCAGTTGATACTCCGCGATAGCACACCGCGAAAGCATGCGATATCGCACCGCTGCTGAATGCGATAGCGCCATGGGCGGACGGACGACGGACACTCCGTGATTAGTATTATGATATCTACCTCCAGTCACCGGCACTAGCTTTGAAGTTCAGCGTGTTCTGTGTTAGCTTAGCATTAATTGGTGCATGTACATACTTTTATGTGTGCGATTAAAGTGGCGCGTATGTACACACAAGAAACAACGCTAAGCCAACGCAGAACTTCAGAGCTAGTGCCGGTGACTCAAGGTAGATACAAGGGGATATTAAAAAGTTCTTGAAATCACCAAGAAGTGAAGGAGCTATATTAATGAAATTTTGTCAGTGTAATCTTCCTTCTTCCGAAACTGCAAAACCTCAAAAGAGTATCGACGCACAATGGACAAAATTTCATCGATATATATAGCTCCTTTACTTCTGGGTGATTTAAAAAACTTTTTGATACCCCCTCGTATAAAGACTATTAGTGGTCTAATTCAATGGTTATTAAATATCAATAACTTACTTGAGCACCTGCCATTTTACATCCATAATGCCCTGCCCAAAATTGGGTATCTTTGCCTTTGTGAAAGAATCGAATATAGCGTAGTCCTGGTCCATAATCACAAAATACATGTTCAACCTTCAAGAAAAAACAGGTTCATAATGAAAATAATTAAAACACATCATTTTGTTAGGTTCATAATGAAAATAATTAAAACAATTATTTTGTCAGGTGAGTGAAAGAAAGTCTCTAAAGCGCCATTTTGGAAGAAAATCAATTTTGGTCGATTATAAAAATACATGGTAAATAAAGAGGAGGGAAAACCATGCATCGCACATTATACATGCATCGCACATTATACATGTATTTCCATTGTAATTTCTTATTAAAATCAATCAAATGTGCTATGTGTGGTTAAAACTTCTTTCCCCAATATATTGATATATTAAGAATAATGATTAAACATCATTAATTTGATCTTGTGCAGTAAAGGGAGGAGGGGGGGGGGCACGGGGA
Source organism: Amphiura filiformis (assembly GCF_039555335.1). Lineage (NCBI taxonomy): Eukaryota > Metazoa > Echinodermata > Ophiuroidea > Amphilepidida > Amphiuridae > Amphiura > Amphiura filiformis. Next base: position 483,803 of record NC_092636.1, read on the forward strand.
AAAGGAATTTCAGGGTTTTTACTGGGGGAAACAGGGGTGGAAAGATTTCTGGGAAATTTTTGTCCTCCCATGCAGAAGTCATGTGGAGGCTTGCTTCAAATCAGATCCTTGTGCGATGCGTACAGTGGCAGCGCCAGGATTTTTTTTTTGGGGGGAAGCAAATTTCAGGGATGGAAAGAGTTCTGACTGGGAGGCATTTGTCCCCCCACCCCATGCAGAAGCCATGTGGAAGCCTCCTCCAAATCTGATCCTTGATATTTCCCAGACAAATTTTAAAAATTTCATGAGAAATACTTCCACTTTACCAAGGTATAAGGGTGTGGACTGTTTCAGATGATTACCTAAGATGGAGAGGGGAGAACTCACACCGGGTTTTCCCCTGATTTTGGTTGTTTTTCTCAAATCGCCTGAGTTTTCTCCGTATGGAGAATGGATTTTCATTTTCCTGGAGAATGGGAACCCTGATCTTGTAACATTTACTTGATTTTAACTTTCTCCACATGGGTGTGGAATGCAGACGACAAGTTCCAATTGTTTTTTAAAAAATCAAAAATTTCAGAATTGTAAATTTCCATGACCATATTTGAAATCAGCATGTAAAATGCATTAAAGTGAGTACAAACAAGCCTAGTATTGGTTCAGTGGTTCTTAAGATAAGCTCTCTTTGAGAAAATAATGCAAAACTTGGGACTTTTTACTTTGTGAAGCCTATCATATGGCTATAGCACTTTATAAAGCATTAAAGTGGTGAGGCCAATTCATTTCATGTCCCTTGGGGACTGGGAGTGGCTTATTTTGAAAAAACAAGCTGAAGTAGAACAAAAAAGCTGAAAAACAGTGTGAAATTGGCAAAAAAGACCCAAAATTGGGCTGATAATAAAAAAAATGTGTAAATTTGAATAGTAAAAAAAGCTGAATTCAGCTGATCAGCTGAAAAATCTCATCCCTGGGTTTAAGTGCAATACGATAGCATTGTATAGTGGGACTCACACCCATGACCTTGTGATTACTACTTCTTACCTTATTCCAATTACGAGGTGCCCATTGTGGTGTTAATACAGGACCAACGTTGAATTCAGCTAATGTATATTTCTTTTCTAGTTTAGGCTTAGTCAGCAGAGTGACAGACATTTCATATGTATTACCACAATCAAATCTTGCAGCGTACCTACAGAATAAAATTTTATAAAAGTTTTTGTAATTAAATTCTAACTTTATTGTTGAAAATAGAAATGAATAGGATCATCTGAACATAGTTATATTTGTAATTTGTATTTGCTGTGTTTTGTTTTAATCTAGGGCTTCTAATTAAAAAAAATGGGTTATTTGCAGCGCAAATCATGTATTTTGACATTTACACATTTTGGTGCAGGAAATCCATGTAAATTTATTAATCTCCTGCAAAATTGCCAGTTTTAAAGCCATCAACACAAGTAAATGTAATGCATGCGTAAAATGAATTTACCAAAAGCCGAATCCGGATTCAGCCATCTGCCGAATTCATAACGATATGTCCTAACTTGCCTCTAAATGGTATGAAATTGCAACAGTGCAATTTTGACATTAAGCTATATAACGACATGATAGAACTCTATGCAGCCAAAACAGCCAGTTGAGTTTCTTTCATTTTTTTCTTATTTTGCCTTATTAAAAACCCTCCCAGCCAGTTATTATATTTCAGCATTTTGGGTAAAGAATAATGAAATTAAAATTGGAAGGAAATCATATATAAGGCCACAAAAAAAAGTTTGTCTCAAAGCTTGCACGCACGCACGTTTGTAAAATCGCGCGATTTGAAAAAAATTTGGCGAAAATCAAGATTTTTTTCCTCAAAATACCAAGTCGGGAATAAAAAAAAATCTTATTTCGCATTTGTTTTCAAACCACTTGTGAGCTTTGAGATAAACCTATTTTTTTACCTGATGGCTTTAGTACCACTTACCATTCTGTAACAACAATATCTGGCTGAATTTCTCCATCTAGCAACTCCTCGCTGACCCCTTCCTTAGTGAGGTCAATGATCTGTTCCATTGAGCACCATCCATATGATGTAGCAAAGTTATATGATACGTTATTGCTAAGAGCCAAGGCTTCTTCAGGAAGATCATCAGAACCGCCATGATCTTTTTCCACCTTCCAATAGTTACCCCCATTTTCAAGAATGTTCCAGCCATGTTTTAATCCATCTTGAAGGAGAGAAATAAAATATTACAGGAATCAAATTACATAACCCTTAGCATGGACTCAAAAAAAATATTGTTGATTTAGTTCTTAAAAAAGTTTTTATAAAGTGGACTTGTTTTCAAATCTATTTCCCCCGACTCATTTTTTCTGATTTCTAAACCAACTTGTTACAATGTAGCTTTGATGAACCTATTCAATTTATAGACAAATCTGATTCCACACATTCCTACACCTCAATGTCAGCCATTGAAGTGGGCCATTCCCACCTGAAATGTGAAATGATGCAGGCTTTGCAGGAATTTTAAACTGTATTCTATAACCTGTGTGACAAAAGGATGCTGAAAGTTTACAATGCAATACAATTGATTTTGAAGTAGCGCCTTTCCACCCAATTGGGCAGTTACAACACCAGTTTGGTACGGTTGGCCTGCAGTAATGGCGGAATGAAGTCTGACCATCCCTTGGCTCGTCGGATTAGTGTACCGGTATATAAAATGTTTTAAGGTTTCTTTTTTTTTAAAGTGATCAATTGAGGAAAAAAGACCCAACCAAAGACTTGAATTTTTCGGTCGGTCCGGAGGGCATGCAACCAACAGGATTTATTTCAACGCACAAATCATGCATATTGCATTTACACACTTCCCTACCCCTTCAAATGTAGAGTGAAAAGTCCAATGCGTGCAAAATCTTGAAAACATACACTTTCATAATAATATTCAATTATTAGAAAACAAATAACAAATAAATAAACAAAAAATGGGTATTATTGGGTAAAATCACTATAAACAGGGCACATCGTCATCATCCCTATATCTTTGTGTCAAAAATTGCCGTGATAGTACAGCGAATCCTCTCGTTTTTCAACAGCTACGCATCGTGATTTTGTTCGAGATAGGCCGAGCAACTCAGGCTAAGCATACCATGACTATCATATGAGATATCATACAACAGAGTTTCTATATTCTACACATTATTACGATTTGTGCATGCTCTAGTACCCCATATGTTTCTATTACAAGAAAAATTGATTTGTTTCAGGTAAAACCAGGGTTTTATTTCCAGTACACTCACTCGAAAAGCAATACACTAATTAGCGGGGCCTTGCAGCTTGCTGTGGATATCTTTTACTGCATTTTATAAGTAAAGATTTTGAAATCCAAAGTAAAAAATGTGATATATTTAATTTTGAGAATTACAATTATATAAAAAAACACATTTAGCCCATCCAGCTGCTTGTATAGAATATTCGATCGTGCACGTGTATATCACAATGCATATGTAAACTTTCTTATCTGTGTCAACATCACCAACGGAGTATGGAGCGGGATATGAAAAAATATTTATAATACAGGGCGTTGACACTGTCACTGTGCAGGGTCCGTACACGTCATGATCGTATGTAGTCGTGCTTGACAAGCCTCTATAATCTCTGAAAACTTGTGATGACGTCAGAAAATTAATTATTCATACCTGCTTCCGGGTATTGGAAATCAGCGCTTGCTGAATCGTGAAAATGGTGACGATCGACACGATCATAAATTTTGTCATTTTACACCTTCAAAGACAAATGTACCCAACATTTTCACACATGCAGCAAATATGTTTTGTTTAAGTCTTATCTTCATGTGAGGAACGGTAAGAAGTGATATTTTGTTTTAAAAAATTTGATACTATGTACCCTAGACCATACGTGCCCAGGAGTCTCAGACCTCGACGCGGAGAAGGCCAATGGAAATCGTTGTCGCATGGAGGTGTGAGTACCTCGGCTCGGGCTAATTTTTGGTATATAGGTCACCCCGGTCATCCGGGTACTTATTTTACATGACGCTACAGTCGGCTACACTTACACTTTTCAACCCACAATAGATCGTGCAGCTGAGCGACTACTTGAAGACTTGTAACAGAGCTCATTCAGTTGTTTACGTTCTGTTTTGACCTCGAATCTAGCAAATTTCTCGGCCGATTTCGGTAAAATAAAGGTTAAATACTTGGCGAAAATTGCATTTTATGTGAAGCTGAACACATGAACATGTAGAGGAGAGTCTTTATTTTTGTTGTTGGCTGGAGGCCCCATGTCGAGAAGTTATAGAAATGGTACAAACCACAGAAAACTACAAATTTGACTTCTGAATCGGATTTGTTGTCAACGGAGGTCAACGGCTTGTGACGTCACTCCGGGGTCACCTATAGGCTACAAAAATGTAGCTCACATCACACACTATAGGTGGCGCTATTCGTCCATAGGGAAGTGGAATGTGCATGTACGGTCCAACAATGGCTTTACTGTGGGGCTCAATGGAGAAAATCACTAAAAATTCATTTTGACAACCAAAACCTAAGTGATGTTGACTTATGTTGGTACTGGCATGATACTGGATTCATGAACTATCACATAGTGCAATCCATGTTCCACCAAGTCGACACTCGATTTAGCTCAAAAGCAATTTGTGTGTAAATCAAGACCATCCAAAACAGCTTTCTTACAGTAAAGAATAGGAGGTCATCTGGGGTCACATACAGTAGTGTGCATTGTACATGTGCCTGCTGTCACAATTTCACACACAAAATTGTGGGCAATTTGATGACACTATTTTTGTCTGTAACTAAGTATATGCACTAGAAACATGATTGACCCCTTATTGTTTAGGTAATTTAATTCTCTTTCAAATGAAAGAACTTTCAGCTAAAAATATTGAACTTCAAAATTTTATGAACATCCCTATCACCTATAATTTAAATAAATAAATTCGAAAAAATTAAATACCTTGTCCACTGCAATTTCTAATCAAATTCCTAGTGTATGGTGCCTTAAAATAAAAAGGTCTCCAATCACTGGGATAAAACAGGGCCATAATTTCTTCAACAAAACGCCCAGTGTGCAAGCACTTCAACCTCCACAGTGTTTGGCTACGTATGATATTGTACCACGTCCGACACACAGAGAAGCAATGTTTTAAATCTTCATCTGGTACAAACAACAGTATATGTGTCAACGCTACTTCCGGTAAAACACTTATTCCTTGAGTTAATTCTAGGTTTATGTCGTCAACTTGAACATCGCTGTTTTCCTCAGAAGCTACACGATTTAAGCAAGGAAAACAAGAAGAATCGGAACACTCTGCTTCCTGATCAGTCGCCATCTTGGAATTGGGGATTTCCCTGTTTGGTTGTTCAACCCGGCTACGCATCTTTTATTTTCTCCAGTAAGCTATTTATGTTGGTGCAACAGACACAGGTTGGTGCCTGTGTGCTCCGCATTATTATGCAGAATAAGTGACTGTCCGTTTTTCTTATTCAGTGCACCCAGGTATGTAAATAACATGTTAACTGCATTTGCCCACCCAGTAAATTATTTTGCCCACCCAGTAAATTCAACTTGCCTATTGCCCAAAAGTGCCCACCCAGTAAATAAATTTGCCCACAAAAAATTGGGCACATATAAAAAGTGTCATAAAAGTACCATGGTGCATGAAATCAACTTGCATTTTGACAGTGATGTTGAATAATGAAATTAAAGTGATGTATCTTTTCTTAACATCTGCCAATTTATTCATTTATCATGTTTACAACTTTCAGAGTAGGAATAAATATCACACAGTACACAAAGGTATAGGAAGTTAAAAATTAATATTATTTTGAGCACAAAATCTGAAAGAATTTATTTAGCATGTTGAGCCCATAAAATTGGATTCTTGAATGAGGAGTGTTTTTACCTTCCAGATATAGATATATATTCCTCATTTCAAGTCTTTGAGCATGCACAAATAGGTAATAGTATTATAATTATGAAAATAATATCATGCAATCAATCTGAACTTATAGAATATAAGTTATTTTTTGTTCATTATACTTTTTACACCTTCCGATTCTACATAGGTCTTTATTATTTTGTGCAACATTGGGGCCTATGTTAGTTACTTTATATTTAAAAGAAACATTTTAATTATAGTTGGGAAATAGATCAATATAATTTAGGGCTGGCCATATATGTGATGTGTCATGTCAAAAGGAGACACTTTTGGGCAGGATCGTAAATGGAGAAATAGCCAAAAATCTGCTGGTGGGTGATTTTTTCACAATTTGGGTTTGTTGCTAATTTGTGATGTTATTCATGTTAAAAATATTGTCTGATAGTTTCAGACCGGAATGTAACTGGCATCTTGTATTTTTGAGACATTTTTCAAGTTAATTCCCACTCTCAATAATATTTTTAAAGGCCGATATCTCAATTTCCAATTTTATAATACCATAACTTCCGAACTCAATATCTTTGCTTAGGAATGTCCAAATTCATTTGGGAAAACGGCGTTGTGGAGCAAAATATCTCTATATTTAAGATATGTAAAAACCTCAAAATTCATAACCTGCCCAAAAGTGTCTCCTTTTGACATGACACGTCACATATTGCCAAATTCTAGTAAATTGGTTTACCGGCTTGGGAAAAAAATACCACGTAAGGGCTGGGGTATGAACGTTTGGACAGTATTTATTGTGGGACATTAGAGCATCAGACATATCGAATTGCATTCTGAATACGAAGAATGTCATTCTGATATCAAATAATTTTGATTTTTGAAATTCGCAATTTAATACACATTTTATGGCAAATCATTAAAAATTGATATTTTTGATATTTAACAGTACTTGAAGTAAACTTTATAAATCTGATGATTTATACTTAAAGTATATGTAGGTGGGATGAAAAGCCGACGATCAATTGAAAATGTTGACCTTTCGTATTGAAGATATGGATTTTTTCCCCAAAACACCAAAAAAATTAGGTCTTTTTGGGAAAAAATCCATATCTTCAATATGAAAGGTCAAAATTTTCAATTGACCGTCGGCTTTTCCTCCCTGCTACATACACTTTAAGAATATGTCATTAGATTTATATAATTTACTTCGAGGACTGTTATATATCAAAATTTGAAAAATATCAAATTTTTATAATTTGTCGTAAATTTTGTATTATATTGTGATTTTCAAAAATGAAAATTATTTGATATCAGAAAGACATGCTTCGTATTCAGAATGCAATTCGATAGGTCTGAGGTGCTCTCATGTCCCACAAAAATACTGTCGAAACGCAATAAACGCTCATTTTAGATCCCTTAAGGCTACTCAAAAACCCTGGAACTTTGTGAAAAAACGACTGATTAATGTGTAAATTTGGATTTAAAAAAGTCCCCAAAATGGGCTGAAGTTAAAAGTGACTTTATAAAAGAAGGAAAAGTGGCATCTCTGATACCGGAAATTACTGGGAAATACTTGTAAACATTGAAATTACTAGTAAATACCTGGTCAAATACTGGTTTGGTAATACCTATAGCCAAATTAAACGCAAAAACAGGTCTACATTTCATTTCCAAAAATGCAAACGCCTGGATGCCATTAATTACGGTTGCCCACCCAGTAAATTATTTTATTATTATTTTCCCTTATTTGAGGGCAAAAATAATTAAATTGAAATTAAAATTATCTTTATTTACCTCCCTGACTCGAGGGTTCAGAACCAGAAACCCGTAACTCATTATGACCAGCTCTCAAAAATAAGCATAAAGTTAGACTTCTTCGTAGTCTACTTGCCCATTGTGATTGTGATATTGCATTCAGTGGCGGCGCCAAAATTGGAAAATTTTGCCCAAAATTGCCGCAAAAAGTGGAAATTTACGTGATTTTGGGTTTTTTGCCTCAAAAGTGGGGGGGGGGGGCAAGAAAAATATTTTTTGCATTTAAACTTAAAACTCTGATATAATTAATTTGTGCACAATTGATAGATTTTCACATCTGATCTTTTTAGTCACCGTACTCCCTTATGGGGTTCATGTATATACATACCGGTAATTATAACAATATAATGTTGAAGACCGTTTAGTGTACCAAATCTGAACTCTATAGCTACTTTATTTGCTGATGAGAAACGGCTGGCCCTTTGTTTTAACACTTGGGCCTCTGGGCCCCTAGCCTTGAACATCTAGGGCCAAAAAGGGCAAAAGGCATATCTACAATTTAGGGCTCATACATGTGCCACATGAGCCCTGGTGTTCTTGTAGCTTTAGAGCTACCTTGTTAATCTGTTGCCCCTTATTTTTTTAACATTTGGGGCCCTGGGGTCCATAATATATAACATATGGGGCTCATGTATACTGGTATCTATAGAGTACCCCTGCCCTGGGGTTATCAGTGCACTAACTCGGGGCCCTGAGGCTGCTTCATCTATCTGATGAGAAACGACATGGTTTTTTTTTTAATAAACGGGTAGATTCTAAAATCAGAATTGTTCAGTATTGAAATGCTATTACATACGTACATAAAGGTGATTTAAGGCGCTTATGCAAAAAATTGATCTAAACGCACTAACTATATTACCAACAACAAACAATAACCAGCCAGTGGAAAACAAGAAATGTCAATGTAAAGACAAAATTAAAAATACTAAAAATTGTACAATTGTGAGTTTTCAGCAGCTTTTTGAATTGTGTGAGAGAAGAAGCAGATGTGAGTTTATAACTTGCACACATGGGAATGTTTAGGAGAGTTCTGTCCAGGGCAGATCTTGTATTACAGGACCTTGTTGGCTTAAGACTAATTGAATCGATGAGGTATCGCGGAGCAGAGTCAGTCAGGCACTTATAAATCAGAAGACAGAGTTTGAATTGGATGCGGTTGCTAATCGGAAGCCAATGAAGGTTGTTCATGAGAGGTTTTGGATTCAGTATGTCTAGGAACGGAGAAAATTAGCTTAGATGCTATGTGTTGAAGGGATTGAAGGCGGCGAAGATCTTGAGACTTGAGTCCATAGAGAAGGCTGTTACCATGGTCCAAACGCGAAAGTATAAGGGCAACATGATGTTTAGTGTCCGTATCGTCTATTCAATTGCTTGTAACTTTACTTCTTGAGGTCACATTGGGTTCAATTTGGTGTCATAATGAGCAGGATTAGATAGTGCATCTATAAAAAAAAACAAATTTACCTCAATATTGTTTCAGTTTTGAAATTGTGATTATTTTTCCAACTGTAAGGATACTTTATTGGCGCAGTATTATATAAGCCCAGTATTTTGATGTAATAAATATCAATATAATTTCGAGTTCATCATGAATCATGATTAATAGCATATTTTTATTTATCAAAAATCCGGACTATGGCATAGTTCAGCATAAAGTTGGCTCTTTGATTTGATCAATATTTCCTCAACAATGTTTTGTTTTCTATTGAATGTTGTCATGATTAATGGACTTATCTTCTATAGTACAATGCGGGCGACTTTATGCTCATTTTGTGGGAGCAGGTGATTATGAGTTGAGGCTTTCCGGCTCTCAACCCTCGAACTTATTATTGCTATTGAAGACAGTAATTATGTTATTTAGTATTGCTATCTACTGAAGACAGCAATTATGTCATTTATTATTGCTATCTACTGAAGACAGTAATTATGTCATTTATTATTGCTATCTACTGAAGACAGTAATTATGTAATTTATTATTGCTATCTACTGCAGACAACAATTATGTAATTTAGTATTGCTGTCTACTGAAGACAGCAATTATGTCATTTATTATTGCTATCTACTGAAGACAGCAATTATGTCATTTAGTATTGCTATCTACTGAAGAGAGCAATTATGTTATTTATTATTGCTATCTACTGCAGACAACAATTATGTCATTTAGTATTGCTATCTACTGAAGACAGCAATTATGTCATTTAGTATTGCTATCTACTGAAGAGAGCAATTATGTTATTTATTATTGCTATCTACTGAAGACAGCAATTATGTCATTTATTATTGCTATCTACTGAAGACAGTAATTATGTCATTTATTATTGCTATCTACTGAAGACAGTAATTATGTCATTTATTATTGCTATCTACTGCAGACAACAATTATGTAATTTAGTATTGCTGTCTACTGAAGACAGCAATTATGTCATTTATTATTGCTATCTACTGAAGACAGCAATTATGTCATTTAGTATTGCTATCTACTGAAGACAGCAATTATGTCATTTAGTATTGCTATCTACTGAAGAGAGCAATTATGTTATTTATTATTGCTATCTACTGAAGACAGCAATTATGTCATTTATTATTGCTATCTACTGAAGACAGTAATTATGTCATTTAGTATTGCTATCTACTGAAGACAGCAATTATGTCATTTAGTATTGCTATCTACTGAAGAGAGCAATTATGTTATTTATTATTGCTATCTACTGAAGACAGCAATTATGTCATTTATTATTGCTATCTACTGAAGACAGTAATTATGTCATTTATTATTGCTATCTACTGAAGACAGTAATTATGTAATTTATTATTGCTATCTACTGCAGACAACAATTATGTAATTTATTATTGCTATCTACTGAAGACAGCAATTATGTCATCTAGTATTGCTATCTACTGAAGACAGCAATTATGTCATTTAGTATTGCTATCTACTGAAGCGAGCAATTATGTTATTTATTATTCATTCATACTCATACATTCATTCATTGATGAGCCCAGTAATTATCGGGGAATATCACTTATTTCAGTTCTATGTAAAGTTTTCTCGGGAGTTCTCCTGAATAGATTGAACTTCTGGGCAGACGCAGTGAATTTCTTTTGCTAAGAACAAGCTGGTTTTAGAAAAGGTTATCGCACAACAGATAATGTTTTTATTATGTATACAGTAATTAATAGATACTTGTCACGTAAAAAAGGTCGATGATATATTGCTTTCGTAGATTTTCGTAAAGCTTTTGATTCTGTGAATCACCAACTGCTCATTTCTAAACTAAAAGATGCTGGAATTACAGGTAACATCCTTGAAGTGTTGCGTTCCATGTATATGCAATTAAATGCACATGTTAAAACTCCTAATGGAGTCACAAATTCTTTTCCTTGTTTATCAGGTGTTCAGCAAGGGTCTGTATTATCACCATTTCTTTTTAATTTGTTCCTCAACAGCTTGAGTCAACAGCTGAATTCTTCTGACATCCAGGAAATCCAACTTGGCGACGCATATGTAAACCACTTACTCTATGCTGATGATCTAGCACTGATCAGTGATACAGTATTTGGACTGCAACGACAAATAAATATTCTTGCTAACTACTGTAAAGTATGGGGTCTAACAGTCAATACTGAGAAAACAAAAATCATTGTTTTTCGTCGTGGTGGTGTATTAAAGAGATATGAAAAATGGTATTATTTAGACGAGCAAATAGACACTGTTAATTCATTTAAGTACTTAGGAGTTACATTCAGTTCGTCTGGATCATGGATCAAATCACAAGAGTATTTAAGTGTACAGGCTAAGAAAGCCCTTTTTAGTGTTAAAAGCATTGCCAGTAAATTTGGTCGCCTACCTCCTGATGTAATGTGCAAAATTTTTGATACTAAAATTGCCCCAATTATGTTTTATGGCTGCGAATTATGGGGAACAGATGAATCAATGTTAATTGAAAGAGTACATTTAAGTTTCTGCAGGTACCTACTCAACATACCAAAAACAACTTCTAGTGATGGTGTGCGAGGTGAATTGGGCAGATATCCTTTGTTTATTCAAACTCTGATGAGAGTTATCAAGTATTGGCTATATATTCTTGAATTAAGTCATAATAGAACATTATTTCAGTGTTATAAATTTCAGTACAACAAAGCCGAACGTGGCCAGGAGTGTTGGGCACTAGCTGTCAAAAACATTTTGTTTTCTAGAGGATTTGGTCACGTTTGGATTGCACAAGGTGTTGCCAATAAAAATGTTTTTATTTCACTTTTTAAGCAACGTTGTACAGACATAGAACTACAACGTTTTGATGAGTCTATGCGTACTAATTCTAAGTTAAAATATTATTCAATCTTTAAGACTGATATCATATGTGAAAAGTATTTATTTATAATTGAAAATGTTATGATGAAGATTTTGTTGACTAAACTCCGACTGGGTAGTTTGAATTTGGAAGTAGTTTTAGGAAGATATGAAGGTATACCACGCGATGAACGTCTCTGTAAATTATGTGAGTCTGGATTGGTCGAAGATGAACTGCATTTTGTTCTAGTGTGTGATTATTTTAGGAATGAGCGGCAACGTTTTATACCTAGATACTATCGTGAAAACCCAACTGAACTGAAGTATTGCCAATTCATGCAGACTTCTGATAGCAGGATCTTGACAAATCTGTGTAAATATTTATTTAATGCATGTAAGAAGAGAGATATATACTTTCGTCAGTAGATGTATACGTTAATATTGTTTATGTAATTTACAATGTATTTTAGGGCCGGAGGCCTTTATATACTGAATAAATTTCCCTCATTTGAGGGAATTGAATTGAATTGAAAATTCATATTTTTAAATGACATATTATTGCTATATATCAATCACTCTTTATTCATTAAAAAACACAAAGAATGGAAAAATGAAACCCAGGACAGGGTTTGGGAAGACCCAAACCCATGCAGGGTAGACATCAAAAACAGCACAAATAACAATTAAATATATAATACACATTTCATCAAAAAGGCAAGGTTAATAGAAAACATGAAAGCCTGGGAATGGGAAGGATGATGCAGAAGAAAGTGAAATCCTCCAGAGGATGAGCTCAGCATTTTATGTAGGAACAATTCTCCCAAACAGCATTATGCCGCGCTAGTCTCCACAGCAGCCAGTTTGGTTCCGCTCCCTCCACACAAACAGTCTGCCAATGGTCACGAACTGGTCCTTTTTGATTCGCTAACGGTTTTCTGCCGACGTCATCCAGCTTGACGTCAAACAAAGCTTTCAATTGGCCGATCGGCTAGACGGCTACTTTATTATTCATGAGCAAGTTTGACCCGCCATCTCGCCAGCTAGACTGAGGTCAATCAAGTTCCCGTATGTACAGCTCTACGGCTACTTACGTGTAGCCAATCAGAAACGGCGTTATAAGTGGCCATTGGCAGACTGTTTGTGTGGAGGGAGCGTAACCAAACTGGCTGCGGAGGAGACTATATGCCGCGCATTCCAGATGGTATAGCTTGAGAGGAGGGCGAGCTGGCTGAGCTCTTTCTTCAGAGGTTTGACTTTTTTCGTGCTGGCCTGTAAAATTGATTTCAGACGATGTTCGTTTTCGTGAGTTATGAGGCCACGACTGCCTACTTCGATGCAAAACAATTGACATTTATAACCTTCATCATTCAGATCGTGGATGAGATGGGAATATTTGGTTTCTTTCCGGTCGTGGGCTTTTTAAATATTTGTTTCAAAGGGGACAGTGAGCTCAATGACTTGTATGGAGATGCCGTCATCATGAAGGACTACAATGTCTGGTTTTAAATTGGTGATCATGATGTTAGGGGGAATAGAACCCCCACCGGTAGAGAACCCGGCGATGTCAGCAAAAATTGTGGCCAAAGGAAACTTAGATTTGAGAATGTTAACTAAATGAAGTAAAATTGCATTGTGACGCTAAGTTAGGCGGCCCTGTTCAAGAGACACGGGGCAGAAATTTAACACATGAAGAAGAGTTTCTTTGTTCCCACAGAGTTTGCAATTAGCATTAGTCCTTTTACCCCAAGTACGCAGGTTACTTAAAGTTGGCAAAAAGTCGATGGAGGCACGAACGGCAAAACTTAACACCCCTCTCGGAAGGCTGTATATAAACCATCTCCAGGTAAGGTCGAACGACTGGAGATGCATTAACCTCAGAAGATTTCCCTGCTGAAGGAGAGGGCGGATGTAATCTTGTCAAAAAGTCACGCGATCATCGTAAATTATGTTTTTGATCTCAGACTTGACTTTAGGCCAAGTCTGCTGGTCAGTATTGGCGGAAGCATTGGTGAAATTACTGAAGACAGTAATTATGTCATTTATTATTGCTATCTACTGCAGACAACAATTATGTAATTTATTATTGCTGTCTACTGAAGACAGCAATTATGTAATTTATTATTGCTATCTACTGAAGAGAGCAATTATGATATTTATTATTGCTATCTACTGAAGACAGCAATTATGTAATTTATTATTGCTATCTACTGAAGAGAGCAATTATGTTATTTATTATTGCTATCTACTGAAGACAGTAATTATGTGATTTATTATTGCTATCTACTGCAGACAACAGTTATGTAATTTATTATTGCTGTCTACTAGATACTGACGACAGCAATTATGTAATTTATTATTGCTATCTACTGAAAACAGCAATTATGTAACTTATTATTGCTATCTACTGAAGCCAGCAATGATGCTATTTATCATTGCTGTCGATGTCTACTGAAGGCAGCAATTATGTAATTCACTATTGCTATCTACTGAAGACAGCAATTATGTAATTTATTATTGCTATCTACTGCAGACAACAATTATGTAATTTAGTATTGCTGTCTACTGAAGACAGCAATTATGTCATTTATTATTGCTATCTACTGAAGAGAGCAATTATGTTATCTATTATGTTATTTATTATTGATTTCTACTGAAGACAGTAATTATGTGATTTATTATTGCTATCTATCTACTGCAGACAACAATTATGTTATTTATTATTGATTTCTACTGAAGACAGTAACTATGTGATTTATTATTGCTATCTACTGCAGACAACAATTATGTAATTTATTATTGCTGTCTACTGAAGACAGCAATTATGTAATTTATTATTGCTATCTACTGAAAACAGCAATGTAACTTATTATTGCTATCTACTGAAGACAGCAATGATGCTATTTATCATTGCTGTCGATGTCTACTGAAGGCAGCAATTATGTAATTCACTATTGCTATCTACTGAAGACAGCAATTATGTAATTTATTATTGCTATCTGCAGAAGAGAGCAATTATGTAACTTATTATTGCTATCTACTGAAGACAGTAATTATGTTATAAAATTGTATATTCATACGTAGTGGTATAATTTAAATTAGAAGAATTTTTTGACTTCAACACTAGGCCTACTTAAAATTTGATCGCTTACCGGGAGCGCTTTCACAGTACCAACTACGTCCGCAGCCGGATGTTATGGCTCTGATAATTTATGGCTTGTTGGCAACCTTCTATGACCCACTCAGAAATTTCAAAGCAGACTTATCAAGTTGCTGAAAGAACTCAAGGAAACAGGTGCGATAACTAGCAAGACATATTGGGACTTATATCCTACCGTAGCTGATGTTCCCAGATTTCAGGTTCTCATAAAGATACATAAAGCCGAGGCACCGTTAAGACCCATCGTGTCAAGCATCGGTGCTGTGACCTATAATCTTGCGAGATTTGTTGCGGACATTATATCACCTTTGATAGGAAAAACGGAACATCACATCATTAATTCTCAGGCCTTTGTTAACCAGATCAAAGACTTAAAAGTAGAGCCTGATGAGTCAATAGTGTCCTTTGACGTGTCGGCATTGTTCACTTCTATCCCGGTGAAAGAAGCCCTCGTCGTCGTTCGCAGTTTGTTGGAAAATGACGAAACCTGGAAAGTAGGGACAGCGGAAGATCTAGAGGTGGACGACATCATCAATCTCTTGAACTTTTGCTTGAGCATGACATATTTTGTGTTCAGAGAGAAATACTACCAACAGAAGGATGGATGCGCAATGGGCAGTCCTTGTAGTCCCCTGGTGGCCAACGCGTATATGGAGTATTTTGAAAAGCGAGCTTTGTCATCCGCTCCTCATCCACCACGCATATGAGTTCGCTATGTCGACGACACATTCTGCGTTATAAAAACTTCGCACGTGGATGAATTTACAAATCACATAAATTCGCAAGACGTCAACATTAAGTTTACCAGAGAGGAAGAGGAAGACGGGCAACTTCCTTTCCCAGACACTCTGATCGTGCGGGCTAGCGATGGCAGTGTGAAGGTCAAGATCTTTAGAAAACCATGCAACTCACACTGACCAGTATTTAAGTTTCGCTTCCCACCACCCACTGG
Organism: Amphiura filiformis; assembly: GCF_039555335.1. Taxonomy (NCBI): domain Eukaryota; kingdom Metazoa; phylum Echinodermata; class Ophiuroidea; order Amphilepidida; family Amphiuridae; genus Amphiura; species Amphiura filiformis. The sequence goes on from NC_092636.1 coordinate 499,898, forward strand.
AGCACAGACTAAGTGTGATCAAGACATTGCTATATAGGAGTGAAATTGTTACGGATCCGGAGGATAGAGCTGAGGAAATTGAACACGTAAAAGGAGCGTTCCGAAACTGCGGTTATCGCGACTGGACCTTTTTCAGAGCCCAGGAGAAGCGTGAAAAATCAGCTTCACAGGACGAACCGGATAGTGAAACTTCCAGGGGGTACACAATAACTTTACCTTATTTGGCAGGAACTTCAGAGCAGCTTCGCCGAGCATTCAAAACAGCAGGTGTTCCCACAGCCTTCAAACCATACCGCACACTCCGGCAAACACTTACCGAAAGATAAAGTAGACAAATTAAAACAGTCAGGGACCGTCTACGAAATCTCCTGTTCAGACTGTGATGTTATGTACATTGGTGAAACAGGTAGAAAGTTGGAAAAACGGCTATCTGAACATAAATCAAAGGCTGCCGGTTCCAAATCTGCTGTACATGAGCATATTTCCAGGAGCAAAAACACCCATCAAATAGACTGGGAAAACGTAAATGTGCTGGAAAAAGAACCCAAAGAATTTTCCAGAAGGGTCCTAGAAGCCATTCACATCAGGGAAAAAAGGACCCAACTTGAACATAGGCAGTGCCTCATTTCAAATGTTTAGTTTTAGTTTTGGTTTTGGTTTTGGTCACGTGGTTTCCTATTGTCCTGCATAACCACTTGAATCACAAGATATCGAACTCATTGTTTCTACCTTTTGTTAAAAACTAAACATTTGTGACAGTTAGTTTCGGTTTTGGTTTCAGTTTCTTATAAGTGGTGTGACGAATAAAATTACAGGGTTTAAAGTTACCTGATCTAAGTATACAATTAAAGAAATGTTTAAATTTCGCAGTGCAATATTCACGAGCAGAGAAGTCGAACAAAGCAGTCTACATTTGAAAGCATTGATTTAGTTTGAAAGCATTGACTTGAGACTACGAAATAGCCTTGGCTTATTTCACTGTGAAAATATATAGACCATCGAAATATTTCCATAGACATTACAATAGACACTTGAAAGATTATACACTTGAGTAATATAATAGACACTTCAGTGATATAAACACTATTATACACAACTCTATTTATGTGCATGTCGCATGACGGAAGATCAATATCATAGAAAGCTGGTTTAAATTGACTTTTATTCAATTTATTTATTAGAGAAGAGAGAGAGAAGAGATCGTCAGGGGGTAAGGGTAAGGAAAAAAGAGAAACAGAGGGGAGAGAGCATTGGAAGTGGGAAGGGAAAGAGGGGAGAGGGGAGCTCAAGAGTGGAGTGGAATAATAGAGAAGAGTCGATATTGAGAGTGGGGAGGGGGAGGGAGGAGGTTATATATAGGTGGCGGAGGGAACATAGGTAAGAGGTATGGGTTGTGCTTTCCGGGAAATAACCTAATTCATAATCAAATCATCTACATTATCATGCATCGTTTATATTTCAGACAAATAAACAAAACACACCCCCACCCCCTCAATATATGCACATGATTTCTACATGTAGGCCTCGTATATAGAACTCGGGTGTAATTATAAGGTGTCATGAAAGTGTGCCACCTACGGAAGAGAGCAACTGTCGCCCGCGTTGATAGATATCCGATAATGAAAATGTTACCACAATAGGCTATTATATACAGGCTGAGTCAAAAAGAAGTAAACTCATGTTTGAGGGGCTGTAACTCAAGATCTGCAAGGAATCTGCTAAAAATGAAAATACTACTGGAAAGAGCAAATTCTACACGTCTACATAAAAAAGGAATTGTTGCAATTGCAGACAGCAAACTTGAGTTATACTCATTTGAATACAACCACCCATTTTTGTAGCTGCACACGGTTTCACTTCCCAAGTAGGGGCATACCTGTTATATTGATTGGTAAGGCGCGATATTCAAATGCAAATAAAGTTATGTGGCAGGTGTGGTTTCGATCAATAATTCCTACATGTTAAAGGGCTCTTTTCAATATGAATTTTACCTCATTGCACTACATTATAATAAAACGGGCCAAATGACAACATGGCACCACAATTTACCGCACGGGAGCGCACGTTTCTGTCGACGAAGTATCATGAAACTAAGACATGAAGAGTCCCACTGAAGTTCAGCGTCTTTTTCGTCTCCAATTTCCTACAGTTAACCGGGTTTCATGTAAGGTAGCAGTATATAAAAATGTGAACAAGCTCAATGTGCATGGGACACTAAGGAACAGACAGCCGGAAGCTTCAGGCAGTCCACGAACTGCTAGATCACAAGTGACCATTGCTAGAGTTAGACATGCGTTACAGCACGACCAAAGATCAGCTCAATCCTTTACCCAACATTCCCCAATCAAGCTTCTGCTGGATCGTTCGTAAAGACTTGAATTGGTATCCCTACAAACTATAGTACCGTAATGGACTTTGTTGAATATTAATTAAAAGCAAAAGTTGTCTTTTCAACAATAAATCCTGTTAGCACTTTGCTGATTCGTCGAGATTGAAATGGATGAAAATCAATCAGCCGTGTGCAGCTACAAAAATGGGTGGTTGTATTCAAATGAGTATAACTTTAGTTTGCTATGAGCAATTTCAACAATTCTTTTTTTATTTAGACGTATAGAATTTGCTCTTTCCAGTGGTAATTTTATTTTTAGCAGATTCTTTAGCCGGCTCGTGGAATGGAACAATCCATCTTTCACCTCGTGATTATATTTTGACCATCACACTCATAGACAGTTAATATTTGTATAATATATACCCTTTTGTGTCCTCCCAGCACAATAGTGTTATGATTGCAGACCAGTTCATCTCCACTTTTTAATCCCTTGATTTTTGGTTTCTGAACAAAAGAGAAACCAAAACTAATGATTTAAAATGAGGGAGTGGACTGGATTTAGATCCAGTTTGGGACAACCTACTCATACCCAAGACCACCAGGGGGACGAGGACAACACCTTTGACGTCATCTTCTTCTAGTGTGACGTCATCGAAGGTTGTCAACAAGCCATAAATCTGATATCAGAGCCATAACATCTGGCTAGCGCTGTCGGTAAGCGATCAAATTTTAATTATGAGTAGTGTTGAAGTCAAAACATTCTTCTAATAGTAATTATGTTACTTATTATTGCTATCTACTGAAGGCAGCAATAAGCCCAATCGGCATTGGAAGTTTGCAATGCATTGTAGGACAGTTTTTGCAATTTTAGGACACTTTGTCCTTTGACCTTTCAGAAAATTCAGAAATATTGGGTTTTTGTACGTACACAAATATAATTTAAAATGTTTTACAATATTTAAAACAAATATAAAAAATATTAGTGTTTTATAATTAATTATTTGGTATTTTTAATGATCAAAATTGTGACAATAATTTAAGAAAATTAATAATAATTACGTAAATTTTCTCGATATGTCAGAGGTCAAACTGTCCTAAAACTGCTTTCAAAAACCGGAAGTTAGAATGGCGATTGGGCTTATTATGAAACTTATTATTACTATCTACAAAGACAGCAATTATGTAACTTATTATTGCTGTCTACTGAAGACAGTAATTATTTAAATTATTATTGCTATCTACTAAAGACAGCAATTATGTAATTTATTGTTGCTATCTACTGAAGAGAGCAATTACGTAATTTATTATTGCTGTCTATTGCTGCATGCTCCACAAGTTGACAGTCTGTAACACCCACTTCCAGCATAAAGCATGTAGAAAGGTAACATGGACTTCACCTTGTCGGAAATACAAAAATATGATTGACTTCATCATAACTCAACAGGAAAACCTATAAGTACCATCCAGAATTGCCGATCATACTGCTAAGCTGCATGATGTGGGCTCAGATCAAAATCTAGTGATCACTAAAGTGGTGTCAGCACCAGTCAGAACCAAACGCCTGAAAACTGAACTCCAAAAAGCTATGACAGCAGTAGACTTATCAACCCTCTGATTGCAGAAGAGTTCAGAGCCAAGATTGGTGGTATACTTTTGAACCCCTGCCTCAACTGGAGGATACTGACAGGGGCGTAGCCAGCTTTCTTGGTCAGGGGGGGGCAAAATAAAAATTTTGGGGCACAGACGAAAAATATTGCAGTTGCATCATACAATACATAGAGAATGTGTGTCTTCGAGCTTCCCGAAAAGGGCCTTATAGGGATGATGTGCGCGCGTAGCGCAAAACAAATGGTATTTTACACTATTTTCGCCCATTATCCGGCTTAAAAGGGGGCTTCATTGTTACAATGTGCGCGCGTAGCGCGGAAAAATTTGTATTTTACACTATTTTGGCCCTGAATTTTGGTAGAAAAGGGGCTCCTTGCCCTTTTTCTTTTCCTTTGCCCTCTTGATTTTCTCTTTCATTTTTTTGTCCGGGGGGCACTTTTTCTTTCATTTTTTGTCAGGGGCACCCCCCCCCTGGCTACGCTACTGGATACTGATGTAGAAGACCTAAGTTACAAACAAAATTACTGAAGAATCAGCTAATATTAGGAGGGCTCACCAAGTGAAGGGATTGCCCGAAGAAGTCGCGAAAATGTGCCACTTCAGAAGAAAAGCCAGAGTCTTGATGTTAATTTGATTGCTATCTACTGAATACTAAGCAATTATGTAACTTATTATTGCTGTCTACTGAAGACAGCAATTATATAACTTATTACTGCTATCTACTGAAGACAGTAATTATGTAATTTATTATTGCTTTCTACTGAAGGCAGCAATTATGTAATTTATTATTGCTATTAGACAGTAATTATGACCTTTTTTATACTTTTTCATTAAATGTTAAAAGTAGCCCGACCGTCCCAGACGCGTACGCAGGGGGTGCGGCCCCCTCAAATTTGGAAAAGTATACAAAAAGTCTCAACATTTCAGAATTTGCAAGCGTAGCGAATAAAAAATCAGGTTTTTTACGCATTTTGGGACCAAAAAGGTCCCAATTTCGGGAAGAAAGTCCACTTTTCACAAATCCCCCCCCCCTGGAAAAAAGTCTATTTTTTCAAAATCAGCACCCGGCCCCAAATGAAATCCTGCGTACGGGCCGTGAGTGGCCCGACCTAAGTTGCCCCAAAAAAGTGGAACAACTTTGGTCAGCGTATTACATTAATCCATGAAAAAAAATTGGAAAAAATTATCTCCGCTGTATATGGGAAAGTTGTTACATTGCAGGCGTTAACATGTGGGTGATTGCATGGGATGATCCCTCCTATCAAAATATTTGGTGATTTATCCACCCACCCCACCCCCATCTACGCATATGCTACATGATGTCGAATATCATACGCCCTCGTTCGACCGTTGCCCAGCAAAAAAACAAACAAATACAAGACGACAATGTAACAAAAGATGAATAAAGAAAGTACTTAAGAAATCGTTGAGTACACATACAGGCAAACTTTAATAGCTCCCCTGGGTTAAAATTATTGGCAGTTGGCACAAGTAAAATGATAGAAGTAAGGAACTAATTTGGAGAGCTTAATAATTAATATTCCGGGTAATATTCATCCCACCAATTCATAATGTTGTTCACCATCTCGATGTATCCTAGGCCCGGATCCTAGGCAAGCAAATAAACCCTAAATGGGTGTTTCTGCACACAGGTTTACGTCAACATGTCTGACAAGTGATGTCGTTAGCCTAAATATGCAAAGAGCAGCTTTGTATTAAAACACTTGTGACGCATTCATGTCCAATACACTCTCCTAAGCATATCGATTTTTTTTCCGAAGAAGTAAAAATAACATCTTCTTTCAAGTTCTTTGGTGGGTGGTATGGACTAAACACACACACTTCCGGTAGTATCTTGGCCATAAAAACCAATGGTTTTGAGAAACATTGAGCAACTTTTCAATTATTTGACCCGCGATTAGGGCTGAAATTGTTGGCAATTTCGCCCAAACATATGGATGATCTAGGTTTCAACTGGCAGTGGTACTGAATCGAAGTCATGAAGTGTTGCAATCTGTCACGAGTTTGCTAACTGCATACCATTATTGACACCCGGGATTGACACGAAGCAAGCAATTCGATAAATTGATCGATCTTGGTCGATAATTATCCGCAGGTGGCCAGGTAGAATTACTGAAACATTAATTATCAATTTCATCATCGTTGAAGAGGAAAGACTGACACTGACTGGCAACTGACGTACTTAAGGACTCTGTTATGAATCTTCGTAAATAGATATCAATCACCAAATTCAAAATGGTTATCTGTATGAGATGATTTGATAAACGGACTGCATTATAAAACGCGCATATACAGTATGGACCCTTACATGTATCTTTCATTATGAGATATTGTAATGATCAGATTTATAAAGCAAATTGAAACTTTCGAAAGAAATACTACAACACGATGATGACGAAAGCAGGAATAAATGTCGGTCGTGTCCTCAAAGCGCTGACAACACGATTACTTTTTGCTGCTCATGCCATATTTTGCATTTGGCAAGTAGTTATTATAAAAGCCGATGAATCATACTGGTTAATGGCGGTGACTTTATTGTGCATGTTCATAGAGGGAATTTACACTGTGGTGAAGAGGAAGGGCGAAGAATCGAAGTGGTAAGTGTTAGTGATGTTTCCATGGCAATAAGACGCTTCAGTAACAAATTCGCTTTTAACAATGTTGAGATGCGTTCAAACAAAATGGACGTAGACCTATGTCTTATAATATACCAGCATACAGGCTGTATAAAATGTTTATGTAACTTTTACCAAATTCAACTTTACTCAAGTTTGTTTGAAACGCAGTTTATATACTTATTCACAAGCAACCATGTTTATTATGTCTAGAAATTTACAAAACAATCATAATGATATTATGTAATTTTACATTATGTATGTTCCAAAATTCAAATATGCAAATCTAACTATAAACATGCTGTAAAGCAACTGAACGTCTCTTTTTAATACACAAATCTAAATATTTGTAATTAAATCAAAAAAGCACGCGCATAAATGAAACGAAAGTAGCAATTTCTATACAGGAGTTTATTCATATTGAAAATTTCAACAAAATTAATAGAATAATTGTTATGCCCTTGTGCACATGCAGTTAAATTATAGCCTAATCCAATCAAAAAGATTACATTAGGCCCTACATTAGATTATCGCAAACCATGAAAATCGTGACATAATTTGCAGTGAGTGCTGGCACATCATTGGGAGCTATTCTTAATTTAGTTTTGCGAAAGCAAGTGCAACTTTTACTATTTTTTTGGTCGTTACTGAAGAATGGCCCCAAATCTTGCATGAAATTTGCAGTTATTGGTTAATTTTAAAAATAAACTGAGATGGTAAATGAATTTAAATAATATTGAAAGTACAATCATGATTCGTGGCATTATTCTCTGGTTTCTTTCAAGGAAGTATTTTTTCAATATATCGATCTTTTTGTGAGTACACAGACACAAACCATCAGATAGATAGCATTATTTTTCTTCAAACATTGACGTATAGATTTATCAAAGTACATCAATGTTTCTGTAAATTGATCATGCTACATACGTGTATCAATAGACCCATTTGAAAACGCAATATTTTACCAAAACTCCAATCTCCCTTCAAACGGGTTAATTTTGGTCTCAAATATGAAATAATAAGTTATCTTCTGTGTATAGTTAGGTAACAGGGGCAAGCAAATGACAGACATCTCTCCTTGCATAAAGTTCCTACAACAATTGACAGATACAAAAAATGAATGTAGAGTAGACCATGCAAGTACTCGAATGAATTTGCTGTTTCAGACAGGCAAACACAAAAAGGACAAACATGAGTACAATGATTCAGTAGCAGTCTGAGGTCTTGGCAAACATACCGGTCGTACATGCACTTCTCATAATATGAATCATGATTGTCGTGTGGATGGAGAAGGGGATCACAGTACAATAATAAATTATTAGGCCATTAATATGTCTTTAGTTCGTGACGTTTTTTTCAAATGTGCGCTCCGTATAAATCCACGCCGAGTGATTGTTTTCTTCTTTTTCGTATTGTACTACAAATCGATCAAAGAAATAATGTTGCCATGGGGAAGAACCAAATACAGTACCGATTAAATTTTAAAAGCCCGTTTTGGGGGAAAATTTTGGAGAATTTGCTTGAGAAAAAGCTGGTTTGTGAAATTATCGATATCTTGATTACGGACGTTAATTTAGACATCTGAATACCTACATTATTTCTCAACATTCTGCCAATTGCCATTCCATTTCATTTTCACTTCAAATTGAAGCTAGTTTGGCAAAAAACGAGGTTTTTCTCCATCGGTTTCGTCCAAAATTTCAGCGCCGACATGCGTGTTTATTCTAAGAGCCATTATGCGGACGCAATTGTAATCACGTCATTGCGTCAAATTATAATTATATATCCCTTCGAGGACAATCAATTGCGTAAGCTGATGTGTGCCGAGAGGATAAACGTTAGACTTTGAATCTATTATGATTAAATTTTGTGGGTTCGAGTCCCCGTGTGGCTGAAATTTCGTTTTTTTTTCCTCTTTTCTCATTTTTACTTCTGTCCTTCCCTGTTTTCTTTCTCCTTTTCTTTTTTCATTTCTTTTTCTTTTTCTTTCTCTCTTTCTTTCTTTTTTTATTCACTATTTCTTTATTCTTTCTTGCTCCTTTCTTTTATAGTTTTTGTATATTTGATTGATTCGCTGACTACAGTGATTGATTGTTTTCACTTTATATAATTCAAAAATTTGTAGGCCTGCTAAGGCTATCTTGTTGAATATTCCCAAATTCGATTTACAAATAATTGCATTGTGATGTTGTTGTTGATGTTATTTATTTATTTCATCAAAGATATCAAGGCTCTATAAATTTAATATCAACACATTTTCTAGACGGTGGCGTATCTTCACGGGGCGGGCATAGGGGCCAGAGAAAGTGCCCCCAATCGATTTATAATTTATAAAATCCTCATGAAAATTGCCGAAAACGGCTTGTGCCCCCCGCATCACGAGCTCCCGGGCACGAGCTGAGCCAAGTTTCATGTCTTGACCGTGGATCGATATTCTATTATAATTATTAAAGTAGGCTTATACCTCCCGGTACGCTTGTTCATTTTCTGCATGGCTGTTTCTGTTATGAACTTACGCCCCTCTGAAATCAAGCGCATGAAAAACCTTTCGGCTAACCTTAATTAAATTGTCAAATAAAATCAATTTCAAATGCTCCAATCAACATGTGCATGGACATTACATAAGGCGCGTGAAAGTCGATTCCGAGTTTATCGTTCCCCGCCCGCGTCACTTTTTGGACACCAAAAACACCCGCGTCAAATTTTCAAAAATGCCAAAATAATTCATTATTTTCAAAGTATCAGTGTTTTCACCAGCTTTAGCAATTGGAAACATATATTTTTGTTTGTAAAACATATAAATTTATAACTTGGAACCAAAACCAGGCTCTTTTCTAACTTTTCTAGTCCCTACCCATATAAAAACATGTTTATAAATAACATGTATGAGTGTGGCTTTAAATCAACACGCACTTTAGGTCAACTAGCGGTCACCCGTCTTTCGCGGTCAGGGTCTTTCGCGGTTGGTAAATTGTGTACATTTTGTGTACATGTAAATGTTTTATTTAATGTGATTAATGGTATGAGAGGAGATGATCATTTAGAACTTAGAAGTATAATATTTAGTATCTTTTCCATATAAATCAATGGCTTGAAATTGCAATTAGATCATGTCTTGCCCTGTGGGATGCTGGTCGCTCTGATATTTAAGATTTTTATGCATTTGTTTCTACAGTACTTTTTAGCCCATTTTGGACAAATTTGTTGTACCTTTTAGCTCATTTTTTATCATTTTCATCCAAGTTTGTCCCCCACCTTGAAATGTACCTTCTGCCCCCGCCTCCTGCAAAAGTCCTGGCTACATCACTGAGCAGATGAACACAATTTTATTCACATCTCTTTGTCGTACTCTTTAGCCCATTTGTGACAATCCCCCCCCCCTTGAAATTTGCCTCGGCCCCCCCTCTCTCTCTCTCTGAAAAAGTCCTGGCTACACCACTGTGCAGCTGAAACAATTTTATTCACATTTCCTTACACTCTATTTCATATAAAGTTATGATCATACCTGATCATACATTATGCTGATAACATTAAACATAGCACTACCACAAAGCAGAGTAGGCCTATTCATGGTGTGGTTTGGCAACCCTGATTAATTTGTCCTTCAAAAGTTTCACTTTAACTATAGGTTCTCCATAAGAACACAGAATACATGCTAATGTTGATCAATTAGTTGAATAAACAATAGATGTTAATTGAGTTTCTACTGTGTCATGTAATAGTTGCTTCTACTGTGTCATGTAATAGTTGAGACTACAGGCATAATATCCTCACACCGATGACAGGATAGAAGGCCTAATTCAGGCTATGTCAACATTACATGTAGTGTATTGTGTTGGCGTGAAAAGTTGTAGCATGCAGGTGCGCTGTCACTGCCTTTGCCCTGCCTTTGAAACTAATTAACATAATTTGACACCCTTAACGTAAACAAAAACAAAATTGGACGTTTTATTGGGGTGCGGACAACTTTACTCTACGCAACGCAAAAATTCGTTTTCCGAAATAATGTAAAACGTAGAAGTTTTTAGCCTTACCAATTCGCCAAACTCAGTAATTTATTATAGATAATGAAATCTGATGAAATAATGAAAAATGAAAAATGAAAAAGTCACCTCACCAACCTGGGAAAAAAAAGGGACGATAAACTCGATATTGACTTTCATGGGCCTAACATGTAACTTTAAGTTAGGTATATCTAAGAAAGATCTATATCGTTTGCAGAAGTTGCAAAATAAGTGTGCACGTTTAATATGTCTCAAACCAAAATTTGAGCATGTTACCCCTCTCTTGAACCAACTTCATTGGCTCCCCGTCAGTCAGTGAGAGGATTGTATACAAGACACTGCTTTATGTGTTTAAATCTCTGAATGGACTCTCTCCCAACTGCCTCACTGTGAAAAGATCATCCCAGAGCGCAACGAAGACCCGCTCGACAGATAGTATTCAGGGCCCGGGGGGGTACTCAGTACAAATGACCATACGGGGACGTGCCGCAAACATGGGTAGCATTTTCGGCCTTCTGGTATATCAATGACCCCTTTTTCAAAGCCTATTTTGGTATATGAATGGGTCCTTTTTCAAAATTTTCTCAATTTTTTTCGGAAAACAGCCCAATTTTTCCTTAATCTAGCCAAAAATTTCAAAATTTTCCCAAAATTTTGGGAAAATTTGTAAAAACTAAGACAATTTTGGTTAAATTCGGCCGAAAATTTTGACTTTTGGTATATCAATGGGTCCAAATTTCTTGAAAAATTGGTATATTTATGGGTCCACTTCCAAAATCTCAGCGGCACGTCCCTACCCAAACCAAACTTAAGTACCCCCCCCCCCCGGGATTCAGGGCCGTTCCTATGGACTTTGCTGCCCTAGGCAAATAAAAGCCTCTCACCAGTGCCGCCGACAAGGGAGGGTAACCGGGTGCGTTACCCAGTAAAAGCAAAGAAACGGGACCTCTGGGGCCCGTCAAAGTTAAAGAAAAGATACCTTGTAATTAAGGCATATTTTCTTTGCTTTACTATATGGGCCAACAAAAGTCTATTTTCTTGTTCATTAGGCCTAAGGTCTAAGGTATCTCTATCTTCTTTGCTTCTTACGGGCCCTCCGAGGCCTCTTTTTTTCTTTTATGGGTCCATTAAGGTATCTTTTCTTTGCTTATTAAGCTTTTTTACATACTCACTAAGGTCTCTTTCCTTTCCTTTACGGGCCTATGGTATATTTTCTTTGCTTTTTACGGGGCTACTACCACTACGGTATCTTTTCTTTGCCTTTACGGGTCCATTCTTCGCCAGCGTACGCAAAACAATCAACACATTTTGCGCAAAATTGTCGCAAAAGGTGGAAATTTACGTAATTTTGGTGGGTTTTTTTGCCTCAAAAGTGGGGGGGGGGGCAAAAGGGGATAGAAAAATATTTTGACCTGTCAAGAAATCTGTTCCCCCTATAATAATTCACCACCCTGAGGATACACAAAAACTCACCTGTACAAAAACACATGATATTTTGATTATAACATTCGTAGGGAAACACTCGTTCTCTACGTTTCCTTTACCTAGACATGAGGTAAAATGAGCATATATTTCAACGTGGAACGATACGTTTTAATGCTACGTTGAGTCCAAAATGAGAAATCGCAATGTCATTTTTTAAACGCAAAGTATCACACACATTTCAATGGATATCACGTTTAAATTTAGTCAACTTTTAACACATCGCTGTAGCTTTATTATAATGATTTGTTAAAAACAAAAGGGATCATAATAATAATTAGACTTTCCTTCGTATGTTCATTATCCTTGACTGTCTTTAACATAATGTGAAATGGACAAATTTTGTGCATTTTCAACGATGTATCTACGTTCATTTCAAACGTAGAAAATCTTCAAAACTGGCTAAATACGTGACCTCGCTTTGTGTGGTTTTGAATAGATCAACGTACGTCCGATACCTACGTTTGGAAATCGCAGTGTCTCGAATAATTTATTTATATAGGTTTATTCTAAATTTAATTTGCGTTCATGAAGATCTGAGTCTTGACGTGGTTGTTATGCCGGCCGTCTCTATGGACATAAGAGAGGTTGATACATACTGAAAATGCTAGACCACTTGATACGAGATGTTAGTGTCCACATGAAAATGTGTGCAAATTGATGACAGAAACAATACTGGCCGCCAGTGTGCAAATAGTTGATTGTATGGTGATCCCATTATTTGTAAGAACATTTTAGCGAGATGACTTAAGTTGGTTAAATGGACAGGCTATAATGCTGGCCTCATCAGTGACCAAGGGCCCCGGGGGGGGTACTCAGTACAAATGACCATACGGGGACGTGCCGCAAACATGGGTAGCATTTGCAGCCTTCTGGTATATCAATGACCCTTTTTCAAAGCCTATTTTGGTATATGAATGGGTCCTTTTTCAAAATTTTCTCAATTTTTCGGAAAACAGTCCAATTTTTCCTTAATCTAGCCAAAATTTTCAAAATTTCCCCAAAATTTTGGGAAAATTTGTAAAAACTAAGACAATTTTGGGTAAATTTGGCCGAAAATTTTGACTTTTGATATATCAATATGGGTCCAAATTTCTTGAAAAATTGGTATATTTATGGGTCTACTTCCAAAATCTCAGCGGCACGTCCCTACCAAAACCAAACTTGAGTACCCCCCCGGGCCAAGGGCAGGGGGACTTCCCCCTGGCTATGACAGAAACAATACTGGCCGCCAGTGTGCAAATAGTTGATTGTATGGTGATCCCATTATTTGTAAGAACATTTTAGCGAGATGACTTAAGTTGGTTAAATGGACAGGCTATAATGCTGGCCTCATCAGTGACCAAGGGCCCCGGGGGGTACTCAGTACAAATGACCATACGGGGACGTGCCGCAAACATGGGTAGCATTTTCAGCCTTCTGGTATATCAATGACCCCTTTTTCAAAGCCTATTTTGGTATATGAATGGGTCATTTTTTTCAAGATTTTCTCAATTTTTTCGGAAAACAGTCCAATTTTTTCCTTAATCTAGCCAAAATTTTCAAAATTTCCCCAAAATTTTGGGAAAATTTGTAAAAACTAAGACAATTTTGGGTAAATTTGGCCGAAAATTTTGACTTTTGATATATCAATATGGGTCCAAATTTCTTGAAAAATTGGTATATTTATGGGTCTACTTCCAAAATCTCAGCGGCACGTCCCTACCAAAACCAAACTTGAGTCCCCCCCCTGGCCAAGGGCAGGGGACTTCCCCCTGGCTTGAAATATCTGGTAAAAGGCCACTATTTGTGATGTGCATCATCCTTTTGTTTTGTACAATTAAATGAAGTTTAAATCAATTATATTTATTTGTACTTTGTACAGGTTTTGTCCCAGTGTACTCTTCTTTTTACTTGCTGTAATACCAGCAATATGGATAATGGAATTAGAACTACTGGACCAAAGACTGGCATCCATTAGTGGGAGCGCCGCCAACGCCACTGCCGATGCAACAAGCAATAATAATTTGGAAGTGGTAAGTAGCCCAAAAAGTAAAAAAATTAAAGCCCATTACGTAATAATTTGCTTGGGTTTAACTTCTTTTACCTACTCACTACTCCCTCTGTTAGCCTAGTGAACAAAATTGGGTTTGTTGCATCGAAGTGGTTACGTATAATTCTCTTGGTTACCGGATCACGCTATTTTGGTATGCCTCCGACCGGGGCCTCCGAGTGCCATATACTTTGTGTGGTGATCGTTTCGATCGTGGTTCATGTCATCCCGTTCACATAGTAACATTACGTAATTTCGCTGGCGAATTTGGGCGGTGTGCGCATTGCTTTAACCATGGAGGTATATAAATAAATGGAGAATGATCCAGCCAAGCCTCTTTTGTACTACGTTGGTTATGACCAATTATTGTTGAATAGGCAATTCCAGGTTTATATTGATTATGCTAAGCTGATTACATTGTGAAGTCTGTTTCACTGGCCATTGATTTCAATGGGGTAAAATGAAGTTTAGGCCTATACTTACTGGAAAGTGCTCATATTTCATAAAATTTTGATATCAAAATCTCATTTTCGCCAAAAATTGAGTGCTTAAATTCTGAGACTAGTATACCTAGGTTTAGGTATACTAGTCTCAGTTAAATTGCATCAAGAAATCAATCTTTTTGAAAAAAGAAACACCTTATCTGTTGTCATCTTGTGACTCCCTACATTTTGGTCATGAAAAATAATTTTGAATTATGACTTTTTTCCCCAAAAGTTATGACCCCCCCTGTATATTTGGAACCCCTCCTCCAAAGAAAATGATAGCCCCTAATAATATTAATATAATCATTTAGGCCTAAATACTGATAATTATTTATTATAAAATGAGAAGTTTAATGATGATGATTTAGGCGGCCTATACGATTTCATGACAATACAGAATTAAAAGTTTAAAAACAATAACATGACATATCCGTCATGGCACTCAATCAATTTGACCCGAAGCTTCAACCAAAATCACGGTTATCATACACTAAACTATTTAGACAAAGTATGTATAGGGCCTATACATTCCGTATATCAATTTCTCTCTAGAAAAGATTGTCTGATCATCACTTTTGCTTGAATTCCGAAGTACTTCCGGTAAATTTTGCTCGCTGGTAACTCAAATGGCCCAAATTGGCCCAACATAATCTTTTCACAATCGGAAGGTAAAAACGTTTTGCTTTCATTTGCACTATATTTGAACTCCCTCAGACCCCCTTAAAAGCTTAATATATGAACATGAAAACTAAGTATATTTTTCAAGTTACGGCACAACTAGTGTAGAAAACAGTTTCATAACTTGAGAACAGAACATCCGAATTTCTTCGGGTTTTCGCACGATCATACATTGAAACTATAAGCTATCAAAACTGGTGACTTTGAACATCTGATTGACTAGCTGACGTCATTATACAGTCTCTTTTGCAAGGCTTCCGATACGGGTCAATGTAGGGTCAATTCCTATGAGGAAATTTTGGGAGTGACAATCAATGAACCATGGTAGAGGCTCATAACCATCGTGGAGATCAATAGCTTGGCTGAAGTGGCTGGTCAATTCAAGTTTGGTGACTCATTGAATAGAGGTAACGGGATAATCTCCACTTAGGAGATTAGAATTCTGGCGATCATTCTCCATTTATTTATATACCTCCATGCTTTAACTCAGTAACTCATTTTGAGTCATTTCGAGTCTTCTACGCTAGAACAAACTGTTTGTCAGTGTGTTTCTCTACGGTGTTAAATTTTTTTGTTACGTATTGCGGTTTGGTTAATTTTAAAGCAAATTATGGGTGGTAGGCCTATATGCAAGTGTTTGCTATAGAACTACTTTATACTGACTCACTAACTCATTTTGACATTTATGGATATAAAACCAGCTGTATTGTTTGTGTTATCTTCAACTTATTGGGACCAAAGTTTTCACCTTTTTCATAATCTTAAAAATCGAGTTTGTAACAGAGTTGCAAAATAGAAGTAGGGGGCCCACACAATCTCCCAGTTACCTACGAATCTACGGTGTTGCATTTTAGAAGTGGTGATCGATAGGTTATACTCATAATTAGAAATAAAATGAAAGTTATGGTTGTCCTGTAGGGTCTATGGCGTAAGGTGTTAGAGAGGGGGGACTGGTTTCACTAATATTCATACAATTTTAGTTAGATTCAAAATGAATCAAAATAAGTCAATATAAAGTAATTCGATGACAGACCCCCCCCCCCAATACTTTGCTTTAAAAACAACCGGGCCAAATATACGTACACTACATGTACGAGATTCCTATTGCAGCCACCTGGTACTTCGTTGCCAATGTACCTAATTGGAATACCTACGCGGTTATGCTACTACACATGACTGCACAGTTTAGTACCACCTGCCATTGTACGTGCACCTTTGTAGGAGGCAGTACCGCAGTTGGAATCTCATCGGGTAGTGTAAGTCCAGAGTAAAAACAATGACAAATTATTTGTTGTAGAAAGACTCAAAAATACTCAAAATTAGTTACCGGGTCAATAAAGTAATTCAATAGCAAAATGCACATACCGCCCATAATGCGAAATTAAAAAATCTAAGTCCAAAGGAAAATCACTGACAGTTCTAGAAATGACTCAAATGACCTACAATGAGCCCCCCCACACATAATTTGATTTAAAAACAACCAGCGCCCAATACGTAACATATCCATAATCTATTTAATTTATTATATATTTGTTCGTTTTTGCCAGGTGACTTCCTCTGCAGGTCTTTCATCTGACGAATGGGTACTCGTCTTGGAGCAGCTTCTTCTATTCGTGCTTATAATTGGACGATGGATGCTTCCAAAAGGAGAAATAACACGTGATCAACTATCTCAACTTCTATTGGTCTATCTAGGCATGGCAGCCGATATAATCGAAATATTTGAAGCTTTTAATGAAGAAAATGTAATGTACAATCGAGGTCTTATAATAGGTTTAATGACCTTATGGTCGTGGGCATTAATGCAATTTACCCTTGTGTACACGGCCACTAGAGGTAGGCGGTACAAATCAACTTTGTATGGCAACGAAGATCCGACTTCGCCCCGGAGTTCTCCATCTAAGATTGCCCCGTCACCGACATCTAAAACCGTATTATTAGAATCCCCTGAAGAAAAACCTAAATACAACCGAGGGGCTTTCAAAAAGGTTTCCCGCGTTGTGACAATGGCCATGCATTGGCAATCAGGGTTGAACGAAACAGGAAGATCGACAGAAGATGGAGAGAACATCCTGTTGAAGTCACCTGTGGATCCAAATCGTGTGATACCAGTGCGTCGTGATGACGAGGAAGAGGAAGATCAAAGTCCTACATGTACTTGCCTTGAATCAGACACATGGGCAATAGTCGCCGCCCTCCTCATGCAAGATTTACCATTTCTCACCATCCGCGTCATTCTCATCGCTCGTTACCAAGTTCTTAGCTATCTCAATATTTTCTTTACTTGCAAGAACCTTCTAGTGATCACACTGCAGGTTTATCGTCTTATTGTTGTGCAAATTGAGTTACGAAAAAAAGAAGAGGAGGACGAAGAGAAACAAATGGAAATAGCTGCGGGTCTGCTTGCCGCCAAATTTGGATATCGATTCCCGGTTGCGTTTGTCGATCCATACGCAGCTGCCATGGGACCGGGAGGAACTTTGCCCTATGGCTTTGGCAATGGAGGTGGAACCATGGCATCAAGAAAGAGAGAAGTAAATGTAGAGAATGATAATCTTGACGTCAGTTTTAGGTAACCCATGGCAACAGCAGGATAGTTGAGAAACAAAAGAACATGTAAAATATATGTATCATATATACGGGGCTATATACTGGCAATTGATCGGGACGATCATAATTTATGATTATGCGTATACGGAGATATGAAGGAAAAGCATGAATATGGGACAATATATGCTTATAATATACAAATACAACATGTTTTGAGGGGAAGTATAGTTAACTTAAAAGTACCGGTATTACACCTAAATGGTGTAAATATTAATGAACTAATCATTAGTCAATTTCATAACCGCACAATAGCCTATATAGCCGTCTTATACAACATACTAACATATTAACACGGGCGACATCATCGTTTTAGGCCAAAAACAAAGATTATGCGTGTTTTAACACGCATAAAAGAGCTGAATAATAGTTAATACGGCTATATAGGCTATAGTACGGTTATTTATGAACGCTTAACAATACGAAATTATATTATTTGGCTATTAACCAATGAAATGTCGTTATTCATGTCTGCTGAATGATAACGTGTCATATCACACGGGTAAGAACCAATAAGGTTACAGGAACGTTCTCAAATGTTTAAGAATGGTCGCTTTACCCGGGCCAAATATTCAAAAATTCTCCGCAGAAAGAATGATGTCATTTATTTTTGAAATATCTTTTGTTGATTGCAACAGAATCCATTTAATCACCATTCATTCCAGGAAAGCATATCAAATATCAAATAACGCATCAAAAGTGGCGGAACAGTGCTTAATTTGCATAAATCCAAAAAGTGGAATTTAGAAGTTGGTCAAATTTTGTTGATAACCATATCAATGTATTGCTCTCATCATTCATAAGGATAGTTTGACCTGTCTGCAACATACAGTTCTTGAGTAATAGGCAAAAGGGGCAAAGGGGTACGTCCACGTGTGTCCACAATTGAAAAATGCTCCAATTATCATCCAAACATCATAAAATAGGTCAAGGTCAACAGGGCTCAATTAATTTTGATCTTTTTGGCCATGTCACCAAGGTAACCACATGAAACATGACAAACTATTTTCTGTTTAAAATGTATTTGCAATCTGATACCATTTAAATTAAAATCAGAGAATTTTAAAATTTTGTCCCCTGTGGTAACCCAAATTTTGATATTTGACCTTTCCCCTAAGAACTGTACATTGGAAATGAGTCAAGCTATACCTTTTGTAAATCCTTATGACGAGATGAATACATTGGTATGGTTTTTAACAACACTGCAAAATTCCTGGCGACAGAGTGACTACATCGCACTGGAACTCTGAAGTCACTACCGCCGTCACTCCAGAATAACCTACCCTATGGTGGCCGACAGAGTCACTACAGGAGAGTGACAACATCGGAAACAAGGTAGTAGGGTATTATGCAGCAGTGTCATCACGCAGTGACTACAACTGCTAGCCTCCGATGTGTTATCTGCTCGATGCCGCATCGGCGACCCATGAGGTAGACCACTGACTAGATTCCGACAGTGGTCCACATCTTGTAGTCACATCAAAGTGACTTCTGTAGCGTGTCCCCATGCGTCGCCTGCTCGGTGCCCAGTCGGCGAACTTCAAGGTGACTACACTGCCAAAAGGTCATTGACCGAACCCTGTTATGAGTTCGAACACTCTGGGGACGCGCGCGTATATCTACCAAATACGCGCTGATGATGACAAATACGCGTATCATGCTTGTTTACTGCTTGTAGGCCTATGTACGCTCATGAATGGAATGAGTTGGTTTTATAATTAATTGATTGATGCATGCTGTACAGCGGGTCTGCGGCTGTACTGCCGTCTTTGTTTTTTATCGTGCTTTTGCATTCTTTGTCATTTATATTTCTACTGTGAGACTTCCGATTCATTTTGTTTCTTTTATTTGTTGTTCTCTTTTATATATTTTAATTGTTTTTGTGCTGCCTGTTTAATAATCTCATCAACTGTGTGTGTTTTACTTTTGCAGTTCTTGTTCTTGGTTTATTTGTTTGTTTCATTTCAGACGTTTTTATTTAGTTTATTTGTTTGCTTGTTTTCCCACAAAACTTATATCATTGCTTTGTTTACTTCAGTGGTTAGATGACATGTTTTGCTATCAAATTATGCCTATTTTTTCATATTTTGCATGATAACGTTATATAGGCCTATTGAAACTTTTTTTTATTTAAAACGAATTGTGTTTTAAAAGAGATATTAATTTTCAGCCGAAGTTCGCAAAGTATGCCTATTATAGGCCTAGCATTTTCAATTTATACATTTTGATTTGCCAAAACATTACTTATTTTGAAGCAAGAATTTTTCTGTTATATTTAAAATTGATTTATAGGCCTAGCATGCATTTTGTTTTACTTCTTGTCACGTTCCTGAAAGGCCTACTACAAATTTATACTTTTACTGCCGTAAGTTTATGCAAAACTTTGGCTTGTGTTATTTTCTTTTCCCGTTTTTCAAAATGGTGTTTTCATAGGCCTATTAGTTTAATTCGTTTTTCATGTTGATTTTTTACGTTATCAAATTATGCCTATAAATCGGTGTCACATCAATATAGGCATATTGCAGTGTTTGTTTGAAATTGTGTCCTATTTTTTATCACGCAAATATTAATGCTTAATATTGTTATTGTTATAATTATTTATTTATTTTACACATTTAATATTTTTAATTCATCAATAGGCCTACATGCTTCTTATAATATTCCTACTTTTAACTTCTTAATTTGCAATTTTTCTCAAGTTGTTTTACTGATCATGTTTATTTCTTTTACTAACAAATCATTTTATTCATCTAATATTTCCCTTATTTTTAAAGTCCAGTTTGCAATTTCCCCTCCCACAAACAAAAAAAAAAAAGCAAGAAATAAAGAATATTATTTGAATAAATCAAGAGAATATAAAAAATATGGCAATAAAAGCAAAACCGGCAACCCAAAACGCCATACTGAGCACCCAGGCCTAGTCGCGTAGTCACACCAGTGTGACTCTCCTGCGAAGTCACCGTGCCGCGAAGTCACTCTGTAGAAACCTAGGAGGCTGGCTACCCGGCTATTTCGGACCGGCGATATGGAAAACCGAGGTGTAGTTTCCGATGGAGTGACATTCTGGTGACATCGGCGTCACACAGATGAGAATCTTGCAGTGAAGATTTGACCAACTCTGACATTTTACCCCCTGCATTAGCGGTCATTTTGGATTTATGCAAATTAGGCACTGTTCAATTACTTGCAGGGGATGTTTTTATTTGATGACGCATGTGCAATGGATTCTGCTGCAAGTGGCAGGTGATTTCATATTTTTACTTGCCTATATTTTTTAAGATCTTCTCTAAACGTTCGTGTTATTATAGTCCTATATTACGTAAAACGATCATTCCATCTTTATAAATATGTTATTTTTATTCAAAGAAAAGGCTATAAACACACAGCATTGTGAGATTTACAGGGCCGGATTTACCATTTTGGGGGCCCCAAAATTGCCCAATGCAGTACGCATCTTCCATTTTAGCCAAATTTAATTGCACAATTTTGCGCGCTTCCCGCACACTGGTCTATTGCAAAATTCAGCTTCAATTTGGGCTAAAATAGTCTAACATTTATATTTTTCGCGCGCTTCCCGCGCAAATGTCCTAGTAAAATCTAAACACTTGGCCACTTGAGTGAGTGCACATGCTTTCCTCACGGTGCGTTGGGGCCTCCAAATTTTGGCCTGGCCCAGGGCCCCCAAGAAGGTAAATCCGGCCCTGGAGATTTATATATATCTTAGAAATTAAGCTGAATTTATACTCGATCGCTTTTGCAGAAAAGCGATTCTCACGCATGCTCAGTGTTTACTTATACGTTTCCAGAGCGTCATGCCGATCAATTGATTCAAATCGCTGAGGCAAAAACGACGTCGCTTTTCCAAGTTGAAGAAATCTCAACTTCCCAGCGATATCGCTTGACACGTGAATGCGTCAACCAATCATACACAACCAACTGGATCTATTATTTTGCTAATTAATTAACCTTTCTCGATTATTAATTTTTAGTGATGAATTAATTCAAAGCAATAATTATTGACAGCAACTGATATTTTAACAATGTATTTTGTGGCATTTAGAATATTTTTAATTGTCGTCTGCAATCGCTATCGCCGTGATAAGTAGGCCCTATAAATTAATGCAAAAGTGACGGGCGATGGATCGCAAAATTCGGAGATTGCCCATCGCTTTCCAAAAGCGTTTCATCGCAATCGCTCGGCGATCGAGTATAAATCCAGCTTTATACTGATTATTCACTTATATTACTCGTTTCCATCCACATGCATGTACGTGGCCTAGCGGTAAAGACCCGGGTTCATGACGTATAAAGGCCCTATTGCACGTTCGTATCAATTACATTATTAATATATTGCTTTTTAATTATCTGTGACCGCTAAAACTAGTTGTTTGTGATGTGTAGAATAACGCAACTGGCCTATATGAAATATTGCGTACTAAAATATTAATACTATCACTCCCGATCCCGTTATCACTGTCGGTTACACTGTATAAAGTATACATTAAGGGTATGCAGGAGTTTGCCAGGCTTTGCCTGCTGTGAAAATACATTCTTACTTAACACAGTGACATAATAAAATAAACCCATTTATATATCTTTGTGTACTTATCATGTGAAATAAAAAACAAAGTTGAAAAATGTATTTTTAGCCTATTTTGTTACCTGCTGTAATCTCCCATTGCGAACCATAGGCCTACACGATCAATTTGATTGATCAATATTGGGGACCCTAGATGCAGGAAAATAATATTTCTCTTCAATATTATTGAAGAGATCTAATCTAGTTTGATTTTATTGACAGTTATGGCAGATGTTGTACATGTATCCACTGTTGTATCTAGGGTCTTTGATATTAATCAATCAAATTGATCGTGTATAGGCCACATTAGATAGATAAATGTTGGCATTTATTTATAACGCCTTTCATGTGTACGTGTATGAGATATTCCACTTAAAATCCACACACCCCCTGTGGAAGATTTGGAAAATCTCTTCCAGGGGGTGTGATTTGAAATAGAATGAGGCCATTAGGCAGCTCCATTTCAATTTTATAGATCCTCTGGGAAAGATTTAACATGAATCTTCCACAAAGGGTGGATGAGTTTGGAGCAGCCTAAAGTGTTCATTCCATTTGAAATTCATTCTCCCCAAAGGGGTATTTGGATTTTAAATGGAATATCCCAATATGTTGGCTGCAAAATATGTTCCAAAATATTACATGGAACTGCTGTCAACGAAATAGGTTCATGGGTTTACATCTGTCCCTTTCTTATACTGCGGCCTTGAGAGCAGAGTTGCGTTGGCATTAAAGGCCGATATTGGAATGTCATCTTTCCCTGGGTAAGATCTGACACCAGGCCAGCCCATGGCCAGAGGGTAACATGAGTAGGTTTGTTTCACCTTGAAGGCAAGGATAGTCTTGCAAATATGGGCTAACTTTCCCCTAGGCCATCCAATATGCCATATACAGTAGGACTACAACTGGTATCTATTGGTCAGTTTATACTCCTATTTCCACATCTGTTATTTTAATATGCTCCTTTAAACCAAGTGTTCGACAGGCAACCAGAGTTGAGTGATTTCTGAAAAATCTTGGTTAACACTGGAGTTACAGTAGGTGATGAAGTATATTAATTCCTTCAAGGTTTTTGCCGGAAGGGCATCCGAGCCGAACGCCTCGTTTACATTTCAAAATCATGAAACAGTTTATTGGCACCCAAGAGTTAATAATGTAAATAATAAAAATAACAACAACAAAATAACACAACAACAACAATACGCGTACATTACATAAATACTGCCTTTGATAGATAGCAATTATAGATTTCATATTATTACTCTCCTCAGTAGATAGTAATTATGTAATTTATTAGTACTGTCATTGGTAGATAGTGATAATAAATTACACATAACAAATTAAATAAATGCTGTCTTCAGTAGATAGCAATAAGAAATTACACAATTGCTGTCTTCAGTAGGCAGTAATAATATAAAAAAAATTGCACAATTGCTGTCTTCAGTAGACAGTAATGATAGATAATAATAGTAACAAATTTACATAATAACTGTCTTCAGATAGCAATAATGTCATTACTGCCTCCAGTAGATAGCAATAAGAAATTACATAATTGCAGTACCAATACATTATAATTAGTCTTCAGTAGGTGGTAATAATAAATTGGATAACTCTTTAGTTAGATAGTAATAACGAATAACGGTCATCAGAAGATAGCAATAAGAAATTACATAGAGTAACGATGCATTATGCGCCTGTCACACTACACCGAATAGGTCTTCCGTACAAGAAACGGGTGGTATTTTAGTAAATCCGTTGTTGTGCTTCAATGATCGTTTTATGTTCTTTTTATGTCCTGCTATCATCCGCCAAATATTTTAATGTAACCTCTGAAGATCAGCAATTAAAAGAAGATGCTCTATTTTAGAAAGGAATATATATAAATTACTAGTATACATATATATATATATATAACAAGAATAAACTTAGATGAAACCATCACTACAGATAAAGTGCTCAACTAAAAAGGAGCAGGAATATATTTAAATGTAGTGAATTTAATATTTACATCATCATTCAATACAGAACTGTTTCGTATAGGTGTGTCAACACCTATACGAAACAGTTCTGTATTGGATGATGATGTAAATATTAAATTCACTACATTTAAATATATATATATATATATAAACAAACATTTCGTATAGGTGTTGTTTCTACGCTCACCTGTAATGGGTTTGAGCACTTTTAATTCCAAAGTTAGTCACCTGAAAAATAATACTTATATATATATATATATATATTTATACTCACAATGTTCTATCTGTCAAATTTATTTTGGTAATAATATCTTTGTTTGAAGCCTTATGAGTATGAATATAAAACAACACAAACAAACAATTGCTTATAATCTATATCACACATTCATTCTTAAAACCTATGTAAATAATGTAACCATTTACTGTGTAAATGATGTAATATGTATATGAGTATACTGTGTATGTAACCAATGTTAAGAAATAACTTGATATGTTAAGTGGATATGTACAATGTAAATACACCTGTAAATAAAACTATACAAACTTGTTATAAATATAGAACCATTTTAACCATTGTAAAAATGATTTTTTTTAAATCATAGTATACGGGCCTATGTGTAAAGGTACTGTAAATATAACAACAACCCTTGTATTTTTAAAATATTTATACTATAGGGGATGCGTGTGTACCTGCTGGTAAATACTTGTAAACCACGTTTTTAAATAATAATATTGTAATTTATTAGTACTATACTTGTAATATTGTACTCGTTATGTTTTATCGTAAAGATGTCTAATGTAAATCATATTATAGAAATCGCTGTACAAATATATAAGACAAAGAGTAACGAATAAAAGAACAATAAAATATTAACTCTATGCCATAAAATCAGTCCGTATTTGCCTCTTTTCTTTCATCCCCGTTGTTGTAATGCCCAGATCTCTTAAAAATAAAATCATGGATCAACCCGTAAACCCCACACACACCCTTTTTTATTTAGTGAGCCGGATGAGCCGACACGTGATCTTAATGCTTTTATATTTGCCCCAATCCTCAAGTTTCCATAGCCCGATCTAAGTTTATATACTAAAACACTAACTTACGTAATACGTATAGAGTACAAATACTTAAAGCTCCCGACTCTTTCCTCCTAAATTCTCCTCCCAATTTCGGGAGTAAGTTTTAATTCACACATCTCCTTCCGCCGTTACGCACCTAATTTGACCCAGACACCTTGAATTAACCAATCAGAGAGCAGGATTTCGACCCAAAATGGTGTGATTTCCTGTCATTAACGCCACTTCCGTCCATCATGATGTCATGTTCTCATCCTGCTCCCGGTACAATCCTCCTAATCCATTCGTAAACCTACATGCTATACTACTTCCGCGGCATAGGCCTACGACACCATCGACCATCAGATCATTCTCAAACGCCTGCGGGATCGCTATGGTATTGCCAACACGCCATTGCAATGGTCACGATACAGTCTGTTGATATTTCAGGCGCTTTATCGGATCCTTATGTGTTGGAGGAGGGTGTTCCTCAAGCATCAGTGTTTGGACCTACCACATTTCCAATGTATATTCTGCTACAATCGGAGATATTATCACTGCCCATGGTGTTGGGTATATGAAATTTGCCGCTGACTCACAGCTCTATCTGATTCTGAAGTCATCGGAGAGTATTAGACCAAATGGCAATAGACCATCAATCAGCACTAAAATGGCTTCCTGGTGTTTGTCCACAGCCTTCAGAAGATCGTTTAAATTTGAATGCAAACTAATGCCGTCTCTGTACTATGGTACTTGCAATACGCGGACTGCTTGGGATCGCGTGCAAACCATAATGCGCCTGTCACACTACACCGAATAGGTCTTCCGTACAAGAAACGGACTGATGGTATTTTAGTAACTCCGTTGTTGTTCGTCAATGATCGTTTTATGTTCTTTTTATGTCCTGCTATCATCCGCCAAATGCGTTTCGTGTTAGGTGATGCTCGTTAAGTCCGTCGGCAAGTTTTGTGCATGCACAAAACTTGAAACGGAGTGTAGGCCTACCGAATACACATCTTCGGTAGGCCTATTTATCCGATGTGTATTCGTATGGTGCTGCATAATTGCCGGAGTTTGTTCGCTCTCCTTTCGTTCATGTTCGTTCTTTGTTCGTTGCACTCGGCCCGTGTTCGTTGCAAATACGTTCCTGTGAGGCCTTCACCCCCAAATATTCTTCCGAACTGGTGATTTCGCCACCGGATAGCATATTTTTGCATTCGGTGATGTACGTTGACCCAGACCGCCTTAGTGTCACACTACACCGGATCGGTCTTCCGTATAAGAAACGGATGATATTTTAGCAAATCCGTTAGTGTTCGTCAATGTTCGTTTTATGTTCTTCATATGTCCTGCTATTATCCGCCAAATGCGTTTCGTGTTAGGTGATGTTTGTTTAGTCCGTCGACAATACGTTTCAAGTTTTGTGCATGCACAAAACTTGAAACGGAGTGTGCCGAATACACATGTTCGGAACTTGTCCGATGTGTGTTCGTACTGTTCTGTATATATACCCTGGGTTTGTTCGTTATTCTTTCGTTTATATACCGCAGGTGTTTGGAAGGTTTCGCAGGCGCTTGAGCCGGATGTAGGCCTATGGTGAACATGTGCATCGATCGTGGGGGACACTTTCTGAAGGGTGTGGGACACAATATCATATTCCCCCCCCCCCCAGTACTTTAGTGACTGACAAGTAGAAAAAAGGGGGAAAGGAGAGAAAAAAAAAAAAGAGAGTGAGAAAAATTGAAGAGAGAAGAGAAGAGAAAAAGTTAAATTGCACGTAATTTAGTAGGCCTATGCATTGTAAGTAGTATTGTGGGAGGGGCACTTTCAGAAGGGTAGAGGACGCAATATCAAATTCCTACCAGTTTTAGTGATTGACAAGAAAGAAAAAAGAAGAGAAAACATGGAAAAGGTTAAATTGTACGTTATTGAGTATAGGCCCAGGATAGTAGTAAGCCTAAGTATAGGCCTGTGATTATTATAGGCAGTGCTTAAATGTGGTTCCTTGGCCCAAAAGCCTGTGTAAATTACTGCCGGCCAGTCCATATGCAGGGCCCGTGATATTTTGTCACCAAAGTCAATATTTAAGACGGACTTAGGTCTATTCCTGGGCCCAAAAGCCTGTGAAAATTACTGCCGGCCAGTCCATATGCAGGGCCCGTGATATTTTGTCACCAAAGTCAGTATTTAAGACGGACTTAGGTCTATTTCTGACTTTAACATATCAATCCATGCATGCTTTACCTGAAATTACGAGCCTGAAGTCTTATATCGAAGTGTCAGTGGACCATGTAACATTTTAAATTTTGCAAATTCAATTCGGGCCTTCTTTGTTTATTGTTTAAGGCAATAATAGTGTAAAAATGATGCACCAAAAAACAATTTCCCAAATTTTCCATTTTTAAAACTAAATTTTTACACAATAGGCCTAATAATGTAAATACAGTCCCCATGCAAATGGCTTCAATTGGACCTTCATTTTGAAAAATGGACAAGTCTGTCTTTTTGCTTCTGCTTTGGACATCCACGTGTTATGTTTAGAACAATTGTTTATATTATACAATAATGGTGAAATGGCTTCAATTGGGCCTTCATTGTCCAAAGGTTTCTCACCTCTATTGTTCCCCCCCCCGGACGCTGGTTGTTCTGATATGT
Source organism: Amphiura filiformis (assembly GCF_039555335.1). Lineage (NCBI taxonomy): Eukaryota > Metazoa > Echinodermata > Ophiuroidea > Amphilepidida > Amphiuridae > Amphiura > Amphiura filiformis. The sequence continues at coordinate 528,025 of NC_092636.1, forward strand.
CAGATTTGTAGCCCTTTTTTTGTACTTTTTAGCCCATTTATGACCATTTTCGTCAAAGTTTTCCCCTTAAAAGGTGTCTTTCCCCACTTTGTCCACTCTCTGAAAACGTGCTTGCTACACCACTGCCTCTGAGGGGCCTCAAAACCCTCTCAAAAACCCTCTCTTCCCCCACTTTTCTGATAGGGTCGACGTCCTTGCTGGTGCCACATGGGACGGATTCACCGGTCATTTATCGGACGTTGAACGATCGGACATAAGACGCCTGCAGGATTATTAGCGGCCACAACGCATAGAGAGACGAACGAGAATCCCCTCTCAGAAGTGAGAGGGACATACACAAGCGCACGATACTTACCTCCCACGACCTGATCTATGCACAAAACGAAGTTTGGGACCACAAGAAACCCCCTGTACCACAGAAAAAGGTTTTGGCACCCCCGGAAGAACGGGGATGACAACGCCCAGGTGTTGGTGTCGCCCAACACTAACGAGATATCGCCCTCACCAACTACACGCTCACCAACACACGTTTCTTGCGACCCTCTACGTGCATGATGCAGTCATGTCTACAGTAGAATTCATCTCGACCTTTGCAGGACTTAACACCATTAAAAGCTATTAAACCAAGATAACACTCATTGAAACAGCTCAACTGATTAAATCGGATCTTCTCTGGCTGTGCACATGTGACTGTTTTCATGTGCGATATCGCAATAAAGTTTGCGTATTATAGCTTCAGTTGGGTAACCGATTATAAAGGAAACGAAAGGAAACAATGGTATGTGTACTTTTGTTCACGAAATGAGACAATGGCGTGCTTTTTGTAAACCAGCATTCTTGAAAATGAGCAACATAATGATTGTTGACTTAACACGGTTTGGAAATAATTTCTTCATATTTTTGGTGTTATCTGTCGTTTACATATCCTTCCTAAAACACAAAAGTACGACCCTCTCAAACACCTAAATTAGCTACAAATTTAGGACATGTTACAAAACTATATTGTCTTGAATTTTAGAAGAGTACTTTTAATATTGGCCGGTTATTTTTCACACAGCGACGTTAACTAGGCAATGTACTATTACCTATAACATTAACTAAAACACCAAAGTACGAATATTTCCAAACATCTTAATTAGCTAAAAATTTAGGACATGTTAAAAACTATATTTTCTAGAACTTTAGAAGAGTACTTTTAATATTGGCCGGTTATTTTTCACACAGCGACGTTAACTAGTCATATCCCCATACTTTTAACGTAGGGCTATTTGTAGAGGTCACGCGTCAATGGGAAAGAGCACTGTGTATTGTGTATAGGAAAACGGACAGTAACTGCAGTATGACGGTGAGAACGTATGACTTTCTTGAGGGGTGGAACGCATAAAACGCGGGAAGGGCTCAGGTCGTGGGAGGTAAGTATCGTGCGCTTGTGTATGTCCCTCTCACTTCTGAGAGGGAATACACTGCGCACCCTACTTACCTCCCACGACCTGATCTATGCACAGAATACCACTGAGAGCAAGGAGGTGGAAAAAAGTCGTGAGAGGTAAGGAGGGCACACAGTGCAAACTCCGCTCAACCACAAAAAAACACCACCCAACCCAAGACTCACCTAACGTCCTCGATCCGATCCCTGGCGGCCTGCAAGCAGTGCTGAAGTACCTACAGCTGAACGACTTGCGAGGACGTCCTTGAGGTAGGTCGACTGGAAGGTGTTGGGCTCTTCCAGCCTGCTGCGTCGAGCACCTCCCTCAGGGACGCCCCAGAGTGGAAAGCCCAAGATGCTGCTTGGGACCGAATGTCGTGACACCTGACCTGTGACTGTGACTGTGTCTGAGGACCCGTCATCCGTTCGTGATGTTTTTGGTGGGCGCAACGGATGACGGAGGCAACCCAGTGGCTGATAGTGCTCCTAGCGGCCGGCCTAAATGGCCTGGCCGATGTAATGAAAAGCTGCCTGATGTCCCCCCTGATCTTCTCGGTACGCTTTAAGTACGATCTAAGGGCCCTAACGGGCCATGACGGTTTCACCGCCTGTCCCGCGACCAGGACCAGATCAGGGAGGAACACCGGGGAAGGGGTAAATGACATGGTCTGGTTCTTGGCAAAGAAAACGGTCCTAGGCAGGATGGAGACACCCCCGTTGGTAAAGCGTAGATGGTGCTCGTCGATCGACAGAGCATGAATATCAGAACAACGCCGACCGCAGGCCACTGCCACTAAGAACACTGTCTTTAGTGTCAGGTCCTGCACCGGGTCCTGCAGCGAGAGATCCTCCATGGGCTCGAAGGATTCGGCTAGATATCGCGAACAGGTCTACATGCGGGCGATCTAACCTCTGGAAGGTGGAACGGCAGACTGCTGGATGAAGATGCCACTCTACTGACGCTCCCCTCTGGCCAGGCGCGTGGATGACTGAAGCCCCCCTCGGGACAGTGAATCGGTCAGGGTGTTGTCTACCCCGGCCAGATGCTCCGCACGGAGGGAAATATCCCTCCGTTGACACCACAGGAGGAGGTGCAAAGGCTGGGACTTCTGGTGCCCCCCTCCCTGTTGATGTAGGACACAACTGTCATGCTGTCGCATCTGACCAGGATGAACAGGCCGTGAATCCGTAGACCCAACTGGCGGAGGGCGAGGTAAATGGCCCACAGCTCGAGGAGATTGATGTGTCTCCGAGCTTGAGTCCTCGACCAACGCCCGGAGAGCCTGACGCCCTGAAAGTGGGCTCCCCACCCTGACTTGGATGCATCCGTGGTAAGGACGTGGGAAGGACGGGGTTTCGGGAATGGAACGCCTATCTGAACACTCGGCTGACCTATCCACCAGGAGAGGCAGGGGAGGAGATGCCGAGGGACCGGAATCCTGAGGCTCAAAGGATGGCGCCACGCTCGATACCGTCCGAGGAAGTACAACTGTATCTTCCTCGTGCGTAGCCGGCAGCCTGGAACCAGATCTATGAGGCTGGCCATCAGCCCTAGAAGGCGAAGCCACGACCGAGCCTGGACCGATGCTGCCTGCCTGATCTGCAGAGCGCAGAGCCGAACGTCGGCGATCCTCGAGTCTGTAGGAGAAACCCGGCCCCTGGCGAAGTCTATAGTCGCCCCTAGGAACTGAGGCGACTGAGATGGGGAGAGAAAAGACTTCTGGTGGTTTATGATAAACCCCAGGGACTCGACCAGCCTGCGGTACTCCCCAGGGCTGGCAGAGAGGGTTCTGATATCCCCGTTGGGGTTCATCGCGACCCCGTCAGTCATTCAGCGCCCTTCTCTGTCTCCCTGGGAGCTTTCCAACAACCCTCTTCGGTCGGTAACCCCTTGCAGAGCCAAGCCCTTTGGCCAGACACGTTCACCGTGGCCGACCAACAGGGTCGATCCTACTCTCTCTCGCGTTTGGTCCCAGGCCCCTCGTCGTTTCCTCCGCCAGTGAGTATGACCCAGTCTTTCCTTCCGTCAGGCTCACAGGCTCAGATTCCACACCTTCCCCCGAGCTTAGCTGGTTCGACGTTTGCCGCAGAAACTCAAGGTTTCTCCTTACATTCGACCGCAGAGCGGTCAGGCCCAATCAGGAGCGATCTCGGTGGGGAGGGGTTCCTCAGCCCGATCCGGCTCCACCTGGACGGTACCAGTGGAGTTATGATCAGTGTCGAGGCTGGGGGGACCCTTATGCCCCCAGCATACTTTCCTGCCGCTTGCCGCTGCGGCAAGCGGCAGGGCGTTTCAACCAATGACAAGCCTTGATTGTGTCCGTTTGTCTGCAATGCGCGTGCGCCACGCCGCTCAGCGGCAAGCGGCAGGGTAGTATGAAACCAGCTTAATTCATTCCCAGCACCGACTCAAGGCTCCGAGGAGGACCAGTTGCGGGAGAGGCTCCTTACTCCTAAAGTCTCGGCTCCCTTTTTCGCAGCCGTCCTATCGGACGCTAAGATGCGACTGGAGTTCGAGACGCCTCCGCAACTGGCTTCCGACTTAGGATATGCGGCAAAGCCAGCTAAGCCCCCCAAGTCAATGCCCTTCATCCCCTTATCACGTGACATCAAGGCACTCACCGCGGCCGTACAGGATAAGGGTGAGGTAGACCGCCTCCCGTGGCTGGCACGGGCGTTCCCCCACGTTACAGATGATGTGGCGTTCTTAGAAACCCCCCTCTGTCCGGAGGCGGCCTATCGCCAGATGGAGCGGGATAAGGGGACCAACCCAGCAAACACAAAAACGTTTTCAAAACGTTTTAAATAAGTTATATTTTGGGTTTTGGTTTAGGTAAAGACGTTTTAATAACATTAAAATGTCGGGTTATATAGAGGTCATGATAACGTTTTAAAACGTTTTGTATGAAAACACACTACAACAATATTTTTAAATGTTTTCAAAAAATGTTATTGTAAACTATTTTTGCAAACATTTTTGCCAAATATTGTGTCAATACTTAAATAACATTATGTTAACATATTTGAACCCAGCAAACACAGAAATGTTCTTAAAATGTTTTTTTTTCAAAACCTTTTAATAACATTTAAATGTCGGGTTATATAAAGGTCATGAAAACGTTTTTAAAACGTTAATGAAAATATTTTGGGCAAACATTTTTCGCAAAATATTTTTTCAACCCCAAAATAACATTTTGTTTAGAATGTTTTATATAAGTTTTCAAGAATGATTTTGGAATGTTATTGCTGGACAAGGAAAGGTCCTTGTCTCCTGAGGCGACACTGAGGGCAGTCCATGTGCTGGCTGACCTCAATCATCTTTCGGCAGAGCATTTCGCTCGGATTTCAACTCGGTCTGTCCTGGCGCGCCGAGCCTTGGTCGCCCAGGCGCTCAACTTCTCGGATAAAAGAGAGTTGAGGTCTGCTCCGTTTGGTACCGATCTATTCGGTGGGGCCTTTCCCAGGCTGGCCGAGGATGAACGTACCAGACGGAAGGCGGCTAAGGAGGCCAGCCAACCAAAGGCATCGGCCACATCAGCGCCCAAGCGGTTTCGGCCCAAAGGTCAGACAGCCAACCCGACCTACATCCGGGTGCCTCAGCAGCAGCAGCAGCTGGTTGCTCAGCAATTTCGAGTCACCCCGTCACCGCTGGATCCCTTACAGCGGGAGGCCTTGGTAGGGGAGATCGAAGCTCTCCTAACAAAGAGAGCCATCAGGCCTCTCCCCAGGGCCTTCCTTACAGGCCACTACTCCACGTTCTTCCTTACCACAAAGAAATCCGGGGAGTGGCGCCCAATCCTCAACTTGAAGCCCCTGAATGCCTACATCAAGGCCCCACGTTTCCGGATGGAGACGCTGCGGGCGGTTTTATCTGTCCTTCAGCCAGGCTGGTGGGGAGTCACCCTAGATCTGAAAGATGCATACCCCCACGTACCAATCTGCGAGTCAGACCAGAAATGGCTTCGCTTCGTGTTCGACGGTACCGCCTTTTGGTTCCGGGTCCTCCCGTTTGGCCTCTCCACGGCTCCCCGGACATTCACTCGACTGGTCAAGTCGGTGGCAGAGTTTCTCCGGAGGAAGGGGATCACGATCTTCGTCTAGCTAGACGACTGGTTGTTGGTAGCCCCCTCTCCGCAGTGTCTGCGCCAGGATGTTCGGGAGGTGTGCTGCCTGGTCGAGTCGCTGGGGTTTATCATAAACCACCAGAAGTCTTTTCTCTCCCCATCTCAGTCGCCTCAGTTCCTGGGGGCGACTATAGACTTCGCCAGGGGCCGGGTTTCTCCTATAGACTCGAGGATCGCCGACGTTCGGCTCTGCGCTCTGCAGATCAGGCAGGCAGCATCGGTCCAGGCTCGGTCGTGGCTTCGCCTTCTAAAAAAAAAGCGCAGTGATTTATAGTGCGCTACGCACAGGCACAACGCCTAGACGTTGATCCACAAGCCTCAGCACACTTTACAGGGTGTCGCTGACCACTACGGCCCACATCATTCCATATACCATTAAACAACAAATCAGGGACTTTGCTGATTCAAGAGCGCACACCCTAGACATTCCACAAATAACCATCGCAACCAGGATCAGCTCCCCGGGTTTCGTACGGGTTACGAGACAAATTAGCAGTAAGTTCCTTGTCCAGGGGAATTTCAAGCTAACTCAATTATTTTCCACGAGAGCGTACTAGTCACCACCAGGGTTCGAACCCGCAACCTCTCGCACCATATTCGAACGCCTTATCGACTGAGGTCAAGACCCCCAGGCGATAAGCAGAGACGCCATGCGGGAGAGCTGGGAGGGCGTATTCGGTTACGCCTTCCCTCCCATTGCTCTGATCCCTCGGGTGCTGGAGAAGGTAGCCCGCTCTCCAGGCTGTATTCTCCTTCTAGTCGCTCCTCTCTGGCCCAAGCAGTGGTGGTTCCCCGCCTCCTGGACCTCCTAGTGGGGGAGCCAGTCAGCCTTCCTCGCCGTGAGGATCTTCTGTCCGTTCCACCACGCCAGCAGGTTCAGATGGGAGTGATCAACAACCTCCATCTGTCTGTCTGGCGTATTTCTGCCAGTCCTACCAGGCGGCGGGACTTTCTGAGTCGGCTGCCGCGCTCGCTGCAAAGGCAAGGCGACAGTCGACTCGACAGACTTATGATTCGCGACTTCGCCGGTTCTACAGGTGGTGTGCCGGTCGAGAAATCGACCCCCATTTTGCCCCTGTAGGCGAAGTCGCGGACTTCCTTACAGACGTTTTCAACGGCGGCTGTATGCCTCGGACCGCCCAAGCTTACAGGACGGCCATAGCAGCGGTCCATCATGGCTTTGGGGGAGGCATGACTGTCTCCTCTAGTCCAGCCCTCTCCGCCCTCATTAAGGGCATGTTCTCGGAGTGGCCCCCAGCCCGCTCCCTGGTTCCGGAATGGGACCTCCCGTTGGTGTTGCGATATCTAGCCGATACCTTCGAGCCCATGGAGGATCTCTCGCTGCAGGACCTGACACTAAAAACAGTGTTCTTAGTGGCAGTGACCTGCGGTCGGCGTTGTTCTGATATTCATGCTCTGTCGATCGACGTGCACCATCTACGCTTCACCAACGGGGGTGTCTCCATCCTGCCTAGGACCGTTTTCTTTGCCAAGAACCAGACCATGTCATTTACCCCTTCCCCGGTGTTCCTCCCTGATCTGGTCCTGGTCGCGGGACAGGCGGAGAAACCGCCATGCCCCGTTAGGGCCCTTAGATCGTACTTAAAGCGTACCGAGAAGATTAGGGTGGACATCAGGCAGCTTTTCATTACATCGGCCAGGCCATTTAGGCCGGCCGCTAGGAGCACTATCAGCCACTGGGTTGCCTCCGTCATCCGTTGCGCCAACCAAAAACATCACGAACGGATGACGGGTCCTCAGACACAGTCACAGTCACAGGTCAGGTGTCACGACATTCGGTCCCAAGCAGCATCTTAGGCTTTCCACTCTGGGGCGTCCCTGAGGGAGGTGCTCGACGCAGCAGGCTGGAAGAGCCCCACCACCTTCCAGTCGACCTACCTCAAGAACGTCCTCGCAAGTCGTTCAGCTGTAGGTACTTCAGCACTGCTTGCAGGCCGCCAGGGATCGGATCGAGGACGTTAGGTGAGTCTTGGGTTGGGTGGTTTTTTGTTGTGGTTGAGCGGAGTTTGCATGCACTGTGTGCCCTCCTTACCTCTCACGACTTTCTTCCACCTCCTTGCTCTCAGTGGTATTCTGTGCATAGATCAGGTCGTGGGAGGTAAGTAGAGGGTGCGCAGTGTATTCCCCTCTCAGAAGTGAGAGGGACATACACAAGCGCACGATACTTACCTCCCACGACCTGAGCCCGCGTTTTATGCGTTCCACCCCTCAAGAAAGTCATACGTTCTCACACGTAGAGGGTCGCAAGAAACGTGTGTTGGTGAGGGCGATATCTCGTTAGTGTTGGGCGACACCAACACCTGGGCGTTGTCATCCCCGTTCTTCCGAGGGTGTCAAAACCTTTTTCTGTGGTACAGGGGTTTCTTGTGGTCCCAAACTTCGTTTTGTGCATAGATCAGGTCGTGAGTATCGTCCCGGAGTTAAGCAACGTCGGGCCCGGTTAGTACTTGGATGGGAGACCGCCTGGGA